>NC_059432.1:47597656-47897656 GCF_021028975.2 Sphaerodactylus townsendi | reverse complement strand
CCAATATTATCAAACAGCAAGGTAGTGTGTGACAATATTGAACAACTGACTGGGGTCTCAGACATGCTTTTTATATGGAAAAGCATGTCTTGGGGTCAAGGAAATCCTCGAACAAAGGATTCCTCCTGCTGTTCCAGGTGAGTTAATGGTCTTGCATCAGACTATTGAGCTGATGGCTGACCCATTATCTTAATGGGTTTTGCCTGCTGTTGAACAATACAGATAATGACCCTTAATGACCCTGGTTCATGTTCTACCTTCTGACAACCCCTGGCCTCCCGTGTCCTCTCTTGAGATTGGGAAACTTATAAGCCAACTTAAACGAGGTAAAGCTGCTGGTCCTGACACTCTTCTTCCAGAGTTGTTTATAGTATTTAGGGAATGGTGGTCCCTTATATTGGCACAATTGTTTAACATGGTTAACCAAACAGGCATAATTCCCACTGTGTGGAGCTACTCAATTATCATCCCTATCTATAAGAAAGGTGACCCTAACAGTCCATCTAATTATAGACCAATCAGTCTTCTCTCGGTCTTGGGAAAACTTTATGCCAAATACCTCCTTGGGAAATTAACTGATTGGATTGTTGATAAAAATGTCTTAGGGAAGGAACAAATTGGATTCCAAAGGGGTAAGTCAACCCTCGACCACTGCCTGGTGTTAAGTTGCTTGATAACCAAATATAAGAGGAAAAAGAGCCCATTGTATGCAGCCTTTATTGATCTCCGGGGCGCATTTGATTCTGTTAATAGAGAGATTCTCTGGAAGAAACTCAGCAGCCAAAGTGTAGAGCCAAGGTTGCTTGAATTAATTAAGATCCTGCACACAAACACCTATTGCCACGTGAGATGTAACATGGAGGGATTGTTAACCCCAAAAATTCAAGCTACTAAAGGGGTGAAACAAGGTTGCGTATTGGCTCCTACACTCTTTAAGCTCTTTATTAACGATCTAGCTTCCACACTAAGTGAGGCCCAAGTACATAGTCCAACTCTGGGCTCAACTTCCATACCCCTGCTTCTGTTTGCTGATGACGCAGTTGTACTTTCGCGCTCACGAGTCGGACTAAGGAGAGCTTTAGAGTGTTGTATAGAATACTGCACACTCAATGATTTGCAACTTAACTTAGATAAATCCAAAATTGTGGTATTTACCCATAAATGGAAAGCCACCAATTGGCGGATAGGCCACAGTAGTTTCGAGCAGGTGCAGTCATATAAATACCTAGGGCTTACCTACCATCATAGGGCCTCCTGGACACTACATAGGAATCAGGCCATCTCCGCCGCTAAATTAAGTGCCTCAGCCATTATACGCTTCCTCTATGGGAAAGGCCGAGGATACATCCCTGCAGCGTTGAGAGCATTTAATGCCAAAGTGAGTCAACAAATCCTTTATGGGATCCCCATCTGGATAGGGGCATGAAGCAGAGAGGTTGAAAGGGTCCAGTCATACTTTCTGTATAAAATCCTTGGCTTGCCCCATTCTATTCCCTATGCGGCCCTGTGCTTAGAAACAGGCCAGCATCGGCTGGAAACTCTGGCCTGGTGCCGTACATTCAAGTTTTGGGCCAGGATTTGTTTTAATCGAGATGAACTGGACTATACATCCCAGGGACGCTCCATCCTCCACACAACCCAGTGGTGGGTTAAAATCGAAGCCAAACTTAATGAGTTGGGCATTTCCTTGGAGGACCTGCTAATGCTAACAGAGCAGGAGGTCTATGGGGCTATCAAGAAGAGACTTTTTGACAGAGAGTTTCAACAGATGCTAGAGGAAGCTAATAAAACCTGTTCCCCGATCTCTCTGGGAATACCTGTGGATAGATTAATTGTAGCCCAGTACCTTTATCTCCTGGTTGAGGCCCGGTGGCGTAGAGCAATCACCTTAGCTAGGTGTAATGCCCTGCCTTCTTCCTTTAGCCTTGGACGCCACCTTGGAATCCCGCATAAAGAAAGGAAATGCCCGTGTGGCATGGGTTCTGTGGAAACAGTATCTCATATGCTGTTGAATTGTCCTTTTTATGAGATAGGTAGGAAGAAGCACATAATCCCCTTCCTGCCTGGAAGTGAAGGCATTACAGATAAACAGAAGGTTATATATCTTTTAAACAGCCACAACTACGAGCTGTTGGAAGCGTGGCTAAATTTTTAAATAATGTTATTTTAACTCGTCAGAAATTGTAAAGTTGTAAAGGCTGTTATTATCTTGCTAAGTTAATCTTAAACAATTTATATGCCATTAAAGGTATTCGAAATCGACCCTTAATGACCATTACAATATAAGATGGTCACAAGGAGATGAGTCACAGGAAAGGTTTAACAAATATAGACAAAAGAGAATTGGCTTTGCCCAGGGTGTGCTGTTTTCCATATTCAAATGTTATTTTCTGAGTATGGGCCAGGCATGAAGTTGTGGGTGTGGGGGCGGGGGCAAGCGTGCCCTTTAGGCATGCTTGCCAGACACAGTCCCAATATTGAGTTTGTGAAACAGACTCTTATGTTTTAGGGCACTGTTATGCCAGGTCAGACAGGGCAGCATTCTGGGAGAATGACCACTGTCTCACCCTCCGCACTTCTACAGGTCTTAGGTTGACTACACAAGCTAAGGGTGAAATTGACCAGAGAGCAAAATGGTTGGGCAGGAAAAATAAGAGGCCTCTTGCGGTCTGCATTACACACAGCCAGGCAAAGGATGTCTTGCAGTCAGCTTGCGGGGGGGGGGGGGGGAGGCACTTTGAAGTGTTCTCCAATAGAGATACCTTGAGCTAAAATAAGGCATCCTGAGGATTTCTTGGGAAGAAAACTTTATGGAGTGCCTTCCCAGGACACCTTTTTTAGCGTCCCCAGGATATTTTATTTAGGCTGTGCAGAAGGAACCAGTTCTCTGCTCCTCTCCCTTTGCAAGCTTCTTGCAAGATCAAAGCCATAATCCCACACATTCACTGAATGTATACTATACCATTTACCAGGCTCACAGCAGTTAACTTGCTGTGATGGCTCTGCCTAGATAAACAGCAAAATACACAAAGCAGAGTCACCACTGGTCACGGGGAACACTCCTAGGGGTATGATGGCCTGGAGAACCATCTCTTCAAAGCTCTCACCCAACCATTCACCCACTCAAAACGAGCTGCTCTAGTCCCAGTGAGTTGCATTACTGCCCATGGATTCATCCAGCTGAAGCCAAGTACAGTGGTACCTCGGTTTTCATTGACTTCAGTTTTTGTTGGTTTCGGTTTTCGTCGACTTTTCCTGTGAAAAATTTGTCTCAGTTGCCTCGGTTTTCGTCGGTGTGCTCTCAGCCATTTCCTGCCTGTGATTTCCTGCTTAGTGTCTCGTGTGAGCATCCAGAGCCTGCTTGTTGACAGTGTGATCTTCCAGAGTGTGGAATCCATACAGAGCCTTAACTTTTCAAGTTTGGTGTTGGGGTTTTAAGGCAAGTGATTTATTTTTTGCAGTTTCTAAAGGAACTTTTCTGCAGTTTGTAAAGGCAAGGATTTGCTTTGAGTAAACCCTCATCCTGCTTATTTTCAGTTGCATGGCTAGGTGGGCTTTCTTAACTGTTTTGCACTTTCTTAACTGTTTTGCACTTTGCAAAGGAACTTTTCTGCAGTTTGTAAAGGCAAGGACTTGCTTTGACTAAACCCTCATCCAGCTTGTTAAATGTTCCTGTTACATGTTCAAATGTTCGGTTATTATGCACAGTAGTAATGAATATCCACTTAATATTACAGTTTGCTATTGTTTCCAGCATTAAACACTATGTTTATTCACAAAAACCATGTTTTTGGCATATTTTTTGAGTGTCAGAATGAATTAATTGGATTTACATTGATTCCTATGGAAAAGTTTGCCTCGGTTTTCTACTGTTTCGGTTTTTGTTGATTCTATTCGGACGAATTATCAACGAAAACCGAGGTACCACCATAGTTCATAACAGTGGTTTCCCTGCCTCGCTTGCATTTCCTGTGAAGCAGATGCTAAAGCACACCTTGGTTTTCCAGTTCCAGCTAGCTCACTCAGCTTCACTTCCAATCCTGCATGCCATTTCTAGGGTATGTTTTAAAGTATGGGCTATTTGTAATTCAGGCAATCACAACTCAGTGACTTCCTGTATGGATATATGCCCCGTTTGGATGATATTTGAATAAATAGTCACCAGGAACATCAACCTTGGTTATCTGTCCTGACACTGGGATAGTGCACCAGGGCTATAACTCTGAATAGAGAGGCTTTGCTGAATATTATAATGAATAGCCATTGTCTGATGCTTTTCTCCTTCCTTTTTTGTCTCTATTATTGTAAGAATATTTGTTTAGGGCTTTGGGGATGGTGGAAAAATAAAGAAATAGTATGGACTATTTAATCTAAACATTTAGATGAAGTCTTTGACAAAGGATTAATTTTTCTGGCATACTTGAGTAGGCCCAGTCACAACAACTGAGGCTCTTTTGGGAATTAATCTGATCTCTGTAAACATCTCTGACCCTAAGGGGTAGCCATAAGTCAACTGTGCTTTAAAAAAAATTCAATATTCATATAAAGCCCAATAAATGTCAAAAAAGTTGAGAAATGTAATTAAATCAAACATTTCCCTGTCAAGGAAGGTTTGCAACATAAACAAAAAAAAATTTCAGGGATATTCCCTTCTCTTTACTCCTTCCTGGTAATGAAGTCCTGGTAAGGAAGCACTTTGTATGATGTTGTGCCAGTTTAACTCCATACCTTGGGTGGCTACTATCCATCTTACTGCAGACATTGCTATTAGTGACACAGAGCTGATGGTGCTCATTTCCTTATCAAAATCTCATGGAACAACTCAACAGACAGGGCTGATACAGTGCAATACTCCTCTCTGCAAGGGATGCATAAATATTGGTTTAACAAACATATCATACTACCCAAGGGCTGCATCTCACCATGAAGAAACCCTAAAGGGATGGGGGAACTGTGAGAATGTCATGTCCCCAGTTGCTGGAACTACTTGCTGTCTGAAACATCATTCATGGTTATGGTTGTGTCATCCAACAAGGATAGACGCCAAGATGGACTTCACTGAAAATGCAATGCCAACCCCTTGCCAGATTTGCAACATTGACTTACAACTGCAGTGCCCAGAGAACATTTAGTTTCTTCTTTGAGGTTGCCAGATCACTTTATCTGTGTTGTTGCAACATTGCCAACTGTTTAATGGACAGTTGCCTAAACTGCACTTGTATCCCTCTCAGGGACATGCAGTGATAGGAACAGCAGTCTGTCAATGGCGCTTGCCATGGCACAGGAATGTAGCTGCAACAATGGGGAAAGAAATGGCCTTATGGTTCCTGTTTGGCACATGGATACTCTTCCCAGTGAGGTATTGGATATAAGACAGGATTGCTCTCTATTAAAACACCATTGTGTATTCTCCTATTGCTGTCCTAATAACTGCATCCTCTTTGCCTTGCAAAAGGCTGCTACTCCTTCCTTCTCTACTCTTGGATCGATGTTTTTGTTTGGGAGAGGTCTTTGGGGTTCCACCATCATGGTTCATGTCACGTGAGCTGTAGAAGCATGTGGGCCATGTGACTGGAGTGGCTGTGTTTCCTTCCCTGTGTGTGTGTCTCATGAAACAGAACATGATTGCAGATGAAAACTCAAACCAACATCTCTGGAGCTTCCCGGTCTTCTACTGGCTGGGTAGAAGACATGTGTCCTTGCAGCAAAAGTTGTTTTCTTCTCTTCTGTGTTCATTCTGCATAGGACAATGTGAGTACTGTTTTCTGGAAATAAGAGTGGGCAAATTCCTTCATTCTGAGCTAATAGTGAATATAAATGGCAGCCACAATGTACTTGAGAATGAATGCAAAGCCCTGAAGTAATTTACAGATATAGGGTAGAAAATGCTGTAACAAAAATGTTTTTATATTATCTTAGTTTAGTGACATATGTATGTGATTTGAAACAAGCTATGCAGCTTTAAAAAATCTCTAAGTACTCAGGGTCAACTTATCTCACATTAGAGCTGCTGCCAGTTACTTTGTAATAATATTCTTTTCATTGAAATATACCAATTATTATTCCAATGTAAGGCCCCTTCTCCTGAGAAAAGTCCTTTCTGCTAAGGTCAGCTTGAAGGGCCTGACACTGCTCATCTAGTGCTGCTGGCAATTGCCAAGTAACCATGGATTGAAACCTATGGTGCTCTTGCTGAGCAGAAACGACATTGGTCTTACCTGTGAAGGGTAATTCTCCATTGAGCGATTGGGAACATCTGGGTTCTTGCTAATCCACCAATCAGGGAGGCAGGGATTTGAATAAATTTCCCAGAATCCCTCCGTGCCTTGTCCGACTCCTCCTCTAGCCAGTTCAGGTTTCTCCCATCAGTAGTTTCAGACGTGTCGACTTGTAAGAACAACATGTTCTCCCTTAAGAGGAAAAAACTCAACTCCAGGGATAAAAAACAGTTAACTATAACTAGATGAACGTATATCAACAATCCCATCTTGATTCTGAAACAATCCAACAAGGGAGAAGAGTGGACGATCAATACGGAGTGACCATGTTAAAACTGGGAATTCAACTTATCTTGTAAACAATAAACTGAGGAGAGGATGTATGTTTTGAGATCTCCTGGGGGGGCAGATGTTCCCAATCGCTCAATGGAGAATTACCCTTCACAGGTAAGACCAATGTCGTTTCTCCATTGAGCGAGGGAACATCTGGGTGACCTCCCATAGCAGTGTCACTGTTGTTTAAAGGGTGGGATCAAAATCCTCTCCGATGATATGCTGTAGCACTCTGCGGCCATAATCTGCGTCTGCCGTGCTAAAAACATTCAGTCTATAGTGTCTTACGAACGTAGAAAGGGAAGACCACGTTGCCGCTCTACAAATCTCTGTGACTGAAATGTTGTTATTGAAGGCAGCGTTCGCAGAAGCATTGAGAACCGAATGTGCAGTGATCCCTACAGGCACTGTTAATTTTTGTGTCTTGTACGCTTCCCCTATACAGTCTCTAAGACATTTGCTGATGGTCTGTGAAGATAACTTTTGCCCTTTGTTATGGTTGGCAATGGAAATAAAGACTCTGACCGTCTAAAGTCCTGAGTTCTAATAAGGAAAGCCTTCAGCGACCTCCTAACGTCCAACTTATGCCAGTAAATCTCTTTGGGATGCTTTGGTGTTGGGCAGAAGGTGGGTAGGAAAATTTCCTGTCTCCTGTGGAAGCTGGAATTGACTTTAGGTATGAATGTAGGATCAGGACGTAAAACTACCTTATCCTTGTGAAAGATGCATAAAGTAGGCTTAACTGAAAGAGCAGCTAGCTCTGATACTCTTCTGGCCGATGTAATGGCCACGAGGAAGACTATTTTCATTCTAAGGTGTTTTAAGGAAATGTCCATTATGGGTTCAAAAGGAGGTGCTGTGAGTGCATGTAAAACAGTGTGTAGCCTCCATGTAGGGAAGTGGTGTTGTACCGGTTTTCCTTTCAAGGTTGCTCCCCTCAGAAATCTAACTATGTGTGGATGTATGGATGTGGGGTAAGACTCCAACCTAGGGACGACTGACGCTAAGGCTGCTACTTACCTTCGAAGGGTGTTGGCTCTGAGGCCTGAGTCCAGGCCTTCCTGTAAAAAACCAAGGACATCTTTGATAGCAGGCGTGGTCAGAGGCACACTCTTCCTCCAGCACCATCTTACGAATGCCTTCCAAGAAGTGTTGTATATTCGTTTGGTAGAAGTCCTTCTGGACGCAAGGATGGTGTCCATGATTGCCTGACTGTAGCCTTGAGCCTCTAAAAGTAGCCGTTCAACCGCCAGGCAGTCAAGCTCAGACGTTCTGGTTCTGGGTGTACAATGGACCCCTGTTGAAGCAGATCCCGTGGAAGAGGTAGGCGGATTGGTTTGCGTACTGACATCCTTAGAATATTTGCGAACCATGGCCTCCTCGGCCACCAGGGAGCCACAAGAATTACTTCTGCTCTCTCTTCCCTGACTTTCCTCAGTACTCGGGGTAACAATGGGAATGGAGGAAAAGCATATAGAATTCCTCTCGGCCAGGTGGACGACAAGGCATCCGTTGCTTCCGCTTTGGGATGGCTGAATCGGGACATGAACCTGGGCAACTGATTGTTGTGATTGGATGCAAATAAGTCCATCACTGGATGTCCTAAGGTGTGGGATATCATCAGGAAAATCTCCCTCTTCAGCTGCCACTCTCCCGGGTGAATATACTGCCTGCTCAGCCAATCCGCCTGTATGTTTAACAATCCCTTTATGTGTTCCGCACGTATGGACAATACGTGTGTCTCCGCCCACTGGAAGATTAGGACCGCTTCCCTCTGGAGCATTCTGGATTTGGAACCGCCCTGTCTGTTTAGATACGTTTTGGCGGCTACGTTGTCTGTCCGTACCAGGATGTGAGTTCGTTGCAACTGACGTTGGAAGTGCTGCAGAGCTAGTCGGATAGCTCTCAGTTCCAATACGTTGATGTGGAGTTGGGATTCCGCCTCGGACCATACCCCTTGGATGGGAACACTCTCCAACGTTGCGCCCCAACCGATCAGGCTCGCATCTGAGAAAATCTGCTTGGTCGAGCTGATCCAAAAGATTCTGCCCTGGTTGAGGTTGCATCCCTTGGTCCACCACAGTAAGCTGGACCTTACCGTTCTGGGTACCGTTACCTGTCTGTTGGATTTGTTGGTAATTAATTCCTGGAATGGACGGATGAATCTCTGTAACGGCTTGGCTCTGAACCTTCCCCATTGTATGGCCTCGGAGTATGCCACCAGTAGCCCCATCAGACTGGCCAGGGTCAGCACTGGGCATCTGTCTCTGGACAGCACTTGTCGAATCTTTTCCCGTAGAGTTCTCTGCTTCTCTGGTGGGACTAGAATTTTGCAGGATTTGGCGTCTATGAGGAAGCCAAGATGTTCTAGCCGCTGAGACGGTTGGAGGGAGCTCTTTTTCCGGTTGACTAAGAAACCGTGCTCCTCCAAGGTCTGGATAGTGAGACGACTGTCCAGTATGGCCTGATGTTGTGAGTCTGACCTTATGAGAATGTCGTCTAGATAAGGATGTAATCTGATGCCCTTTTCCCTTAGTAGTACTATCAGGTTGACCAGGACCTTGGAGAACACACGGGGGGCAGTACACAGCCCAAAGGGGAGGGCTCTGAACTGAAAGTGCTCTTTCCCTATCCCGAATCGTAGAAACCTGCGATGCCCCTCGAAGATGGGAATATGCAGGTAGGCCTCTGAGAGATCTACTGAGGTCAGGAATTCTTTGGGGTGTAAGGAATCCGCGATGGACCTCAAGTTCTCCATCCTGAAATGTCTTAATTTTACAAACTGGTTGACATATTTTAGGTCTAGAATGGGTCGCCATTCTCCGTTTTTCTTGGGAACTGTGAATAGGATGGAGTATACTCCTTTTTCCCTTTGTTCCTGTGGAACGGGTTCCACAGCTTGGATCTGCAATAAGTGGGCAATGGCTTGTGACTTCCTTTTTCTTTTGTCTGGGTTTAAGGGAAGAGGGGACAACAGGAATCGGCTGGGCGGCAGGGATGCAAACTCTATTACATAGCCTGAAGACACTATTTCTAGGGACCAGGAGTCTACTTGGGATGTTCTCCAAATGTGCTGGAACCGTAGAAGCCTGCCCCCCACCGCTTCGCTTATGGCGTCAAGCTTTGTTGTTACGTGTGTCCTGAAAGGAACGGTCAGTTCCCTGTTGTCTCCTAGGTGTGAAGCCCTTCTTATATTGTTGGCGACCCTGGTTTCAATAAGGACGTCTGAAATCTCTTTTGGATTGATTGAAATTCTGCTGAAAGGTTTGTCCCTGATAGGGACGAAAATTGGAGCCGGGATTTGTTTTCTTATCAAATCTACGAAAGGACTTAGGCAGCTGTTTTGGTTTTTCTTTTGGGTCTACTAAGAACTCATTAAGCTCTTCCCCAAACAACTTATGCCCCTGAAAAGCGCACTCTGATACTAGGGCCTTGGACTTCCAATCTGTTTGCCACGCCCTTAACCATAGGAGCCTGCGCGCAGCCACCGATGATGCCATAGCTCGGGCTGCAAAGGTCACTGAGTCCAGTGTTGCGTCTGAAGCAAAACATACTGATCTTAACATTCTATTAACTCCTTCAATTGATCTAGTCTCACTTTCTGGTAACAGCTCTAAAACCTTCCTTGCCCAGGCAATAGATGCTCTACAAACAATGGATGCTGTGGCAGAGGCTCTAATGACCATGGCCATGGCTTCATGGGCCCTTCGGCATAGTTGGTTGGCACGCCTGTCTTGCAGGTCCTTAATTTGTCCTCTACCATCCTTTGAGACTGCACCTGTAGATTGTAAGGCTGCCACGGGGCCATCTATGATAGGTACCTGCAAAATATCATTGGCATATGCTGGCAATGCATAAAGCTTGCGTAGAAAATTTGGACACCGCCTGTTTGCAGCTGGTTTGTCCCACTCATTAATGACCTGTGTTTCAAAATATTCAGGGAATGGAAACACCTTCTTTGAGTGTGCATCAGATGGAAAATACTTCCCATCTCCCTTATGTAAGGAAGTGGACTTTCTCTTAGATGTCCCCTCACTGCTCTTTGCTTCCCCTAGGTGTAATGCAGAAACTACCTTAGACAACAGATATTGGTAGTCCTCAGCCTTGAAAAAATGGGATGACTGTTCAGTGACCTGAATCTCTTCCAGGTCCTCAATGTCAGATAAAACTTCCCCCTCCTCTTTGTTTAAAGATTCTGCATCAGAGGAATCATCTGCGCAGAGCGCTGGACTCAGCCTAGGTTTTTTAAGGGCTGCTTTGGTTTGCCAAGTAGGATTAGGTCTCTTATTTTCTCTAATTGCTTGGCGTGGAGGGGAAGCCCTGGAGCTATTAGGGGGACTGGATGGCTGGTACATCTGCTCTCTATAAAGGGCTAACATTTCCTCTTTCATGGAGGCTTTTTCTTGTTGAAAAGCCCCTTTAACATAACTGAAAATCTCGTCCTTGAGATCTCTCAGTGAGAGCTTACCCTCCACCTGCGTTTCGCTCAAGGTTTGTTGATCCTCTGAGGGTGTTCTGGCAAGCTCTGCGCCCTGGCCTGGGACACCGAGGCACAGCGGGCTTCCCGGAGCGTTTTCTGCTCCGTCGCGCATGGCGGCGGCCATTTTGCGCGCCTCTTCCTTCTGGCGCGAAACGGCGTCTTTTTTCCCGCCCGCCTTGAGGCGCGAACCTACCTTTGTTGCGGCGGAGGAACGAGCCCTTTCAGGGCTGCTGCTCTCCTCCCCTGCTTGTTTGTCGGTTAGTCGGTGGCTGTTGGAGGTTCCGTCGCTCTCCTCCTCTGAGGAGAGCACAGTAGCGGCTTTGCGCGGCATCGCGCTTGCCTCCCTTCCCACTCGCTGCTTGCCTGCAAAGAGGAATTGCTGGGCAGAGCGAGGAAGAGCCGCCTCCGAGGCTTAGGCAATAGCTTAGCCTCAATTTGTATCAGTAAAGAACGAACAAGAAGAAAATAATAAAAGCTACCAGTGGCAGTTAAAGCCACTGCGACTGCTCTCCCTAAAGGCAGGGAACAAACTGGCTAGAGGAGGAGTCGGACAAGGCACGGAGGGATTCTGGGAAATTTATTCAAATCCCTGCCTCCCTGATTGGTGGATTAGCAAGAACCCAGATGTTCCCTCGCTCAATGGAGAACATACTTTCACTCAAAGAAGATGTCCACAAATTGTTGCATTCAATCTTGCTGCCATGGTTAGTTGTCATGGATCATTCCAGTGTAGCATGGTAAGGCGAGCCCTCATCAGATGAGGGGGATAACCCATATGTAAGTCCCTCCTTGGCAGACCCTTCCTCTGAGGCTGGTGTCTCAGGGCCTCCCTGAAGTGACCCCAAGCCAGCATTAGAATTGTCCCTGAGCCCCAGGATAGACCCATTCATGACTAGATCTGTCATGGTGTCCCAAAACATCTCTGGAGAAGAGGAAGCAAAGATCTGAGACATGGTCCAGATGCATGAGTGCATACCTGGTGCCCTAGGGCCTCCCCTCTGCTAAGGAAATGCTAGAGTCCAATAAGTCACCACAAGATCTGGGCCCCAATACTCCTCATAAGAACATAAGAACATAAGAACTAGCCTGCTGGATCAGACCAGAGTCCATCTAGTCCAGCACTCTGCTACTTGCAGTGGCCCACCAGGTGCCTTTGGGAGCTCACATGCAGGATATGAAAGCAATGGCCTTCTGCTGCTGCTGCTCCTGAGCACCTGGTCTGCTAAGACATTTGCAATCTGAGATCAAGGAGGATCAAGATTGGTAGCCATAGATCGACTTCTCCTCCATAAATCTGTCCAAGCCCTTTTTAAAGCTATCCAGGTGAGTGGCCATCACCACCTCCTGTGGCAGCATATTCCAAATACCAATCACACGTTGCGTGAAGAAGTGTTTCCTTTTATTAGTCCTGATTCTTGCCCCAAGCATTTTCAATGAATGCCCCCTGGTTCTAGTATTGTGAGAAAGAGAGAAAAATTTCTCTCTGTCAACATTTTCTACCCCATGCATAATTTTATAGACTTCAATCATATCCCCCCTCAGGCATCTCCTCTCCAAACTAAAGAGTCCCAAACGCTGCAGCCTTTCCTCATAAGGAAGGTGCTCCAATCCTTCAATCATCCTCATTGCCCTTCTCTGCACTTTTTCTATCTCTTCGATATCCTTTTTGAGATGTGGTGACCAGAACTGAACACAGTACTCCAAGTTCGGTCGCACCACGGCTTTATATAAGGGCATGACAATCCTTGCAGCCTTATTATCAACTCATTTCCTAATTGTCCTCAGCATAGAGTTTGCCTTTTTCACAGCTGCCATGCATTGAGTTGACATTCCCATGGAACTATCAACTAAGACGCCCAAATCCCTTTCCTGGTCTGTGACTGATAGCACTGACCCTTGTAGCGTGTATGTGAAGTTTGGATTTTTTGCCCCTATGTGCATCACTTTGCATTTGCTACATTGAACTGCATTTGCCATTTCTTAGCCCACTCACCTAATTTATCAAGGTCCGCTTGGAGCTCTTCGCAATCCTTTGTGGTTCTCACCACCCTACATAATTTGGTATCATCTGCAAACTTGGCCACCACGCTATTCACCCCTACTTCCAGGTCATTTATGAATAGGTTAAAGAGCACTGGTCCCAATACAGATCCTTGAAGCACACCACTCCCTACATCTCTCCATTGTGAGAACTTCCCATTTATACCCACCCTTTGTTTCCTGTTCCTCAACCAGTTTTTAATCCATAGGAGGACTTCCCCTCTTATTCCTTCATTGCTGAGTTTTCTCAACAGTCTCTGGTGAGGAACTTTGTCAAAAGCCTTTTGGAAATCCAAGTAGACAATGTCCACTAGTTCCCCCTTATCCACATGCCTGTTTACACCCTCAAAGAACTCTAGTAAGTTTGTAAGACAGGACTTGCCTCTGCAAAAGCCATGCTGACTCTTCCTCAGCAGGTTTTGCTTTCCTACATGTTTAATAATGTTATCTTTAATGATAGATTCTACTAATTTACCGGGAACAGATGTCAAACTGACTGGCCTGTAATTTCCTGGTTCCCCCCTAGACCCTTTCTTAAAGATTGGTGTGATATTGGCCATCTTCCAGTCTTCAGGGATGGAGGCAGATTTCAGGGATAAGTTGCATATTAAAGTGAGAACATCAGCAATTTCATGCTTGAGCTCTTTAAGAACTCTTGGATGAATGCAATCTGGGCCAGGGGATTTGGTAGCATTTAGTTTATCAATGACTGCCAGAATTTCTTCCTTGTCTACCACTATCTTTGCTAGTTTCTCGAATTCATTTTCTAAGAAGCTTGGTTCAGGTGCAGGAATTTTCCTCACCTCCTCTTGGGTGAAGACAGATGCAAAGAATTCATGCAAAGAATTCATTCAGCTTCTCTGCAATCTCCCTGCAATCTTCCTTGTGAGGAAGAGCCTAACGTGGAACCCAGCAACACAAGCTGCAGCCAGTGTGGGAATGGCTTGTTTTCACTCTTGCTGATGATGTCACCTGCTGACCTGCTTGGTATTGGTTCCTGAAACCTTGCTATTTGACCCTTGGACCAATTGTGATCGTGCATCTGGAATATGTGATCTGGACTGAGGCCTGGGACTGCCTTCTAACTTTGCTTTTAGATTGTGTTATCTGAATATAGACTTGGACTTTGAACAGTAACCTGAGAACTTGGGCTGCAACTGGGGGGTGAAGGGGGACACTGACGCACAGCATGTGTAGGTGTGCAAGAGAGAGGAAGAATGAGACTAGGCAGCTGAGACATGCAGGAAAGGAGGATTCAGTGAGTTGCAGCTGGTGCTGAGAAAGGGTCAAAGGGCAGATGGGGAGAGGACAATTGGTGGGAAAGCAGCAGCAAGTGGAAGGTTTAGCTCAAAGCAAAGGCGACAGACTCTGGTGCCACTGCCATGAACCTCCAGGTCACTCTTAAGGAATGAGTAACCCCATAAGATGCTAGTAGGGTGGATGAACTCAGAACCATTTTGGAAATAGTGTCAGTTTGCAGTATGTGCCTTCACCCTGGCATTGGTCCCTGTGCTGCCACTGCTCTCTCCTGCTTCCCCTACCTGCTCCCTCCACTACTGCCATCACAACTACTCTGTGTTCTCCTGTGTTCTATACCACATGTTGTGTGAGATTCCCTGATGGCAGGATTTGTGAGTATTTGCATGCATATGAGAGAGAGTGGACCATTGCATGTTATATTAGAGACACATGGGAGTGGGAGTGGGGGTGGGGGTGGGGGTGGGAATGGGGGTGGGGGTGGAATGTGTCTCCAGTTCTTCCACATCGTTATCTGTTTCCCCCAGATGTTTGCCTGCTACTGCTATTCAAGGTCATAGCTACTGAAGGGGGGGCAGGGTGATGAAACATCAGCACTAATAACTTGACTTCCTATCATATTCTGTCATTGTAGTCGGTACTGAAATTCTAGGGAAGTTAAAAAGAGTTTAGGACGCCAATTGGTTGGGAAAAGTTCAGTGTACCCTGCAAATCCTCCTCTCTTTATCCTGATGGGTGGGGAGAATCTTTAGCTCCCTGTCCTCTTCATTTGCCATAGTCTTGCCTGACTAACAGCCACAGCTTCTGCCTTACCAAGGGCTGGGACTCCCCTGTAAGTCCCAGAGTCCATTTCTCTTTTCCCCCTCACCTTCTCAGAACAGCCTATTTGAAGAATGGGCATGTACGCTGCAGAACAAGCCATCTCTGCTGGGCAATTGAACCTCTCCCCCAGTGGTGGGATTCAAATAATTTAACAACTGATTGTTTACAAGCACCATTTTAACAACCAGTTCTGCCAAAGTGGTGCGAACCTGCTGAATCCCACCACTGCTCCCCCCCCCACTCCCACAGCCTCCCCCTCTCTGTCTGCTGCCCAGAGCACTGCACTCCTTCACCCCACCCCTGTAGATCTGGTCTTGCCCGGCATGTCCTAAGGAGTACAGAGCATGTTCAGACTAAGGGATTAGTGGTTACTCTGTAGTACAGCTTTATATATACAAAATAATCACAGGGATATACAGACAGACTACTTTTTCCTCCATAGGAACTACCAACTGAGCCTATTAAAGGCCTTTCCGCATTCGATGACAAGGTCAATAAGAGATAATGCGTATGTTCCAAAGCAGCTTTACAGTCAATCTGTTCTACCATTATTTGGATTGCACTCTACACAATTGATTCTTATCTTCCGTTCCAAGAAAAGAAGACAAGAAACTATACTTCTGGACCAGGAAATGAATTTTTAAAAGCTTAAAATAACAAAACTGTAGTTTTAATGTAAGTAGGGAATTAACCGGGGAGAGGGGGGAGTGATCTCACACAGTACCTCCTTTACTCATTTATATTTAGGTAAAGAGATCAAATTGCATGGAAAACCCCTTCACATCCTTAACATTATATATTGTGAGGTATGTTCCATTAACTTTGCAGATAATATAATAAAAATGGACTCCATTCTGACTCTTAGTTGTTTATTACTGTTGCATGGAGGACGTCTATATGCATCAGGTAATGTTAATCTGCAATTTCTCTTTTTCTTTCTTGCAACCAAACAAAATAGCTTGTCCTGATTTAGTACCAGTTCATTTTTTTGAAAGTTAATTTAATATGGTGGAGTAATCTGCTTGTCCCTCTTTTCACTCAAATTAATGCTTCAGGAATTATTCCTGCAGTTTACCCCCAGGATTTAGGAGGGGTTTTTCAGTTTTGGATCATTGCCTCACACTCTATCATTTAGCTGACAAATACTCCACTTTCCCAGAAGAGTCTGTTTTTATGTAGCATTTGGGGATCTTAGGGCAGCTTTTACTCAGTTCCAAGTTGTTGTGCCTGGGCTAAACTGGCTTACACAACAATAGATAAAAGGCACCTGCGGCTAATTTGTAAAATGTATGAGAACTCAATGGCACGGTTTCATTGCAGATTGGAAGGCCAACTGGCCCCATTTCCCTATTAAAAGGTGTTAAACAAGCCTGTCTTCTAGCCCCTCTGCCCTTTATCTAAATGAAATGATTCCTTGTATCCAAAAATCAGCATTTCATGCACCTATATTGGCTGGCCATACAACCTCTGTTCTGCTGAATACAGATGAAATGGTGCTATTATTTAGATCTGAAGCTGGTCACTGTTAGGCACTAAATGTATTTATTGATTACTGTACTTAGGAGGATGGGCTATCTGTCAATTATGATAAATTCAAAATAATGCTCTTTAAAAAAAATGTTTTGCTTTAGGCAGGAAGGCTCGATTTCCAAAAGAGTGGAGATCAGATGTCACAATTTAAATACTGAAAATGTTTAGTTATAATTATATTTGAAAAGCTCATGGCCACTCAGACACGGAAGTTGCTAGGATTGATATAAATGCACATTTAATGGTGGGCGCGGGGGGGGGGGGGAAGGATTAATTCAAAAGGTGGCCAGTGTGTATCTGCAATAATTCAAGCTTTTAATGCTAAAATAATTCTTCAGGTTCTGTTGGGGGCAGGCTTTTGGATAACTGGAGTTTCTGAATCCAGTTCCTGCAACAGATGACAGGAGTGCCAAGTTGTTTTGCAGGAATTGCACTTACAGTGGAATTTGTGCAGCACTCTTTTGAGTCTAGAGCTTGGATTGTTGTTTTTATTAGCTAATGCAAGTTCTCTTTGCAGTACCCAATGTCCAAGGGAGATTCTTTCACCTTTTAAAGGAAGACAGTTTTAGAAGTGTCTAGCAGAGCTATGTATATAATAGGATTGACTTCCTTAGCCTTTCCCTAATAATGCTTAGAAGGCATAAAATAAAGAATGGCAAGACAGCATTATGAAATGAAAAGAGATGCAGAATTTCCCCCATATTGAGGAATGTGCCCTGACATTTTCATAATCCAAACAGCTGCTTTAAAAGAACCCTGTCTTTTTTAAAAAAATAGACTCCACTACCATATGAATGACATTTTGAAAATTTAGTGGTGTGCAGCCCCATCCAACAGGCCAGGCACCTGGCTATGGTGCTGCAGCCACACTGGCCCGTCACTTCCATGGAGGCTTCCCAGTGGCATGGGAGGCTTAAACTGAAAAAAAAAAGCCTCCCTGGTATCAGGAAGCCCCCACTGGCTTAATGAATTTATCCCACCTTTTCAGGGGCATAAGTCTAAAGCCGCAGGTGCTGCCACAATGAGGCCAATGGTAGGCAGGAAGCTCCTCCCCTGGCCACTCCCCTGGACCACTCCTACTGTGCTGGTGGTGGAGGTACAGGGATGCTGGTGCAGCATCCCACCCCCGGTTAGGGATTCGACAGCCACCGATGGATTTGCGCCCCCCCCCTTTGGATAGGACAATTAGTGGTTCATTCTGTGTCATGGATAGCCTCTACACTCTATTAAGAATCATATTTATTCATAGCCTGCTTGGTTTTGTGGATTAAGTGACAATATTCTTTAGTTTTTGTCCTATGATATATGGTTGAACTGCTTCAAAACTTAGCAACTTCAAATATAAAATAATACCTAGTTGACTCTTATAATATATAAAGGAATACTTAGTTTACTACTCTCATTATTATGGAGGGGGAAAGAGCCTGCCCACCCAGCCCCATACTATGCAGCTTGGCCAAGAACCACAGCTACCACATGGGCCAAGGCTGACTGCCTCCTTCTCTGTCTAATACAAAGAAGGCTAAGATGGGCATTTGTGGGGCAGGGCCAGGTGCATCCTTCGTTATGCCAGGTTGGGTGGGCCAGGGCTAGGGGTGTCCTTTTTTATGCCAGCAGGGACAACGCCAGACCAAGCATGTCCTTCCTCACTCTTCACCAGATGGAGCCACTGACACCTAGTGGTGGCAGATTTTCCCCACTTAATTATTTGGGCCATGGTGGTGCCAACAGGGGGTGGAAAAACTGGCAGGAGCAGCCATCCCGACCATTAGCCTATCCAGAACTTTCTCAGTGACATTTACATCCCAGCAAGACTAATGAACTGTTCATGCCCTCCAATGGCCTCATATTGACAAAAACGTGAAATTTTGACTGTCGGTAAACCACCTTTCATCAATTATTTATAATATCAATCTTCCCATTTTCTCTTCCAAAGAAAATCAGTTGTCGAGAGTATAAACTGTCACTTGTAAAAAGAATGATCTTTTTGCTGTTCGCAGTTGTGGGGGGGCAAGTTGTTTTTTAATTGAAGTTGTTATGGGACGTGAAATACCTGCTCCGTATATAACGTTACTTCCTATGCCGATACAGTTATCTCATGGTCTGATCTCTGAAGATTCCAAGATTAAAGTAAACGCCGTGTATAATAAACGGACTGCGCTATTTTTAAAACCGTTTATTATCGGTTTAAAGTATCGTTATATACAGAGCTTACTTGAATTTTGGAATCTCCAGAGACTGAAACAGGAGACAATTATCGGCATAGGAAAGTGAAACTGAATTAACAAAGAACTGGACATAATGTATTTAAAGGGATACTTTATTGCGACAGTTGTAGCGGAAAGCTACGGTTCTCAATATTAGAGTATAGAGAAAATAATGTTGTAATTGTATTGTATGTCAAATATACACATGCACTTTATTGTTTAATACACTAGATTGAGCACTGAAAGGCGGTGGTTGCAACGCGTTTCTTTTGTTGGTATTTCATAACGTTGCACCAGTTGCTATTGTAATATCTCATATGATATGCAATATGATACACATACCCTGTTTCCCCGAAAATAAGACATCCCCTGAAAATAAAACATAGTAGAGGTTTTGCTGAAGTGCTAAATATAAAGCATCCCCCGAAAGTAAGACGTAGCAAAGTTTTTGTTTGGAAGCATGCCCGTCGAACAGAACACCAGAGCATGCAGCTGTGGGGCGGAAAAATAAGACATCCCCTGAATATAAGACATAGCGCATCTTTGGGAGCAAAAAATAATATAAGACACTGTCTTATTTTCGGGGAAACACAGTAAGTACTATCACTATATGTAGGCTTTCTTATACTTTATAATTTTCTCAATTGGTGCCTACTTGACAACATAAAGTATTGTTTTCAATTACAGTTTTTTTTGTATTTCCCAAAGTAACTTCCTTGAGGCTAGTTGACGGATCCAACTCATGTGAAGGACGCGTTGAAGTATATCATGAAGGCAGCTGGGGAACAGTTTGTGATGATGGCTGGGGTTTACGTGCTGCAGCGGTTGTATGCAGGCACCTTGGATGTGGACAAGCAGTGTCAGCACCTGGAAATGCCGCCTTTGGTAAGGGTTCTGGTCAAATTTTGCTGGATAATGTTCAGTGCAATGGGACTGAACACTCCCTGGTAGAGTGCAATCACGCCCCTTGGAACATACACAACTGTATTCATAGAGAAGATGCTAGTGTCATCTGTGAAGGTATTAAGGCACTGTAACCACTTCATTTCTAACAAAGTACATTATCTTTGTACAGTTTGTTGTAACAGATAATACAGAAAACCTACAGAATTATATATTGCTTTCTGCACTTCTAATGAATACAATCTGTTTGAATTAAGTTACAAAACATTAACTTCCCTCTCAAAGCTTTGTTACTGTCAATTTATCTGAAATCTATCTCAAATTTTGGATCATCATCTGTCAGGGGAATGGAAATCCCCTATAGGAAAGTCTACTAATGTAAACATGAGTTTATCTCAGATTGCCACATTTGCTACACATTTGTATAACTGCAGACTAGAACTGGGGCAAAACACCCTGGAACATAAAGCTTGGCTTAGAGCCTTCAGATTTTGGCTCTGCCTTCACTACCTGCCATCCGAACGTTTCCTTGTCTCATTGACACTACAGGACACGCAGGCTAACCCCTGGTTTTCTCTAATTGAGAGAAAGATTATTTCCATCGGTCTGCCTATTGAATCACTCTACCTAATGTCCTATTCAGAAGCGTACAATAGAATAGAATAGAATAGAATAGAATAGAATCTTTATTGGCCAAGTGTGATTGGACACACAAGGAATTTGTCTCCGGTGCATATGCTCTCAGTGTACATAAAAGAAAAATACATTTGTCAAGAATCATAAGGTTCAGCACTTAATGATTGCCATATAGGTCTAGTAAGCAATCAGGAAACAATCAGTAGTAATGAAAACATAAAATGTAAAATCATAAAATAAAATAAAATAAAATAATATGTCAGCACAGGCTATAATCATACAGTCATAAGTGGGAGGAGATGGGTAATAGGAATGATGAAAAAAGTAGTGCAGTAATTATATAATAAGTATATAATAAATAGTTTAACATTATCGAGGGAATTATTTGTTTAACAGAGTGATGGCATTCGGGAAAAAACTGTTCTTATGTCTAGTTGTCTTGGTGTGCAGTGCTCTGTAGCGACGTTTAGAGGGTAAGAGTTGAAACAGTTTATGTCCAGGATGCGAGGGGTCAGTAAATATTTTCACAGCCCTTTTTTTGACCCGTGCAATATACAGGTCCTCAATGGAAGGCAGGTTAGCAGCAATTGTTTTTTCTGCAGTTCTGATTATTCTCTGAAGTCTGTGTCGATCTTGTTGGGTTGCAGAACCAAACCACACAGTTATAGAGGTGCAGATGACAGACTCAATGATTCAATAGACTCAGAGATCAGCTTTTAGATCTAGAATTTGCAAATTTACATCTAGCAGCCAAACGAACCTGCTCTCCAACACAACTCTTAATTCCATTTGAGTAGAGACATATGGCCTACTACCTCCATACTTTAATGAACCCACGCGCAAGGAGAGCCCTTACCATTGCGCAATTTAACGTTATGCCCTCTGCCCTATTAAAGGGTAGGGTCAGCAATTTAGAAAAATCTGCAAGGCTATGAAGTTGCAAACTTAATGTGGTTGAAACCCTGACTCACCAACTCTTGCACTGCACCAGATTTGATAACATCAGATCTAAATATACCAACTTAATTTTTTCTTCCAATCTGGGCTGCCTGATCTGACTAGGTTATCTCTATTGTTAAACAACTCGGACCCTGGTCTTTGTGAAGAGATCGCCAATTTCATTGCGGAGATAGTTGAGAGTTCTCAGTAGAACTTGTTGTGCTCCCTATGGGGCCTTTTTATCTATCATGTATTCATGCATTTGCTCGTGATTTATGTATTTCTTTCTGACTATGCCAATAAAAGCTTATGTATGTATGTATAACTGCAGACAGAAAAGTAACTCATATCACCTGTATACTAATAGTGAAGTTTGTCAAATCTGAGGATATTTGAATCTTGTGATTGGAGCTGTGAACAGGCAATACAGAGCTTTCTATAAACCTGAAAAATGCCCCAGGTTTTCAGAAAAAGGTGAACTCTAAAAAATAGGACCCAAAAAAGGTGTTTTTTAAAAACACCAAAATGGTAGGAGAGCCATGAAGACTGTGTCCCAGCACCCGCTTTCCTCAAACCCACCTATTTGAGGAAAATAGATTATAACCATAAAATTACGGCAGCAATGAGGGGAAATTCCTGAAGAGTCCCACATTTGTTGTGAGGCACAAGCCAGCTCCACCCATGCCTGGGCGTCTAGACCCCTGGCTTGCTCCACCCCAAACCTCATAAGGAGGTTCCGAAAAGGGGTTTAGCAAGCTGCTTACCCCAACCAAGGCTGAATTCCCTCTGAAAATTTAATGTAGATACAACCAAGTTTCAAAAGAATTGGCACCTTTTTATACAGGTTCATATCTTTTCATACCTTTTCATACATCCTCACTGCTGCATGTTTCTAGTGAAGACGTCTAGACCTGCCCCTTGGGGTGGTACCTGTTGTCAGGGGTGCAATTGTTAAGCTAGCAGCACCAAAATTTCAGAGTATCTTTAGGAGACCCTCCTGATGATATCACCCAGGATTGGTGAAGTTTGGTTCATGGGGGCCATTGGAAACAATGGGGGATGGGGCACCCTCTTTGGGAGTCCATAGCTTTCGACCCCCTGGACCAAACTCCACAATATAGGGTGATTTCCCACAGGCAATTAATCCTGGGATAGTCACCCAAAATATCCAGGTTTCCTCGCGATCTCCCCACTTCCGAATTGCGAAACACAGATCAGTCTCGTTTCTGGCACTCCCCCCCACTTATCACGGGATTTTCCTGGACCTGCTTGTATATGCACCTTTTTGAAAAAAAACACTCAATTGGGAGCTAACAGGATATCAGGGTTACACAATGAACCAAACTTCACCAAACCTGGGTGGTATCATCAGCAGAGTCTGCTACTAATACCACCCAGGGTTTGTGAAGTTTGGTCCAGGGGGTCCAAAGCTATGGACTCCCAAAGGGGTGCCCCCATCCCCCATTGTTTCCAATGGGAACTAATAGGAGATGGGGGCTACACATTTGAGGGTCCATAACTTTGGCCCCCATGAACCAAACTTCACCAAACCAGGTGGTATCATCAGGATGCTCTCCTAAATTGGTGCTGCTAGCTTAACAATTGCACCCCTGACAGTAGGCACCCCCCCCCAAGCGGCAGACCTAGACGTCTTCACTAGAAACATGCTGCAGTGAGAATGTTGGAACCTGGATGAAAAGATGCCGATTCTTTTGAAACTTGGTTGTATCTAAATTAAATTTTCAGTGGGAATTCGGCTATACAAGCAGATCCAGGAAAATCCCATGATGGGGGGGGGGGGTGGAGTGCCAGAAACGGGACTGATCTGTGTTCTACATTCGGCAGTGGGGAGATCATGAGGAAACCTGGATATTTCAGGTGATTATCCCAGGATTAATAGCCAGTGGGAAATCACCCCAAGCTTACCCCAACCAAGGATCAGTTCCCCATGCACAAACTGCCAAAGAGCTGGGTGAAGCCCTGCTCCCACCATACGCCTCTATTCCTTCAGTCAACAGTACAATTCCTCCCGCAGGCTATGAAGGCTTAGGTCCATGCCCCAATCAGACAGATGAACCCCATCCTCCTGATGCAAAGCCTCCATACAGTGTTAAATGTCCCAGTGCCATATTCACCTGCCCCCTATCCTGGATACCCAGCACTACACAGTCCAGCAGATCTTTAACCTGGCTAAGCCCACCTGTTTAGGGGCAACGGCCCCACAGCAGGCCCATCTTTCTAACAACTTGGACCAGAAGAGTATTGTGCCTGGCAACATGCCCATAGAAGCCGTTGCTAGGGTGCACCTGTGGGATGTTAGTGACCATTGAGAAACCCGTGAGGCAGGGCCTGTGCCCATTGAGTACATGACTGGCGCTGTTGCAGTCATTTGCCCCCGTTTTGCCTGAGTGGTTCCCCCCTTAGAGGTGGCAGCGTGGGACTGCACCCTTTTGTTCTTTGGTGCTGGAGCCATGACCGATAATTGTCAAAGCCACAGGGCAGTAAGCATGCAGTAGTGATGTGAAGGGGGGTTGCTAGTAAGCCCCATATAGCCCAACTACCAGACTGGCCACCCAGCCTATGGAGCATGCTCCCACAACCTTTTGGTTGTAACAAAAAAGAAAAAGGGGGTGGAGTTGCCGAGCACTTCCAGTGCCCAGTGTTCACAAAAGAGGCGAGGTAACCCACACACAGTGCTGTCCTCCTACAAGGAACAGTGAGGATGGAACTGGAGTGGCAGAACCAGCAAGCAGTCACCCTACCCCAGAGGTGTAGCTAGGGAAAATGGAGCCCAGGGCAAAATCTGAGTTTTGCTCACATACAACCCCCATATGGGCAACCACCCCACCATGACCAAAGGCTACCCTCCCCCACTACAACCAAAGAACGATTTTTGCGCCAGGTCATCTCAAAGCCACAATCTCATTATAGAACATGTCTCAACTCACAAATCTGAACCATGGGACACAGCAGAGACAAAAAATTGACAACATTTTCAAAATGCTTTCAAAATGTTTAACAACTGTTATAACTTGGGTGCTGTGTGGTTTCCGGGCTGTATGGCCGTGTTCTAGCAGCATTCTCTCCTGACGTTTCGCCTGCATCTGTGGCTGGCATCTTCAGAGAATCTGATGTTGGGAAATCAAGTGGAGTATATATATCTGTTGGAGTGTCCTGGGTGGGTGAAGAAACATTGTCTGTGAGTAACAAAGAAGGCAACCAGGTCAATAGTTGAGGGCATCTGAATAGAAGTAAGAGTAACAATGAAGTCTATAGCATGGGAGTAACAATGGAGATAGCAAGGTCACTGGTGGGAGCATCTGAATAGAAGTATCCTGGCCTTTGTTTCCTTTGTCTATGGTCATCCTGTGTTTGTGTGGAGCTGGTTAGACACTGTCTTGACTCTAGTATTTTTCAACACTGGCAGCCAACTGTTATAACATTTAAAAGTATTCTAAGTGTCATATGACTTAAAATGCTTTCAAAATGTTTTATTACTGCTATGAAAAATGATTTATTACCTCCCCCCAATTAATTTCTTTGCATTTCTCCCAAGCATTGCCAGAAATAATTGTCAATTTGGATTAATATCAAACCTGCCCAAATAAGCCACAGTACAAGCAAACCTGAATTTCCATCTCTTCCTCTGAATGCCTATTTCACACTTGTATCTTCAAGAACTTCAAGCATTGCAGATTCATCCTCTAATTGTTAAGGGTGCAACCCAAAGTAATCCCTGAAAGACCCAAAGGTTCTTCCCAGAAAGACGGGGGGGGGGGGGCGCTTATGTATTCTTTTGAATTTACATGGTACACATTGATCAGCCTGAGTAGTTGAGGCCAGAAGCTGCTGTGAGCTACTTGGGCACAAACTCAGAATCTACTTCCTTGACTTGCTCTTGAAAAATCTGTCTTGAGTGCTGAAACTGCACAGAACTTCCACATCCAGAGGCAGTAAACTTCTGAATACCAGTGCCAAGAGGCAACATCAGATTTTGGCCTCTATGCCTTTTTCTGTTGAACCTCGGGGAGTTTACTGTGGGGGGTTTACTCCAAGCATTCCAACACATCACTCTCTACAATCCCAGATGCAGAGAAATTAAGAACAGCTATGTGTTTGTGTCCCCTGCTCTTTCTTCTAGGCTCCTTTGTTTACAATTTAGACATCACAAACATTGAAGATATAGCTATTATTAAAATATGCTACATTATGTAGAACTAGGGTTGCCTGCTCCAGACTGGGAAATACCTGGAGATTTTCAAGGTGAAACCTGAGGAAGGGGAGTTCAGAGAGAGGACAAATTTCAGTGGAGTGCAATGTAGAATCTACCATACAAAGTTGCCATTTTCTCCTGGTGAACTGATCTTTGTACTGGAAATCATTTGTAATTCCAAGAGATCTCCAGCCATCACCTGGAGGTTGGAACAATATGACTTGCACTCCTTAGCTAACTATCATGTATCTGAAATTCATTCCACTATCTATAGTAAAAAACCACATTATGCACTAACTTTGAAAGTCACAGTATTATAAAATTATATGCCAAAAGTTATACCAAAAACAAAATAGCCACAAGCAACTAAAATAGCAAAGGGGAAGACTGGAAGGTTTAAAGATTGGTCTTTTTCAAGTGGAATCAAGTATGCAACACTTACATCACATACCTATATATGCATACATTTTTAAACTATATGGGTTGTACATAATATAAAAAACTACTAATTAAAACTTTGCAGGTTCAATTGTTCAAGTTTCGTGGCTGGATGCATTCTAGCATTTATCTATATATATAAACACGAAATACCACTCACTCACTGACTCATCAACAGACCTCAAAAACCACCGAAGCCACACACATTAAATTTGGCACACCTGTTCCTTACGTACTCCAGGTGCTCACTAGGAAAGGATTTCCCAGAATATTCACTTTCACTCAATTTATTACCTATTTACTGTTTTCACTGCTCATCTCTGGCCATCTGCGTGAACATTCTGAGGGCAAACCAACTGCTCAGTCCACTGACATGCTGCACCAACATTCTAAGGGTGACAGTTCAACACCACCAGCTTCATGTCCTTCACCAACTACGCTCTACCACCGCCCTCCACAATGCATGTGAACCTATCTGAAAACAAACACATCAGTCCACAGACAGGATTTGAGGAAATATACTGCATGTCACCCCAAAGTTCACAAACAGGCTGCAAAAAAGTATGCTGAATGTTACCCCAAAGTTAACAGACAGGATGTGAAAAAGTACTCCTCCACCCACCCTCACATTAACAACACCGCTACAGCCAAATACTATCAAAACAGATTACAAACCACACTATCACCTTGGACTACTAAACATTTGTCGGGTTTTGCATATGGACATCAGATTGCTTACTGTGGAGACAAGTTCATTACTCTTGGTCGCCGATCACCCTGTGCTTGGTGTCGTGCTCTGAAGTGGTGGGATGAGTCCCCAGGAATGTGCTGCAGTGGTGGTACAGTCCAACTCCCTGCCCTTCAACCCTACCCTGAACCTCTTCACAGCCTTCTCACTCATCAGCATCCAATGGCAGAACACTTCCTTTCTGCATCTCGAAAATACGATTGCTTCCAAATGACATCTTTTGGAGCCCACCAGGTGAAAGAGAGCAATTTCATGCCAACATTCAAAGTGCACGGACAGGTCTACTGAATGCTGAATGTCACCCCAAAATTCATAGAGAGGCTGTGATGAAGTATGCGGACTGTCACCCTGAAATTCACAGACAGGCTGAGAGGAAGTATGCTGAATGTCACCCCGAGGCTAACAGACAGGCTGTGAAAAAGTATTCCTTGACCAACCCTCACGTTAACCAGACCGCTACAGCCAAATACAATCAAAACAGATTACAAACATATTACAAACCACGTAGCGAAGCATGGGCATCCTGCTAGTTACCTTATATACTTGCATATAAGCCCCCCTGGACTTATACGCGAGAGACGGTCCCATTTAATTCTTGTATGGCATTCCCCCTCTCCCGTCTTCACTCTCCTCTGCCTTCTTCTCTGCCTCCCCCATCAGCTGCTTTCTCAGCCTCCCTCTCTGCTTTGCTCTTCTCTGCTTTCTCCTCTGCCTCCCCTCTTTCAGCCACTTTCTCAGGCTCCCTCTCTGCTTCACCCTCCTCTGCCTTCTTCTCTGCCTTCCCCCTTTCAGCTGCTTTCTCTGCCTCTGCTTTCTTCTTGGCGGCGGCTGGCCCCTGGCTCTGGGCAGGTGCAGCCAGTCGACCTGGGTGAGCTGGACAAGCTGCGGGATGGAGAGGTCAGTGGCAGAGACCTTGGGATTGGTGAGAGGCAGAGGACCCCCAAATAGCTTCTGACCATATCTAATTTTATTTTTGAAATGTACCAGCATCTGCTGCATTTCCCACCCTAGACTTATACTCAATAAATTTTCTCAGTTTTTTGTGGTAAAATTAGGTGCCCCGACTTATTTTCGGGTCGATTTATACACGAGTATATACAATAGATGATTTTGTAAACTCCTCGGATTATGCATCTACAAAGTTCATGCTGCCTGTGTGCTGTTTGCATCATACAGTTTTATAGTGCTAAACCATTACCTACAAAGAAATTATTTTCATACTCAATGCATTAAAGATCTCATGTAAATGCAATTCACAGATATCATACTGTGCTTATGCTGGAATATAACAGGTAAAAGCCACAAACTAGCTTTTGTTTTGATTAGCTCCCTCGTGAAGCCTCTGTAAAACTGAAACTAAAAGATAATCTTTTCTTTTAAAACGTACCAATGCAATTTTCAGAAGGGCATGCATGATCTCTTCTCCACTCTCCCAGATTGGCTAGGTCTATCCCAGTCTTTTCTCACCCCCCCCACCCCACCCCACCCTCTGAGGCAAAATAAAAACTAAAAGTGAATAAGAGCAAATGAGAAGAAGGCTCATTTGCATGCAGGCTCTGAGGATGCTGGGGGATAGTTTGGGGAAAATATATTTTTGGAGAGGCAGAAAAAGATGAGAGCAAATTACAAAATAGTGATTTTCAGATGCCCTGAAGATACTGGAAACCTGTGTAAAATGAAATTAGGACTCACCATAACTTGAAAGGTTCACTGATAGTGGAGACATAAATACCAAACTGAGTGAGTTTTTTTTAAAAAAAGAAGGAAACAGCAAGCGAAAGCAGATGAGGATGACTAGAGAGGGAGGAAGACGAGCAGGCAAGGAGGAGGATGAAGAGGACGAGGACAACCCAAAAGAGGGACACAATCAGGGGTGGGACACAATCGGATGATTTTGCGCCCCCAAGTGACTCCCATGGGGAGCGCTCGGGTCATTTGTCTCCGGATATCCCCATAGGAGCTTCGCCACTGCCCTACCCACGTGAATGGGAACAGATGTGATAATCTGCACGTTCTGGAAGGGGTGGGGCAAAGAATGCCTGGTTGTGGCTGGCCCTGCCTTATAAGAAGAAGGGGCAGCGTGCAGCTGACATCAGGAAACTGCATCCTGATGCCGGCCCATGGCCAATGGGCCGGCCCATGCCCAGTCTGGCCAGAGGTTTCACCGCCCCCACCAGCCAAGAATGGGAAAAGATGCACTGCACTTCCCCTGGCAGCAATATCGGCCGTGGTAAGTCACGGCTATCAGCAGAGTTTAAAGCGGAGTCCCTCTGGTAAGATGAGAAGATCTATAGTCTTTTTGCAGTCACTGCAACCTCCTAGCACACTTGGAAAAGAATACTCTCCATGCAAGATGTTCTTTCCATAGGAAGGTTTTACTTTAGCAGTTGCAAGGTTACACAAGTCTATGCTATACAAGACTATAAGACTATATACTTACCTGGCAGGGGAGACACCATGATCACTATAAGACTATACAGAACTCTTCAGCAAGAACAAAGTTGAGCACACGCTGAACTTAATACTCTGAACTTAGACTCAGTCGCTGAGTTCTGCATATACGATGCATTGCATCTTATACATTCATCAAGGATACTTTTTCCCCGCCCCAGCAACAGCCTCTCATTGGTCTATAGTTACAGTTGAACTCACCAATCATGTTAAAGGTTAACTGTAGCTTCTTGTCACTAGACTGACTGTCTCCGGCCTTTGCTGTTGGCAAACTTCTGCTGATTAGAAGATGAACCTTTTGTGAGCCTTTATATATATATATATATATATATCATGACAGCAGCTGCTCCTTTATAGGCTTCAGTTTCTTTCAGTAAAAAGCTCAGTGGGGAGGGCTGTGGAGTAGGGAGTATGGTTGCCAGTTTCAGTTCCAGGTTGGAAATTCCTGGAGATTTTGAGGTACTATCTATGGAAGGCAGGATTGTGGAAGGGGGACCTCAGCCAGATGTAATGCCTTCCTCCTTCCAAAGCAACCATTTCTTATAAGAGCAGGTGAGGGTGTAGATCACCCAGAATTATAACAGCTCTCCAGATGGCAGAGATCAGTTCTTCTGAAGAAAACAGCTGCTTTAGAGGGTGGTGTAACAAACTTAGTCCATGAAATCAGAATCTTCATAGAAACAAGACAATCTTTATTGAAATGGCTAGATTGATTCAGAATGCTTGCGAGAACTGATTATCAAAGTACAGAAAGACTTCAAGAGAACTCTGGCCCAGCCCACTCAGACACATTCACACGCCAGGCCAGTCCAGTCTGGGAAAAGCGCCAAGCAGAGATAACACAAAGTGAAACATTGAAACCTCAGCAAGTGTGAGAGTAATAACCATTGGCATTCCAATCTCCTCTTCATATGCCACCTCCCATAAGGCCCCCCTCCACCTGGTTGATCAGGGAATGCCTTATGAAACGCCTTAACCAAACGTAGAGCTTTTACATCCAAGGCATAAACCCATTGGTCATACCCCGGGGGAAAACCCACCCACGAAATGAGATACTGTAAGCGATTGCGATGCAAGCGGGAATTGAGGATGGCCTCCACTTCATAGTGTTTCTCGCCGTCAATCATCTGAGGAGGCAGGCAAGCAGGAGGGCCATGCCAGACATTTGAAGCGGGAGCCCTCTTGAGCAAACTAGAATGAAAGACAGGGTGAATTTTGCTAAGCACACTAGGCAATTCCAAACAAGCAGTTACATTATTTATCACCTGAACAATTCTGAAAGGTCCAATGTACTTGAAACCCAACTTTGTGGATTTATGAATCAATCTGAGATTCTTATTTATTATTATTATTAGATTTTTATACCGCCCTCCCCCGGAGGGCTCAGGGCGGTGTATTTATTTATTATTAGTGGACAGATAAACCCAGTCATCAACTTTCAGCTCCAAGGGCTTTCTGCGTTTATCAGCCTGCTGCTTTTGCAAGTCTTTAGCCCTTTGCAAGCACGAAGGGTGGGATCCCACCCATCCATGATATTCTGAATCCAGTTCTGTAAATTCGGGGGCGCTGTAGGCGTCACCCCCCAAAAGGGCAGGGCTTAGCAGACAGTCCATTCACCACCTCAAAGGGAGGCTGACCAGTGCTGCTATGCACAGCATTATTGTAGGCATATTCCGCAAAAGGCAAGAGGTCGACCCAATTATCCTGATGGTAATTAGTATAGCAACGGAGGTACTGTTCCAGGGTCTGGTTCATACGTTCAGTCTGACTGTTTGATTGGACGTGGTAGGTGACGTCAGATCTGACTCCACCCCCAACAACGAAAGAAAGGACTTCCAGAACTTAGAAACAAATTGCGGACCCCGATCGGAAATTATCTTATCGGGAGCGGAATGTAGCCTATAGATGTGTTGAATAAATTGCTTCACCAAGGCAGGGGCCAAAGGAAGCATGGCGAACAGAATGAAATGGGCTTGTTTTTAAAAAAGGTCCACCACCACCCTCAGCACTGTTTTGCCTCTACTATCTGGAAGATCCGTAATGAAATCCAAGGAAATGACCTGCCAGGGTTGGTCACCAGCAAGTATCAGCTGAGGTAACCCTTGTGGCTTCCCGGGAGCTGACTTCGCTCCTGTGCATGTAGGGCAACCCTGCACATAAGCCTCAATGTCCTTATGCATAGTGCGCCACCAAAACTGCCAACGTAAGAGATGCAAAGTTTTCACAAAACCAAAATGTCCCGCTGACTTGGCATCATGGCTCAGTCACATGACATCCGAGCACAGCAGAGGTGGGACATACAGGCAGTCACCACACCTCCACAACCTATCCTGCAAAGTCAAAGACAACCCGCCCTCCTCAGCTGGGACTGGCTGTTTACCAGCGTCTTGAAAGGAGAGAAGCAAAGAGTCCGGAGGTGGAGAAAGTGGTGGGGGTGTTGCAGCTTGCTGTAGGTGTGTCTGGGATCTGGTGACAGCCAAACGCAACTGGGCGGGTGTGAGAACACTACAGTGCTCCAAACATAACTCGGGGCCCAGGCCTGCCTTGTCTGGAAGGCGGGACAGTGTGTCAGCAAGGCGGTTAGATTTGCCAGGGAAAAAATGAACTGAAAAAGTGAAATGGGAAAAGAAATCCGCCCGATGGATTTGATTAGCAGAGAGCCGACCAGGAGTGGACAGGGCAGACAAATTCTTGTGATTAGTCCACTCCTGGAATGGATGAGCAGCCTTCTCCAACCAATACCACCAAGCAACCAAAGCTTGCTTGATCGCCCCGCCTCCTTATCCTCCACAGTCCAGTTCAATTCAGGCACCAGATACTTCTTGGAGAGGTATGCACAAGGGTACAGTCACCCATTATCATCAGCCTATAGAAGGGATGCCCCAAAGGCTTTATTGAAGGCATCTACATGCACAATAAAAGGGTCAAATAGGATCAGGGTGCCTCAGGATGGGTTCAGAAGTGAACGCCTTCTTTAACAAGTCAAAAGAGGCTTGGCAGTTAGGCATCCAGAGCAAGGGGGCTCCTGGCCAGGAGGTGGAGGGGTCCTTGCCCTTGGTCTTTAATAAGTCAAAATTAAGCAAACTGAGGAATAAAATCATGATAAAAGTTTGCAAAGCCCAAAAATGATTGCAATTGCTGGCGGGTCTTGGGGGTGTTAGCAAATATACCCGTGGCCAGTGAAAGGCCTGTTACCGAAAGCAAGAATATGCAGACTTGGCACTCTGCTGCAACTCCACGATAGCAAAAACACCACAGGAAGCAGTTACTCTTCTGTGAAGTGAATTTATCTATAGTAAAGCTATATACAAAAAACTAATTACATAATTATAGAATAAATGGACAGCATGCTTCACTTAACTCAATAAACCCTACCAACATACCTGTTCAGACATTTATACAAGTACTGACCAATGAGCAAAAAGTCAGGTAGTCCTGTTAGAACCGGTTTGCTCTGGCTTTGTACAGCTCTCTGCTTCTTGCATCAGCCAGACGAGCTGTCATTTAGATCATTCTGATCTGCCTTAGCACACAATATGCTCAGTGATGTATTCAATACTCTGACAGGGGGCAGGCCACTGAACAACAGCTGACACCTTAGCAGGGTCCATTTCCAACCCAACAGCTGAAACTCTGTAGCCCAAAAAATCCAACTGCTTTTGGTGAAAGGCACACTTGGACAGTTTGACAAAGAGGCAATTGTCAAGAAGTCTCTGCAATACCTTGTGGATCAATTGAACATGATCCTGTTCATTCTGTGAGTAAATAAGAACATAGTCCAAATAGACCACCACCCCTTGAAATAACAAGTCCTGCAGCACTTCGTTGATCAATTACATGAACACCCCGGGGGCCTTGGAGAACCCGAATGGGAGCACTTGGTACTCGTAATAACCATACCGGGTATTAAAAGCAGTCAAATGTTCAAAGCCTTCAGCTATTCGAACCCAACAGTAGGCCTCTCCAAGATCCAGTTTGGTAAAAAACTTCCTTGAACCCAGGGCTGCCAATAAATCTTTGATCAGGGGCAATGGATACTTGTTTGACATTTACACAGCATTCAAACCACGATAGTCTGTACAAAGTCTGTGAGTCCTATCCTTTTTCTTTACAAACAGGACAGGAGCTACAAATGTACTTCTGGTTGCCTTCCTGATGAAGCCCCAAGCCAAATTCTTATCCAGAAACTCCCAAAATGCTTCATACTCAGGGGGACTCATCTGGTACAGTCTACCCTTTGGCAATTTGGCGCCCGGAATCAGCTCAATCCAGCAATCAGTTGCCCGGTGGGGGGGGTAACTGATCACATTCTGACTCCTCAAACACCCTGCTTAAATCCATATATGGAGCTGGGATGGGAACTTCCACTGCAGAGCCTGCCATAGGCAGGTCAGGTGTACCGAGTTCTGGGGGCTGATTTCCCATGTGGTCCCCGCAATGTGGGTCGGTGAAATGAACCAGTCGGTCGACCCAATGGATTGTGAGGTTGTGATCTCTCAGCCAGGACATCCCAAGAACTATGGGGTGTCTCGCAGTAGGAGCAATAATGAAACTATTACATTCCTAGTGTTCCGAGCAGCGCAGAAGCACCTTTTTGGTGTGGTAGCAAGCAGGTGCACCCCCTAATGGGCTGCCATCCATTTGGACAAAGGGGATGGGGCTTTTTAGCAGGAACAGTTCCAAGGCCAGCTTCTCGGCCACCTCGGGTCTCATCAAGCAATATGAACACCCAGAGTCCATTAAAGCACAGGCAATAATCCGAGTATGCTTAGATGGGTTGGACAAGTAGGTATCAAGAATGAGGGGGGGAACACCTTCACTCACCCATCCATTGGCATTGTTGTCCGGACCGACCACCACATCTGTCACTAGCGCTTGGCCGGTACCCCCCTCCTCGGAATCCAAGGAGGATGGATCAGTACCCACTGCAGCCTTGGCGCAACCCAACTTTGGTTTAGAAGGCTTGGCAATGGCAGGCTTGCTTCCAGATTTAGGCGGAGCAGCTGGAGCAGGCTTGGAGGGACAACTGCCTACCAAATGGCCCTGACCCCCACAGTAAAGGCATAAGCCAAGGTGACGTCTACGGTCCGAAACTGATTCAGCTGGACCTGGTGGGCATCTAACAGGCAGCTTTCCGGCCACTGCTGATGGAGCGGGCCGCTGACTCGATGAGGAACAGGCATCCAGCATCTTCAAGTGCTTCAATCATGCTGCCACATCTCTAGCCAGATTGATCCATTTCCTCAGGTTGCGGGGCACAGTGTTCAGCACTATCCAATCACGGATCTCAGCATTGAGAGCTATTTGAAACTGCTCCACCAGCATACGGTCCGGCCAGTCGGCGATCTTGCTGACCAGCACCCAAAATTGGCTGGAGAGGGACTTGCAGCTCTGCTGTAACAACCAAATGTCATGGGGGTCCTCAAAGTGATGGCAGAGAGCCTTAAGAAGATTCCATAGAGAATCCAATTCACCGGTATCACGATTGTGGAGCTCCACATACCATTCATTAGCAGCACCATAAAAACCTGAGCCCCCATCCCAAACCCGTTCCCTTTCCATTTGGGCATCAACCTGGATCAAGAAGTATGGCAACTTGACCGGGTCGCCATCAAAATGGGCCAGGAGTCTTGGGCGGTTGAAGCCAGGTGGGGGGTGTGGGAATGTGGTCATCCCTGCATCACGTCGGCCAAGCAAAGTTTGCAAACGAACCAGTGGTCTTCCATCAAGCAGGACCTGTGGAGGTGGTAGGCGCCCTCCTGGAACATACTGGAGAGCCACCAACCGTTGTTCGGCTGCCACCGCACATTGGTACTCCTGGTGCAGCAATTCTTGTTCTCATTGGTAGTCTTCCCAAGCCCAAAGATGACAACGATCCATTTCAGCTTGACTGTCAAGGCGGCCAAGATCCCTGGCCACCTGCTCATAGTCAGGCATTTCCCAGAGGCGATCATCCACATTGGCCCTCAGGACAAGGGTAGACCGACGAGGGGGAGAAGCGGCCATCTCAGGCTGCCCCCAGCCGCTGCAAGTGGGGGTCCAGCCCGTGGCTCTCATTCAAAGACGAGTGGAGTAATTGAAGAACCATCCCCTCAGACTCCCATCCATCCACATTTGCCAGCAGCAGGGTTGGTTGGTGGGAACCTTGAGCCCTGTATTCCATCTCCAACTCCAACTCAGTGTGGAATGCTCTCAACTGCATCTCATGGAGTTGCTCTTGCAACCGTCAGATGACTGTGGCCTGGTCCTCTTCAGTCGGCTGCTCATTTGGTCGGACCCCGGACTGCAGAAAGCGCTGGAGATCCGCTGTTTCCTTGAAATGTCGGCCGATGGAGCACTCTCTTCACTGACAGTTCCTGAGACCTGGTCCAGGGTGAGGAACTCAGATCCCACAGTGGACGGGTTGAATTTCGGAGTCAACAAGCGATTCTCTGCCAGTTTGTATCCCGCTAGGCCACTGGCTGCAAAAAAGCCTGTTCGTGTAGGTGTTCTGTCCATGGCAGCCCCACCCCTCCGGGGTCATGGTGCAAATTGGCAAAACTCCACAGAGGTTTGTAATCCACAAGCGGCTGAGGGGGGGTTCTCAGGTTCAACCCCCCCCCATTGCATGTCCAAAGATCCGCCCCCCCCCCCCGTTTGTGGCTTTTTTGTATTTTAAAGTGTTGTTTCAGTTTTTGGCCTACAGGGGGCGCATTTTAGACTAGCAGCACCAACATTTCAGGTTATCGTCAGGTGACACACCTGATGATACCAGCCAAGTTTGGTGAAGTTTGGTTCAGGGGGTCCAAAGTTATGGAACCTCAAAGGGGGTGACCCCATCCCCCATTGTTTCCAATGGGAGCTGGTAGTAGATGGGGCTACCCCTTTTAGGGTCCATATCTTTGAACCCCCAGAACCAAACTTCACTAAGCCTAGGTGGTATCATCAGGAGTGTCTCCTGCTGACACCACCCAGGTTTGGTGAAGGTTGGCTCAGAGGGTCCAAAGTTATGGATTCCCAAAAGGGGTGCCCCATCCCCCATTGTTTCCAATGGGAGCTAATAGAAGATGGGGGCTACACCTTTGAAGGATTAGTATGTGGGATGGCACCTGCTTTGCCTACATCTCCAAAACTGGTCTCTACCCTTGCAAGTTTGGCACCTATTTCAGCAGCAGAATCAAGACTCTCCCACAAACAAATCAAAAAAATTGGATGCTGGGGATCAGCAGTGTATAAGGCATAGTTCTGCTCTGACCTTGCATACTAATATGTATCTCCTGTTTGTTCTCCTAGGTCCATGGAGGAGGATACCAATCATCAGGCATAGCATCACCTTTTGAGCCAGCTTGTATGCAGTATCATCCATGTCCCTTAGGTGACATGGGATGTCAACTTGGGGATCGAGGACAAGCAAAAATCTCTTGGTCCTGACTCCAGGTAATGCTCTGGGAAACACTTCTCTCAAACATTGCTGATGAGGTTTTTCAGATGGGCCCACCCCACTCAGTTGTTATCCAGCTCAGCAAGAATGACCTCCCAGCTCAGAAAGGCATCCTACTTTTGCAATGCATGATTGAGAACCTCTGGGGGTTGTGATATTCTGGTCGGGCCTTCTGGAGAGGAGGAAATGGTGGGGAGCCCTGTACCTGGAAAAGCTCAACCTGGCCAGAAGAAAAATATGTAAATCCATCATGTAATTTATCTCATCAATGAGCGGAAAGGTGATCTCTCATCCCAGCATTTCTTTTTAGCAGGCGGGCTTGTACAAGCCAGGCGGTATGCATCTCTCAGAGTGGGGCTCCAACATTTGACTCTACAGGATACAGCATGCACTGGTCAAATGGTTGTGGACTTAGGAGCATTTGTGGAAGTGAGGGAATGCCACCACCCACCCACCCCCACACACATACTCTTTGTGTCCATAATCTATATTTTAATGTACTATGGGATATTTTTGTAAACTTGGAGTTGGGACGTGGCTGTGATGGAACTTACTGGTTGATTGTGGAAAGTTCATGAACATTCTAACTACTAGTAAAGTTCATGAACATTCTAACTGCTAGTAAAATCAAAAAAGGCAACACAGAATGTTCACAGACAGTCCTCCTGAACAAGGCTTTTCATTAGTGATATAAAACAAAGAATATCAGCAGATGCAACTTTGTTTCACCAAATTGCACACGCCAAAATTCCTTTATTATTAAGGATACTGTTGTTAAGGTTATTAGAGTCTTCTCATCTTTTTCATTGTGCCACCCTCATTATAATTCTCTTATAATAGAGAATTATATAATGTTATGTAATGACTGCTAGGTGATTTGATTTCATCCCAGACACAATGATGCAGGGTTAATTACTGAAGCTGAACCATTATGAAAGCTGAACCATTTCATGTTTGAATCTCTGGAACAATATGGTGGGAGGGGATTCTCTTCCTCATGTTGCTGTGAGAAATCCCAGGCTCCCCATGGGCAGTATGCATTTATTAGTCAATAGAAAAGCAGCAGCAAGCCTTTATTGGCATAGACAGCAGTACAACAATAATAAAAACAGATTAAAAAGCATATACAGCAGTATGCATTTATTAAATGACCTTCCTTCTTTGAATTCCAGATTTAAAAAAACCTCAGTGCCATGTTTAAATGAAAAATGTGAATACATTTCAGATAAATAAAAAGCCTCAGTACCACAGTACTAGGCAGGACATTAGCAGATAGGTTTACATAACCAGCAAAATTTATGATGGCATTCACTTGTACAACTGAGCATTTATTATCAATAGCTATGTAAGACCAAGGGTCGCCAAGTCTGAATTGGGAAATTCCAGAAGATTTTGGGGGTGGAGCCTGGGGTCAGTGAGGTTTGAGGGAAGGGACCTCAGTGTGGTATAATGCCATGGAGTCCACCTTCCAAAGCAGTCATTTTCTCCAGAGGAATTGATCTCTGTAGCCTGGAGAACAGTTGCAATTCCAGGGGATCTCCAGTCACCACCTGGAAGTTGGCAACCCTTTGACCAAAGAATTTGCACATTCATGCTGCTTATTAAACCATAGATTAAAAAAAACTGTGGGAGAGAAAATGGTTTGTTTGTTTTTTAAAGAAAAGATGCCATATATTTATACAATACTGGAACAATGTTACACTGAAAGTAAGAAAACAAAGAGAGATTCCTGAGTTATTTTAGCAAAGTAATTAATACCTTGCTGCCTGCAAAACATCTCCTGACTGGCTATTATTATTATTATTATTATTTATTATATTTATAAACCGCCCTCCCCCGAAGGGCTCGATATACCTGACGTTAGAACGCTGCATTTTAATGGGGGCGGTGAACAAACAGTAGATAGAGCCCAATAAAATCAGTAGTCATTAAATAACGGCTCTATATATAGTTAAAACCAACCCCATTAAAATGCAGCGTTCTAACGTCAGGTATATCGATGGCATCCTACTAATACATCCCCTAAAGGGGGAGAGGGGAAGAAGAGAGGAGAGACAGCAGGGTCCACAGATGTTAAGAAGGGGGGGGCCATCAGTGACCCCGGACTCCCCCCAAAAGCCAGGTGGAACAACTCTGTCTTGCAGGCCCTAAGGAAATCATTAAGATCCACTTGGAGACAGCGTAGACTGGAGGTAGGAAGTGTTCCACCAGGCAGGGGGCCAGAGCTGTAAAAGCTCTGGCCGAGGTGGAGGCCAGCCGCATCATTGAAAGGAGAACCAGAGGTTGGCCTCTGCTGAGCTATGCAGAGGTCGGTTTGGGACTGATATGGGGCAAGAGCCGGGGTCCCGTAGGTACGGTGGTCCCCAGGCCGCGCAAGGCCTTAGCAAGGTCAATACCAACACAGCTTGTAGAAGATGATTGGCGGAACTCAACTGGCAACCAGTGCAGGCAAGCAACACAGAGAAATATGATCTCTGGCGGCACCTCCTGTGAGCAGGCTGAGCCGCCGCATTCTTGACCAGTTTTAATTTCCGAGATCAGCGCGAAAGGGAAGGCCCTGCGTAGAGCGAGTTGCAATAGTCCCCAGCCTGCAATTTGAAGCCGTTGCATGGATCACAGTGGCCAGATCCGTTTGGGAGAGGAAGGGGGCCAGCCATTAGGAGCTTACCCAGGAGATGAAAAACGCAGCCAAGTTTACATGGGCCACCTGGGTCTCCATTAGAAAAGGAAGCGAATCCAGGTGGACCCCCAGGCTTCTGGGCGGGAGGAGGCCAGTGCCAATGTAGCCCCCTCCCACACCGGCGGCTGGAAATCCCCCACCCCTCCCCCCCGGCCCAGCCAGAGGATCTCCATCTTCGATGGATTCAGTTTTAACCTGCTCTGCTTCAACCAACCAGAGACCACCTCCAAACAATGCTGGAGAGCTACAGGGGCGATGACTGTTCCCCCCTCCATCAACAGAATGAGCTGAGTGTCATCAGCATATTGATGACAGGTCAGCCCAAAGCTCCGTACCAACTGAGCAAGGGGTCGCATATAGATGTTGAATAACAGCGGGGACATGTAGTGCTCCCTGAGGTACACTACACTGAAGTGGAGCACTTTCGGGAGGCTGAGTCCCCGCACTACACTTGCTGGAGTCCGGTCCTGGAGAAATGAGAACCCAATCCACTGAAGGACAGTGCCTCGCACCCCAGAAGCTGACCAGGCGGTGGGTCAAAAGATGCGTGGTCGACCACATCAAGCTGTGCGGTAAGATCTAACAACACCTAGCGCCGATCCGCCTCGGTCAAGAGTTGCATATGGAGCATGTCTGTGACGGCGACAAGAACGATCTCCGTCCAGCATACCCAGCACGGAAAGAGCCGGACTGGAAGGGATCAAAGGCCGATGTGTCCTCCAGGAAGCCCTAGAGCTGCTCCAACACCACTCTCTCAATTACCTTCCCCAGAAACGAAAGATTCGAAACGGCAGGCGGTAATTGGTGTAGATCTGGGATCTAGCGATGGTCTTTTCAAGAGTGGGGCGGGACCACTGCCTCCGCTGGCCCACCCGGAAAGACTCCTTGCTCAAGGGAGCTATTGATGATGTTCAACAGGTGGGGTCGTAGCTCCGCCCGGCATGCTTTAATAAGCCAGGAGGGGCACGGATCCAGAGGACAGGTAGTAGGTCTAACAGCAGCCAGGGCCCTGTCGACAGCGGGGCCCTGTCGACAGCGAGCAGGGAAAACTGGGCCAAACAAGGGCCAGAAGACGGCAAGGGAGCCTCCAGTTCACTCATTGTCTCTAAGGTGGAGGGAAGGTCCTGGCGGAGCGACGCGATTTTGTCTGCAAAAAAGCTCATAAATGCCTCACAGCTGATAGCCAATTGTTGATTTGTAGAGTCCTCAGACAATGAGGTGAGTGACCGAATGATGCGAAATAATTGTGCTGGGCAAGAGCTAGCAGATGCAAGAGAGGAGGAGAAGAATGCCCTCTTCGCCTCCTTCGTTGCCATCTCATAGGCCTTCATAAACGTCCTATAAGATGTTCGCGCGGCTACAATTGCGTCGGCTCAATTGCACACCGTCTACAGAGTGCAGGTATGCAGGGATGTAGATCTCAGGAGCTGTCTTATGTTTCCCACCCAATCATTTTGCCCTCTATCTATCTATCTATCTATCTATCTATCTATCTATCTATCTATCTATCTATCTATCTATCTATCTATCTATCTATCTATCTATCTATCTATCTATCTATCTATCTATCTATCTATCTATCTATCTATCTATCTATCTATCTATCTATCTATCTATCTATCTATCTATCTATCTATCTATCTATCTATTTTTTCGATTTATAAACCGCCCCATCCCCAAGGGGCTCTGGGCGGTGCACAACATCGATATGTAAACAATTAAATAGGGTTCACAATAGTGACCACACAACAATCAATATAATAACTAAAATCCATTAAAAACTATTAAAACAGCGGTTAACATAACAATAACAGGCATCATAAGAACATAAGAACATAGAGCAAGTAGCTGGATCGGACCAAAGAGTCACATCTAGGTCAGCTCTCACTGCTACTAGCAGTGGCCCTGGGGTGCCTTTCTTGGGAGCTCACATGGTAGGATGTGAACGCAATGGCCTTCTGTGGCTGTTGCTCCCGATCACCTGGTCTGTTAAGGCATTTGCAATCTCAGATCAAGGAGGATCAAGATTGGTAGCCATAAATAGACTTCTCCTCCATAAATCTGTCCAAGCCCCTTTTAAAGCTATCCAGGTTAGTGGCCATTACCACTTCCTGTGGCAGCATATTCCAAATACCAATCACACGTTGCGTGAAGAAGTGTTTCCTTTTATTAGTCCTAATTCTTCCCCCCAGCATTTTCAATGAATGCCCCCTGGTTCTGGTATTGTGAGAAAGAGAGAAAAATTTCTCTCTGTCAACATTTTCTACCCCATGCATAATTTTATAGACTTCAATCATATCCCCCCTCAGCCGCCTCCTCTCCAAACTAAAGAGTCCCAAACGCTGCAGCCTCTCCTCATAGGGAAGGTGCTCCAGTCCCTCAATCATCCTATAGCCCAGTTCATTAAAATCTCCCCAAAAAGAAGAAGGAGAGGCCAGACTCCTCTCTAGGAGAGTAACATAGATGGAACCAAAATTAAGATGGTAAATGAATGCATAAAGCATGAGGGGGGTTCCACTCTAGTCAGTTCCACTCTCAGCTTGCACCCAGCATTTTGTGTGCAGCTGAAGGGATTCTCCCTGCTACTATTTGATGGTGGTTGCCTCAGGAAGTTTTGCTCTTCAGGCTCTGATGCTGGTTGCTTTTTTAGCTACAAAGTTCATAGTTTTACTCAGCTAGTCCTGCCAATTTTGGCAATATATAGATTTCCTATTATTATGGTAGATTTCACAGCTGCCAGATCTTTAGCTGGTTGTTGGCCTTCGTTACAATTCGAGCCTCACCCAGAGGCCTAGGAAGTTGTAATGTATCGGCGTAGTATTCGTGCGGATCCCAGCAGGGCTGCCTTCTGAATTTGACAGATGTTAATTGTGTCAATTCGAAGATGTTTCAAGTGCTGCCCTAGTGTTTTTGGGATGGCGCCCAGCATGCCGATTACCTCTGGGACAGCCTCAGCTGGTTTGTGCCATAGATGTTGAAGCTCAATTTTCAAATCATGGTATCTAGTGACCTTCTCATGTTCTTTTTCAATGCCCCTGCTGTCACCAGGGACTGCTATTTCGGGAGATGATGGTCCCACTTTCTTGTCCCTCGGATCACAAGTGACAAGTCTGGTGTATTGTGTTTCAACACTTTGTCCGTTGGTATTCGAAAGTCCCACAGGATCTTGACCTTCTCATTTTCCATTACTTTCTCTGGACAATGTTCCCACCAGTTCTTAGCTGTTCTTATGTTGTAATTCTTGCATAAATTCCAGTGGATCATCTTGGCCACTGAGTTGTGTCTCTGTTTGTACTCAGTCTGGGCAATCTTTTTGCAGCAGCTGAGGACATGATCTAAAGCAGGGGTCGGGAACCTTTTCCCCTCAAAGAGCCATTTGGCTCAACCCCCCCCCCCGCTCACCCCCCCCACTCACTCGCACGCCCCCCCTCCGCTCCCCTGCCCACTTGCTCACTTGGGACCCGCCCCCCCGCCTGCTCACACACACCCCCGCGCCTGCAGGGCAGGCAAAGATGGGCCCGGCGGCTCGGCCTGGCCGCCCGCCGGAAGAGCACCCGCCTCGCAACCAGCGGGGCGGGCAGGAGGCAAAGCCTGCGGCGCGGCCTGGCCGGCTGCCGCCGAACGATGCGCCCTGCTGCTTGCAGGACGGGCAAAGACGGGTCCGGCGGCTCAGCCTGGTCAGCTCGCCTGGAAGCGCCTTCGCCTCGCATAGCCAGCGAGGCGGGCGAGGAGCGCTAATGAGCCCACGTGGCCAGCTGGGTCTGGCCGGCCCAGCGGAGGGATGAGCCCGCCCTGCTGCTTGCAGGGCGGGCGAAGACGGGTCCGGCGGCTCAGCCTGGCCGCCCGCCGGGAAAGCGCCTGCCTCGCAACCAGCGAGGCGGGCAGGAGGCTGGGCCCACGGCGCGGTCTGGCCAGGCGCGGGCGAGGGATGCGCCCGCCCTGCTGCTTGCAGGGCAGGTTAAGACGGGTCCGGCGGCTCGGCCTGGCCGGCCGCCGGGAAAGCGGCCGCCTCACAACCAGCGAGGCGGGCAGGAGGCTGGGCCCGCGGCGCGGCCTGGCTGGCCGAGGGCGAGGGATGCGCCCACCCTGCTGCTTGCAGGGCGGGCGAAGATGGGCCCGGCGGCTCGGCTCATGGAGCCGCAGAACAGCGGCGGAAGAGCCGCATGCGGCTCACGAGTTGCGGGTTCCCGACCCCTGATCTAAAGTTTCATCAGCTTCTTTGCACAATCTTCATTTTGCATCATCTGAGGATTTTTCAATTTTGGCCTTGATCAAATTTGTTCTAATGGCTTGCTTTTGAGCTGCTAAAATCAGGGATTCAGTTTCCTTTTTCAGAGTTCCTGTTGTTAACCACAGCCAGATCTTTTCATTATCCACCTTGTCCTTGATTTTCTCCAGAAATTGGCCGTGCAGTGCTTTGTTGTGCCAACTTTCAGTTCTCATTTTAATCACATTTTTTCTGTATTCTTCTTTGGTTTTCTGGGTCTGCGGCAAATGTCTGTTCTTCAATCAATGCCTGTTCTTGACTTTCCTTCACATAATCAGCCAGTGCATGCTTCTCCTCTTCCACTGTTTGCTTTACTTGCAGTAAGCCTCTGCCACCAGATCTTCAGGGAAGGTATAGTCTATCAGTGTCACTGTGTGGGTGTAAGGCATGGTGCATTGTCATAAGTTTCCGAGTTTTTCTATACAATGCTTCCAACTCAACCTGTGTCCAGTGGATGATTCTCACAGTGTACCTGATGACGGGTATGACCCAGGTGATGATGGCCTTGATGGTATTCCCGCCATTATTTATCATCATCATCATCATCATCATCATCATCATCATCATCATCATCATCATCATCATCATCATCATCATCATTATTGAGATTCTATCTTCACAGCTATGCAGACTCACAGAAGAGAATCTTAGTCACTCAGAAGACAGGTCTACCTCATTGAAAAGCATTGGGTTGACCTGCCCTCCACAGACCAACTAAATTTTTCTGTGCAGTTGAGAAAAAACAAAGTTAGTCCATGGAGGGCAGGTCAAGCCAATGCTTTTCAATAGGCAGCAGACCCATCTTCCAAGCAACTAAGATTCTTTTCTATGTGTCTCCATAGCTATGAAGATAGCTCCTCAATTTTTTTAAAAAATAGGAAAACTATATATTCCTGGAATTGGCAGGACCAGCTAAGTACAACTTTGTACTTTTTGGGGTGAAACAGTGCCCAGGATTGGAGCCTGCAAAGCAAACATCCTGGGACCACCTTCAACAAATGGCAGCAGGAAGAATTCTTTCAGCTTCACACAAAGGCTGTTTCCACACGGCCGAGGCAGCGGCTGTCCACTGACTTAAAGTAAGCTGGTAGAGCATCGGAAACCACTCGCACGGTCCTGATGTTGCTGCTGCCTGCAGGGGCGGCTCCACACAGAGCCACCCAGGGTGTGTGCAAGGGACTTAACTTGCCTTCCTGTGCAGCTCGGGACGACTTGTTTGTGCTGTGCAGAACAGAACAGAAGTTAAGGAAATAGGTCTTATCAGTGATATGGAGAGACATCTTCCAACTTTGATGATCTTTCATTTTCATACATGAGATGAAGTAAGTCCTGACCCGCAAAAGATTTATTATGATGGAATGCATTTTGTAAATGCATAAAGTACCACTGGTCTCTTGTTTTCTGTAATGTACTAAAATGGCTAACTGTCTAGGTGGGAACAGTGAGTCAAGCCATGAGATCATTCCTTCCACATAAGTAACGTTCATAGTGCATTCAACAACAATATAAATGTATGTTATGATAAGAGCAAATGTTTTGCAGGTAAAAATGAGAGACATAATCTTTAGATGACTATGCAGACAGTGGGGAATCAAACCCAGTTCTCCAGATTAGAGTCCCACTGCTCTGAACCACTACACCACACTTGCTGTTACTAGTGGCCACAGGGTTTATATAACTGAATAGTTTGGGTTATCACACTTAGATATGATGAATTTGCACAAATACAAAGTGTGATCTTTATATTAAAAAGGCAAGGAAATGTGTACTAGCAACTGTATTCCTTTTCCAGTTCACAAAATGTGTTTTATGCAAGGTGTTGAAAGGAAAGAAAGAACAGGTAGTTCTGAGAACTTCTGGTTGTCAGCAATACATACTTGCCAATCAGTTAAATTTAAACCAAGCTCTCTTTGTTTCACAAAGAATCTAGTGGATATTTTGAAAAGAAATGTTTTTACAGGAAACATGTTAATGATCATGTCAGGTTTACAAAGGTCAGCCTTAATGTCACTTGTTCAACTTCCCACTTTTGCTGTTTTAAATTAATCTTTCCATTATAATGACTAATCTTTCTTTTCAATAGTGATTCCAAGACCTAGGGGAAGCAGCCGCTGTTTATTGTTTTTCTAGTTGTGAATTAAAACCTTTCATTTCAACTAAATTGACAATGACCATCTGTTCTTGGTGCCACGTTCCAGCACATTCAGCCATAACACCCTTTCCTGAGAGACTGATGGAAAGGCTATAGCACCAGTATCCAGATCCAATAAATTCACCAAATCCAATATGTAAGCTAACATTTCCACTTCTGCAGGAAGTCTGGAAGGCTGTTTTATTCCTTTTATGTTATTAATTCCAAAATGGGTTGTTTCATTATTGCGTTGTTTCATATAGATTTGTTTTTTTATTGCTTTGTTCATTATTGTTTTCTTTTCATAATTCTATTTCATTATTATTTCCCATTCATTTCAGAGGAAGACACTCCCTCTCTTTTTTGGGTCTTTACCTCCATGTTTAGCTATTCCAAAAATTGGGATTATTGTTGTATTCTGCCGGGTCACTTACACTGCCAAATTTCAAACAGGTAGAATTAAGCTGCCCCTAAAAACTAAAATGACTAAACAAAGGCTGTCATACTTTAGTCACATAATGAGACGACAAGAGTTGCTGGAAAAGATAATAATGCTGAGAAAAGTATAAGGCAACAGGAAAAGAGGAAGACCTAAGATGAGGTGGATTGACTCTATAAAGGAAGCTACAGCCCTCAGTTTACAAGACCTGAGCAAGGCTATTAACAGTAGGATGTTTTGGAGGACATTGGTTCATATAGTCTCTGTGAGTCGGAGGCAACTTGACAGTACTTAATACACTACAGGCTGGAATCAAGCTGCTCTCCCTTTTGAGACAATGAAAAGCACCCATACGAAAAGCATCTATATTTAACATTAACATCTGTTGGAGAGCTAATGGGAAAACTTCTGAATAGTAACACAGATATTACTGCTGCCACTATGCTAGAAGAACAATAATGTGAGGAAGAGGCAGGCTGGCAAGGCAAAGAAATTTAGTGACTCAAAGAGGGTAATGTATTTGGGCAGGCAGGCAGGAGGAGGAGGAGGGAGACCTTGAGGTAGATTCGCTTGGATGTGGGTTGGAGAGCTGCAGGCAAATGAAACTTGAACAATCTTAAGCAGGTCTGTTCCGAGACCAACAGAAGTCTACTAAGGGGTTTACTGCCAGGACAGTGGTCTTAGGATGGCACTGTTGGAAGCTCAGATGTCTGTTGCCAAATGTGTGATCCTCCATTGGCCATCCTCCATGGTGAATTAGAATTAATGAATTTTTGCATGTTCTGTGTATTGCAATAGGACAGGGGTCTGAAACCTGCGACTTTCCAGATGTTCATGGACTACCATTCCCATCATCCCCTACCAGCATGGCCAATTGGCAATAGGATTTCTGCATGTTTGCTTCCTATGCTGCTCAATTCCAGTCATGAGGAAAGAAGCCTCCTTGTGGAATAACTCCCTTCACAAGCATTGTTAGGTTTCAGACAATAGAACATTCTCACAAGTAATCAAATAACTTCTGTTCTAGCATAGTATAATGGTTCATGTGTCAGATTAGGAACTTGTAGTCCTGGGTTCAAGTCTCCATTCTGTCATCAATCTTGCTGGATTCAAATCCAGTAGCACCCTACAGACCAACCACAATTGGGGGGGTATAAGCTTTTGGAAATACAAATACTAGTGGGTATTTTCTTGCCTTTTTGTGTAGGTCACAGCTCTGTGTTTTTGCCAGTTCATCCTATCAATGTGCAACAAGCCAAACTGTTCAGTTATATAATCCCTAAGACCATTACTGGAAACTATGTATGATCTACAACATATGAATGGTCTTGGCTAAAAGAGACATGTCACTCGGTGTAAAATTTTGGGGAACTCAGAAATGCCATATAAGTTAACTGATTTGCAATGTTTTGGAGCTGACCAACAATTCCTTCGCTACTGAGTAACTACAATATCCTGCCTCCCAATACATTTAATTATTCAGAAGCAGGTTGTTCCTATATACGGGTTTAGGCAGAATTTTCAGATCTATTACACCTTTTCTCCCAGAGGGGGGACCTCCACTCCTGATTTTCTCTCCCCCTCCTCCCTTACATTGCCCACTAGCCCTTCAAAGGCCAGCATGGGTGGGCAGTGCTGGTGTGACATAAATGATGCTGTGAGTGTGCGTGCCATCCAGTCACAACTGATTCATGGCGACTCTGGAGGGTTTTAAAGGCAAGAGACATCCAATGAGGAGGCTGATTTTCAATTATGTGTTTTTCAGCTGGATCAACAATTTTACATTTAAATTATAAAAACAATTCAAGCGGTTCATATGTGTCAAATTCTTTTCATCCCAATAATATCTGTAGTTTGCCATTGCCTGCCTCTACACAGGCTGAGTTCTGAGTCCACACAAGAAAGTGAAACACATGTTTACTAACTAATCTGCTGGTTTTGAGAATCATAGCCCCATCCATAAGCAGGGTGCCCGGCTGCAGCACTGCAGCTGTGCCCAGCCACTGCCTTTAAAGAGTCTTCCCAGTGGCGTGGGAAGGTCAAGAAGCCAAGAACCCCCAGTGAGCTGCACCGCACTTATACCAGCCAAAAGGCAGCCTTAAGTGTGGGCTATGGCCCACAGGTGCAACGAGACAAAAGATCAGGAGGGAACTGACTAATGTCAGCTCCTCCCCTGGCCACACTCCTGCTATGCTAGAGGAGGCAGCAGAGATGCAGGGACACTGTCACAGCGTCCTGTGCATTGTCCCAGCACCAGGGGAGGGCAGTGGTGACTGCACACTGGTGATTTCGCTGTGCATGTGAAATTCTAGAAATAAAACTTTTCATTTTAAATTATTTAATTTACTATTGACCTGTCTTACAGGAAAGAACAAACATTTGCCTGCTATATAGGATAGAACAAATATTTTTGAGATGAAAAGAATTTCAGATCTATGAGCCACTTGAGTTGTTTTTTATAATTTAAATGTAAAATTATTGATCTAGCTGAAATATACATAACTGAAAATCAGCTTCTTCATTGGATGTTCGGAAAAAAATAATCTTCACATCAACTTTAACCAGTGCTCAAGTGGTGAACCAGGACATTGTAGGTTTCTTCAACTAATGTGTCTCCGGTAAATGAGAATGAAAGGTTTTTGGAGTTTAAAAAGAACTTTGTTGTACCATTGGACCTAATACCTGCTTGTCTGACTCTTCATAGCTACATAAATTGACCAAGGGGAAGCTGGCTGGTCTCAGAGGTAGGTCCCACACAGCTGAAATAAGACATCATGAAGATGCAAAGAAAGGTGTCCTAGGAAGGCACTGACTCTGAACAGACTTTTTCCCAAGGTGTCCTTAGATCACCTTATTTCTGCTCAATACGTCTTTTTAAAAAAAGAACACCTTCAAACTGCACCTTCAAACTGCATAAGCCACCTGAAAGACATCTCCTGCCTGGCTGTGAGGAATGTAGCGCCCAGGAGGCATCTTATGTTTCCCAACCAATCATTGTGCTCTCTGGTCACTTTCACCCTCAACTTGCACCCAACATTTTGAGTGCAGCTGAAAAGGATTCTCCCTGCCACCATTTGCTGACGTTTGCTCTGCAGGCTCCAATCCTGGTGCCTATTCAGTCAAAAAAGTACATAGTTGTACGCAGCTAGTCCTGCTGATTCTGGCAATAGTTTTCCTATTTGTTAATCATTGTTAGTTTCAAGGAGCTGTCTTCATAGCTATGCAGACACACAGAAATGAATCTTAGCCACTCAGAGGACGGGTCTGCCACCAATTGAAAAACATGGGGTTGAAAACACTACATGTGAAAGGGATCTGGGAGTCTTAGTAGACCACAAACTGAACATGAGTCAGCAGTGTGATGTGGTGGCCAAGAAAGCCAATGCAATTTTGAGCTGTATTAATATGAGTATAGTGTCAAGATTGAGGGATGTAATTGTACCTCTCTGTTTTGCATTGGTTAGACCTCACCTGGAATATTGTGTACAGTTCTGAGCAGTGCAGTTCAAGAAGGATATTGACAAGCTGGAACGGGTCCAGAGGAGGGCAACCAAAATGGTAAAAGGTCTGGAATTCATGCCCTACAAGGAGAGACTTAGGGAGCTGGGTATGTTTAGTTTGGTGAAGAGAAAGTAAAGAGGTGACATGATAGCCATGTGTAGATATTTGAAGGGATGTCATGTTGGTGAGGGAGCAAGCTTGTTTTCTGATGCTCTGAGTAATAGGTTCAAGTTGAAGAAAAAGAGATTCCACCTAAACATCAGGAAAAACTTCCTGACAGTAAGGGCTGTTCGACAGTGGAATGCACTACCTCGGATTGTGGCAGAGTCTCCTTCTTTGGAAGTTTTTAAGGAGAGGCTCAATGGCCATCTGTCAGGAGTGCTTTGATTGTGTGTTCCTGAATTGCAGGGGATTGGACTTGATGGCCCTTGGGGTCTCTTCCAACTCTATGATTCTAACCTCTGCAAACTGACTTTAATAAGCTGCAAAGATAGCCCCTCAAAAAAAAATTAGAAAACTATATATTGCTGGAATTGGCAGGACCAGCTGAGTATCACTATGTACTTCTCAGGCTGAAAAGGCACCCAGGATCAGAGCCTGCAAAGCAAATATTCTGGGGTTATCTCAGAGGCATAGCTACCAGGGGGCCGGGGGGATGCACGTTGCACTGGGGGCACGACTGGGGGCACAAAAAATTCAGGGTTTTTTGTGGGGGTTTTGTATTTTTTAGTGTTTTTCAGATATTGGCGTGCAGGAGGCGCAGTTTTTAGGCTAGCAGCAACAAAATTTCAGAGATTTTTTGGGAGACACTTCTGGTGATACCATCCAAGTTAGGTGAGGTTTGGTTCAGGGGACCCAAATTTATGAGCTCCCAAAGGGGGTGCCCCATCCCCCATTATTTCCAATGAGAGCTAGTAGGAAATGGGGGCTACACACTTGAGGGTCCATAACTTTGGACCCCCTGAACCAAACTTCACCAAACCTGGGTGGTGTCATCAGGAGAGTCTCCTAAAGATATCCTGAAATTCTGGGGCTGCTAGCTTAACAATTGCACCCCTGAAAGCAGGCACCTCCCAAATTTCCCCATATTCTTCTTTTAAATCCACCCCTTTGGTATGGATTTAAAAGGAGAGGTCCCCAGTTTAAACATTGAAAGGGATGCTGTTTAAGGGTGGGGGAAACCCACCCCCAAACAGTATCACTTTCAGTGTTGTTTTAACTGGGGACCCCAGATTCTCCCTTTAAGGTGGATTTAAAAGGAGAATCTGGGCTCCCTAGTTTAAACACCATTGAAAGTGATGCTGTTTGGGGGTGGATTCCAGCATCACAGTGGCCACCCATGGGGGCAGGGGGGGGCGTAAAACTCAGATTTTGCACCAGGCTCCATTTTCCTAGCTATGCTTCTGGGTTGTCTTCAGCAATCCTCAGCTGTCATATAAGCTTTCCCAAAATCATGTAGGCATTTCCATGTAGATAATGTTAAAGAAGAAGAAGAGGAAGAAGAGGAAGAGGAGGAGGAGGAGGAGGAGTTTGGATTTATATCCCCCCTTTCTCTCCTGCAGGAGACTCAAAGGAGCTTACAATCTCCTTGCCCTTCCCCCCTCACAAAAACACCCTGTGAGGTAGGTGGGGCTGAGAGAGCTCCGAGAAGCTGTGACTAGCCCAAGGTCACCCAGCTGGCATGTGTGGGAGTGTACAGGCTAATCTGAATTCCCCAGATAAGCCTCCACAGCTCAGGCGGCAGAGCTGGGAATCAAACCCGTTTCCTCCAGATTAGATACACGAGCTCTTAACCTCTTACGCCACTGCTGCTCCTAGCTCCTAGCTAATCCATTTATTTGTTTTGTTTCCTTTTTACCTTTGTCATTTCATCTGCATCTTTCTGACTCCTCAAGTCAATATGTATGCATTCAAACTGTCACCCCCATTTATTCCAAGCTTTTACTTGGAATAAGCTGTTTCTACTTTTTTGTTCATTTGTTTGTCTGCTTTGGCCTGACCCGACAGCCTGGAAATCCTCCCAGCATGGCTATAACAAGGAAGCATGGAAAAGGTTAACTTTCCATACTTAGCATCTTCTGTTTCTCCTTTCTCCAAGCTCCCCATGCACAACTTATGGTTATCTCCACTGTGGGTGGTGCCCAAGAAGGCACTGGGTGAATATAGGTTGATTCATCACCTGTCCTATACCCAAGGGTCATCAGTGAATGACAGCATTGACCCGCAACTCTGCTCAGTCAGGTATGCATCCCTAGATCACGCAGCAGCTATGACACAGTCCTGCGGCCCCCGAGGCACTGCTAGCAAAGTGTGACATACAGTCCATCTTCTGGCTACTTCCCATACACCCTGAGGACTTGTGCCTATTGGGCTTCAAATTCGGGGGCCACTGGTACATGGAGAAGGCCATGCTGAGGGGCTGCTCCGTGGCCTGCACCGCATTCGAGTCATTCAGCACCTTCCTGGAATGGGTTGTGAGGGAGAGGGCCTCCACCCCACACATTACACATTACCTGGACGACTTCCTGTTCACAGGCTAGGCTGCCTCTTCCGAATCCGGGAACAGGTTGTTCCAGGAGACTGCGGCGAAGCTAGGGGTCCCCCTGGTGTAGGAAAAAACTGAATACCGCTTCGCTGGTGTTCCTGGGCATCATCCTGGACACTGTGACTGGCAGCTCCAGGCTACCACCTGGGAAGGTTGCGTCGCTCTGCTCAATCATGTCAGGCATGGGCGCAAAGAAAAAGTGCTCTCTGATAGAGTTGCAGACTGTACTGGGCCATCTGAACTTTGCATGCAGGGTGGTAGCTCCGGACAAAAGAGGATTTGGTCCTTTAAAGTCTCTGGCCACCCTCCCCTTTCTCAACGTGGCCGGCACTCAACGGCATGCTGGCGCTTGCCCTGGCCCAACATGGGCACTCTCCTGTTTTTGCCCTCCTTGAGGTCAGAACAGGAAAACTCTGCCTTGCCCACCCCGATCAGCAACTTCTGCCCGTGGTGATTCACAGCCGTCTTTTATCACAGTTACCATATCCATCTTTCTTCAGACCCCGAGCCAAATCTTCTCTTGAAAAGGGGCTTCTCCCAGAAGATTAAAATGTATTTGTTCTAAAGCATGACTTTCCCAATTTCTAGGAGTTCTCTTCCTCTTAGCCCCAGCCCTCAAAATCATTTCAGCTGTAATTGTACAAGATGGGAGGAAAATAACTTCAAGTCACTTTGAGGCTGAAAGTGTCCACTGCAAACATGCTCTCCACCCACACTTGGCTCACTTTTGTTCTCTGGGGCCACCATCATTATCATACAAATGGCTACTCTGCCAATTTCTTTGGTGTGGCCTTTAGAAGCAATTGAGATGGGGGAGAGCTAGCTATTTTCTTTTAATCAGACTACTCGTCAGGGCATGTTGAACTTAACTTATGAGCATTCACAGAATGTAAATTTAACATTCACCAAGAAAAGAAGACCATTCTTGCATAAATACTTAGGCGAAGTGTCATTTTATCACACCCTCCACAGCCAGCATATCCTCTGACTCCACCCAGGTTATATATCTGTTACCTGAAGTGGAGGGAGTCTCTCTCTTTTAGAGTAGGGAATTCGAGAGAGCAGATTCTTGGCTAGCAGAAGGTCAGGCAAGATATCAACCTTAATGCCATTAATCTAATAGGTGGAGGCATCAGTTTGATGGCCCAAGCTTGGGAGTGCCTGAAAGGAGGAAGGTACCTGATGAAAGCACAGGTATAAAACAATGACAAATAAATGAGGTGGACATTAAAGGAATTAGTCAGAGGAAGAAGCATTGGGTTAATACAACACTGGACAGGCAAGCACATTGACAAACCCATTGTCTTCCCAGGGCTTTATGGTCCAGGGCTGAAAATGGAAATGTTATCCAGGGCAGGAGTACTGTGTTCTCTTAATCCTGTCTGGAAGGGTGTGAGAAAGGCATCCAAGGCAAAGTGGGTGAGGGGAAGTCTGAGCCAATGCAGAGAATGGGTTTCCTATTTTGGCACTGCATTGCTAGGCACCTTAAGGGTTGGCAGAGATGGGTAAAGACACAGCTCTCTTTTAAGAAAGGGTACTCCCGAGTCCCAACCTACCATAGGTCAGTCTGGTAACACCTCAGTTGCTGCTAGATTGCAGCAGCTAGCCAGCAGGATGTTGATATATAGTATATATCTTAAAAGATAATATATATTTACTTATGGTCTTAGACCAAAACATTTAAAATACAATTTAAAAAATAAACCAACTTAAAACCTTAACTAATATAAAATACAATCAACTTTTTATAAAGTTATAGCATGAAGAAAGTGGATTTTTTCCCATAATGAATTTAAGATTACTCTGCCTGGCCAACAGGATGCTGGACTAGATAGACCCATATAACTCTTTTTATCTTCTTATGTTACTATTAATGCCCCACAATGATCCATAAATGGCTGGCTCTCTAGTAGTCTGTTTTTGGACATGCATATTTCTGATTCAGATGGGGACAGATAAAGAAATACCATAAAGTATCTTCAGAGATACAGTCATTTAATAGAAAGAAATGTTTAGCAATCTTCCATATGTTCAAGTACATTTCAGAATAGGTAAGATCAAGCCAAAAGACATTTGAAAAACAGAATACATGCATTTGCATTTCCTGGAGCAGTTTCATCAAGTGGAATTATATGTGCTCTCCACGTATTTCTTCAGTGTTTAACACTGACCTTCCAATGGAACCGCCAGAGCAATAATCTTCAGTAACTCTATTTCCGAGATAGATTATGAAATGCAAATACTCCAGACTTCCTTGGCATAGAGTTGGGATTTCAAAAAGAAAGATTAAATTGCATTAGCTCATGCCTTTCGGTACAGGTTAGAGCTTGTATAAATTCTGAAACTTGCCATTCCTTTACGTATACGGAAAGCATGAGTTCCCCAATATTTTTCATTCGGATGTTCTTAACATATGCTGCTCTCCTTCATAAATCAGGTATTGTGTCTGTATTGCCTAAGCTATTTATTGGGAATTGCCTGATTACATCTGAAGTAGAATTTAGTTTGAAACTAGTAGCCCATCAGCCTAAGTAAAATAAATATTGAGGAAATAATTTCATAGGAAAGCACTATAAAATTAAGATTTTGTCTGTTAATGCCATATGCTTGATGTACAGGGGAAAGGGGACAAAGATCCATCAATTTTAAAAGTATAAAAATGTATTATTGTTGTTGTTGTAATGTGTTTTGCACATACTTTTTATTTACAGATCTTACTTAGGAAAAATATGTCTTGATTAGCAGAAAGAATATATTTTTCTCTGTTCCATTGGTAATTCTCATGAGAGTATTCAAATATAACACAGCTAAGGAAGTTTTTTTTTAAAAAAAACCCAGCATATTTCAGATACTGACATTTTGAACATGTGCAAAATAATTGACAAATCGAGACTTAAAGGTTACCTTTCCCTTTCTTCATGTTTGGACTGCTGTTCTGTTCTCTAGCACTTGCACATGGTTCTGGGCTCTCCAACTTGCACAAGGAAACGTGTTCAAATTTTTTTGTGGATAAAGTCAGTCCTCTCAGTTAAAACATCATAAAAATTGTATGCACGCATTACCCACAATTGCCCCTTTTGTAGATGTGCAAACATATCCAAGTCTTGCCAAAATATTATGGCTTTGCATTCTGGAAAATATAGCACAATATTTGATGTACCGTATTTTACTCATAAATGCTTTTATGTTTTGGAAAGGTGCACAGGAACTGCGTCTTGCCAATGGACAGAACAGTTGTGTTGGGAGAGTAGAGTTTTTAAATGAAGGAGAATGGAATTCAATTTGCGATGACGGCTTTGGAATGAATGAGGCGAATGTAATATGTAAGCAACTTGGTTGTGGATACCCACTCGCTACCTATGGATGGGCTTATTTTGGGAAAGGCTCGGGATCAATCATGCATTATTTACACTGTAATGGGAGTGAAACCTCCATATGGAACTGTTCTCATTCTGCCTGGAACGAAACTAATTGTGGACACCATGAAGATGTTGGTATCCTCTGCTCAGGTAATATCATCTGTCTGCTTTCAAATAATGCAGAACTTTTTCAACTGCAAACCAACATCAGATATGTCAAAATATGATGTTGCAATCAAAACTACTCTAAACAAAGCAACTATTGAACATGTACAGCCTCATTTATTTAACTGAATAAGAATGGTATTAAAAACATTTAAATTATAAGACACTGGATAAACAGGAAAGCCATACAGAACAGATTAATTTGGATGATCAAATAACAAGTAAGGGTCATAACAAACATAACAAACAAGTAAAGATCATAACAAACATGTCAGGGTCATAACAAACATGTTCAGAACTATAGATTCAAATATTTCAGGTTATAAAAGTTTGAATAAATCAACAAAGCAAATGTATTGTTGTTGTTGTTGTGATGTGTTTTGCACATAGTTTTTGTTTACAGCTCTTACTTAGGAGAAATATGTTTTGATTAGCAGAAAGAGCATCATACAGCCCGGAAACCACACAGCACCCCAAAGCAAATGTAGTTACACATTATTCAGAGGATTCATTCGTAGGAATCTCACCATATCTTGAACTGTGCAGTTGTGTGTATGTGTTGCTTCCAACATATGGCAACTCTCAATTAATGACCTTTAAAATGTCCGATCATTAACAGTAGATCTTGCTAACTGAGGGCTATGGCTTCTTTGATGGAGAAAATCCATTTCATATTAAGTCTTCTTTTCCTGTGGTCTCCAACTTCTTGTAGTATTAGTGGATTTTCCAGTGATTCTTACCTGCTCATGTTGGGACCAAAGTACAGTAGCCTCAGTTTGGTCCTTTATGCTTCTAGGGAGAGTTCACTCTTGATTGGACCTAGAACCTACTTATTTGTCTTTTAGGCAGTCTACAGAGTGCATAAGACTTTCCTGCAACACCACATTCCAAATGAATCAACTTTCTTCCTACTACCTTTCTTACTTTACTGTCCAACTTTCACATCCGTATAGAGCAATGGTAATACTATAGCAAAAATTATTCAGATCTTAGCCACCAGTGATACAAAACTTCATGGCTGCCCTTCCCAGTCTCAAACTCCTTTTGATTTCTTGGTTGCAGTCTCCTTTTTGGTTGATGAGGGAGCCACAGAATGGGAAATAAACTATTTCTATCTCTTCACTGTAAACCTTAAAGCTATGTAATTCTTCAGCAATGCAGTAATACTTTTATCTTTGTAATTCAGTTGCAATTCTGCGTTGACACTCTCTGCTTTAACCTTCATCCAGAGATATTTCTAGACTTTACTATCTGCCAGTAATGTGGTGTCATTTGAATATCTCATACTGTTAATGTTTCTTTCACCAGTTTTCACTCCACTTTCATATAAATCTAATCCAGTTTTCCTTATGATATATTCTGCATATAGACTATGTCAGGGAGACAATATATATTCTAGGTGGATTTTTGCACAGCATAAATACAATGTCCTGAAGACATTATTAAAAGTGTTTTGGGGAAGAATTTTGCACAGCTTTCTTCCCCAAAATGACTTCCGCCTGTTTTATTTCTCTCAATCCAGGTTTTTCAAAAATTTTCCTGCAACCCAGGTTGATGTTTCCTGCCTGCTGAGTGAACAAAAGCAGGAAGAAAACATTTTATTTCTCTCACCCAAACCTCTTACTTGCATTTTCACTGCTCGCACCTGCCATTTTGTGTGCTGCAATTTGAGCATACTTGTGTCACCGCAGCATCGCAGACATTCCCCTCAAAACAAAAAAAATGAAAACACACACACGCGCAAAATCGCTAGGCAAAACAAACTTTATTCATTTATTTTTACAGTGAAATTGCACATGGATGAGCTGCAAGCAGAGGAAACCTTCGTGGAAAACCTTTACCAATGACAGAGGCACAGAGAATCTCTGCAGCAGCACACAAAATAGGGGGCACAGCTGTGAAACTGACAAGAGCTCCATGCAGCAGGTGGGGGAAAAAGATCCATTTTGGCTGGCAATGCTTGTGTTCTCTTGTGCTGAGAACACAAAATGCAAAATGGATCTTTTTAAACTGCCTGCAGGATATTATATTTCTGTTGTGCAGAATCCACCCTTGTTTCACACCTTCGCCAATTGGAAACCATTCTATTTATCCATATTGTGTGCTATTACATACTAGATAATCTAGTATCACTTTCTATGACTGAGAACTTCTTAACCATTCATAAAGGAGAGCGGGTAAGCAAGTTAACAGCTTTTGAAATGTTCAGCAGCATGAACATTCAGCCGCATGCCTGATTATTATATAGTGCTGTTAATCTCGGCATCAATTGTACAACTATTCACCAACACAATTTAATTCCTCAGGATACAGTATCAGATAGACATGTGAGATGGCAAATTATCTCCGGGCTATGTGCTTAACTAAGAGGGTTCCCATAAAAACCTGTATGGACACAATCATTTGTACAGAGACATAATTTTGTAGCAATACAAATAAATTTCTGTTTTTGAATTTACAAAAGCAGGACCTCGGCCAACAGGTAAGCATGTTTATTTATAGAATATCAAGAAAAATATACTTACAGTATTGAATTGTCTTTTCTAAATTAAAAGCCAATGTGATTCCAATCACATCTAAGGGGATATTAATCATCCATATCCCATACTTCCTTTTGTTTTGCTGCTAAATTCTCACATGTTATTATCTCTGTCTTATGACAGGTTCAATCAACCTAGAAACAACGACATTAAGTCCAGAGTTAAATGAAGGTATGAATCTTAAAAAATAATGAGCATAAAGAGTTAAAAATGTATGATAAAAAAAATCAAAATCAGCATCTTATTTTCAGACAATATCTAGCTCCTCAAGAAAAAAGGGGCTGGATAAAAACTTTCCACACCACAGTGGCAACTTCCACTGATTCAAGAAAATATCTCTTCTGTCTGAGTGGCAGGAGGATTCACAGTGGAATGGAACTTGGGATCCAATACAATGATTTGTAGGTATAGCCCTTCGGGGATCGGGCGGTATACAAATTAAATAAATAATAATAATAATAGTAAGAATTTGAAACCAAACAGATTTATGGAATCATTTGTAGTATTACAGAAGCACTATTATACCATATCACACAAAGTGTAGTGTTGACGTTGGGAGGTTATCTCATTTCACACCTCAGTCCTGATTAGTTACAACCAACACCATTTTGAGAGTGGTGGTGGTTTTTCCAGGCTGTGAAAGCCTTTGACAATGCCATTTTGAGAATCTATACTTCATATAGTTTCAGTTTTTTTGTTCTGAAACAAACTTACTCATTCTTCCCCAGCTATTTTATCTTCAAGGCATTTTAAGCCCCTGATTGAGAAAGCAAGGGAACCTGTCATATCTTTTCAAGCACTGCAAATGACAAGTTAAGAGTGCCAAAGCACTTGCTTCACAATAGTCCTTACAATCGTAGTGTAGGTACATCAGTATTATTGTGTTCCAAAATTAGGACTACCTACAGAAAAGCCACCACTGAATGTTTCATGCTCATTTTTGAATTCTGATCTTCCAACTTTCCCCCCTGCTCTTTACTGTTGCAACTCACCTGCTCTCAAATTAATCCATCCAGGACCATTATTATCACTATCACCACATGGAATCAGACTCCATATGAAGTTTTGTCCATTGCTCCGTTATGTTCTGTGTTCAGTTGTGTGTACTTAATTGGTTAATTACTAAAACAATTCCCTGATTTATGTGGAAATTTAGGGATACCCTTAATGAAAATCACAGTCTTCACCTCTGACTTTTCTTATTCCCCCCCTCCCATAGTTTTCTATAAACAGTAGATGTAGAACACTGTTGCGACACCGTGGGGTTTTTTTGGGTGGGTAGAGTCATGTAGGATAAGTGCTTGCAATGGAGTTCACGCCCCCATCGGTGAAAAGAGTGCATCGCCCTGAAATCTCAATAGCAAAATTGCAATATGAATTGAGATATACCTAGCTATATAGGATATTTGAATTATTAATACTATTGAACTACTAAGATAAGGTGATTTTTTTCCAGGGGCAGGGGAGGGACAGAATATTCAATCACATCCAATGGGAACATGTATGCGGCTGGACTGGATTGAACAGGGTGGAGCTGTCAATTCAATTAGAGGCAGCAGTGAATCTGAGGCCCCAAACTAGACGTTTGACAAGGCTCCAGAATTGCTAAGATTGCCACTGGAATGCCAACTGGGATGAAAGGGATACTGTTATTTTGTCTATTTTCAGACAGGATTTTTCAGGCATTTTAAGCCACCACTCATATTACCCTCCCCTCCACCCACCAAAAAAACCCCCACGGTGTCACAACAGTGTTCTACATCTACTGTTTATAGAAAACTATGGGAGGGGGGGAATAAGAAAAGCCAGAGGTCTTTTTATTGTCCACCTTGTCCTTGATCTTCTCCAGAAAGTAGTCATGCAATGCTTTGTTGTGCCAGCTTTCAGTCCTTATTTTAATCACTTTTTTTCTGTATTCTTGTTTGGTTTTCTGGGTCTTCAGAAAATGTCTGTTCCTCACTTCAATTAATGCCTGTTCTTGACTTTCATTCACATAATTGGCCAGCACGTATTTCTCCTCTTCCACTGTTTGCTTTACTTGCAGTAAGCCTCTGCCACCAGATCTCCAGGGGCAAACATGTTATTGGACTGTAGTTTTCAGGCATTGTTCCTTTGGCTGGATCTTTCTGAATCAAGTATGCCTTCCCAGTTGTTAGTCATTTATTGATTTCACTATTTTGCATAGTTAAACTGAACTACTTGGTCATTGTCAGGTGCAAACTGGTTAGGTATTTGAGCCAGAAGCCATGCAGTTGATCATGTCCTGATGCCATCCAGTTTTTTACTTTATTGATTCGATGTTTTATCATATCAGTTGTATTTCCAGCTCTTGCATTTGTTTTTGGCCAACATCTTTCTCCAAATCTTTTATCCACTGCGCCTTCCTGTTGTAATCCTTCTTGTTTTCCCACAGATCATTCCAAAACTGAAATGTTGCATTTTTCTCTGGTTTTTTTTTTGCTTTTAACATTGCTCTTTGCATTGAGGCTATGGTAGAAACTCCTTTAGACTGATCAAAATACCTAATTTTGTCTGTACAGAATGTTTTTTTCTTCATAACTTTAAATTTATTTATTTATTTATTTATTTATTTATTTGTTGCATTTATAGGCCGCCTCACCCCCAAAGGGCTTGAGGTGGCTCACAATGTCTTGCTGTGGCTGTTATTTGTTGTTTGGTGATCTCCAGTGCTTCTTCAATTGAAGGAGCAGCTGGGCAGGGAGCCTGCCACAGGCCCACCAGGCACCCCTTGGCCTGGCCTCACCAGGCTGCTCCTTCAACCAGTGGGGCCAGGCTGAGGGACAGCCCATGGTAGGGAGCAGCCACAGGCCTGCCGGGCGCCCCTTGATCCGGATCCGCCAGGTGGCCCAGGACCGCCACCAGCTAAGGTAAGTGGGGTATGGGAAGCATGGAGGTGCACGGGGGCACCTGGAGGGGGTTTTACCCCGAGCACCATTTTTTCCTGGTACATCTCTGCCATGCTGCCTTTCCTCCCAGTATCTGTAAATAAACATCTTTAAAATGTTTACTGAATACATTGCAACATGATTACAGCAGCACATCATCTGACCTCTGTTTCTTATGAATCTGCCTGCTGTAGTGATAGTTGCTGTTTGCAGAATATGTCAAGAACTCTGTTAATTCTCCTTCTTTTTATCTGATATGTTAAATTATGGTAGAAGTATGAGTATTGCTACATTTGTGAACTTTGTCTTTAATTTTAAAGTCTTAAAAGTTTTATTTCATTTGCTCCTTCCTTTCCCTCCATTTTCCCTCAATTACCCATAACACCACTTGAAAAAGCAAACTCAACATCATCCCCAAGCACTCTAGCAGATTCTGGACCTACCACAGTATTTACCACTGAACCACCTACAAGTGCTCCGGCAGGTATGAAACGTTAAGAACATTCTTAATTTGCATAGAATTAACAATTATATAGGTCAAAGTAGAATAAAGTGAGAAGGAATAAGTGACATTGAATATTGGATTAGTTATTGAAGAAGAAACTTATAACAAATATGCAAAATGATAGAAGTAGGCCACTGCAATTTTTTTAAATACACAATGGACTATATTGTCTAGGTAGAATAATAATTTTAACATCAGACCATTGTACACTTTTGTGTTCATTATTTTATTAATTGTGATAATCACAAAAACTACATATTTCTCATACAAAAAATAGAGTTTTGTAACAATATGCTTAATATGGAAACAAAACAGATTCCTCATGTAAATTTCCAATAATGAAAAATGTGGTTTACTTTTGATCTGATTTCTTTCATTATTAAACTCTTTGCCTCTTTTGATCTCATTTTTTTTAAAAAAATGCCGTCAAGACAGTAGAATATTCTTACAAGGACAGGGGAGACAGACTCTTGACCTTCTTAATGGGCTGCAAACAGTAGCTATTAGGATTGCACACATGTTGTAGGGCTGCCATCCCCAAGCTGCAAAATTCATAGAGCTTTGGGTGTACAGCCTGGGGAGGGCTGGGTTATAGAGGAGAGGGGCCTCAGCTGGATATAATGTCATAGAGTCCACCCTCCAACTCTGCCCTATACTTCAAGACATTAGATCCCTGAAGTCTAGAAGTTAGATATAATTCTGAGAGATCTCCAGCCACCACCTGGAGGTTGGCAAGCCTACCTGTATTATCGCAATCCTGAAAAATATTGGTTGGAACTTTGTCTTTCTCTCTCTTTCCAATGTTGTGCCAAATTTTGCCTTGCAGTCTGCATCCCACTGCTTCGCTGCTGCTCTCCTACATCTTCCTCCTGCTACTTTCTTCAAGTGCTGCTTGTGTTACTGCTTGGAACCTTCCCTATCAATGCTTCTTCCCTATCAATGCATCAATGACATTAATTGCTTCAAAAGGTTGGGGCGGGGGTGGAGTTACCTTTTCTGTCTGAAATTTGTCAGTGTGGGTGTCTTCAGGAAATATTACAATCCAACTGTGTTTTGTCCAGTTTGAGTGGAAAACAATGAAGTTGAAACCCAAGAAAACAGAGAGGGAATCTACGATTAAAACCAACAGGAAATAGTAATGAAGATAAAAAGATGAAACAATAACATTACCCCTTAAGGGGATGGGTAACCTATAAATGTAATAACTGAAATGAAATTAAAACCAGGTGAAACAACTAAATAACAGACCTTTAGGAAGTGATACTACAACCAAAAGGGGATGTACAATGAAAATGAAAAGCTTATATTTAAAATCTTATGTTAAAATGCAAGCGAAATCCATACAAGAGAAAAACAAACTTCCAAACTTAAGCCTGTTATCACCAAAAAGATTAAACAACTGCAATCTGTAAAAAAATCTGCTTGTACAAAAACTGCTTTTTATATACATGAAGTTTTTTACAGAACCAGTTGTTTAATCTTTTTGGTGACAACAGATGTAAGTTTAGAAGTTTGTTATTATTGTTATTTGCATGGTTACTGGTCTGGTTTTATCTTCTATTTTAACACAAGATTTTAAATGTAAGTTTTTTAATTGTCACTACAGATCTCCCGAGCAAGTGCTGTGACTCAAAGTGCCTCAGGGTCATCCTATTAAATTGTATTCAAGAGACTGTAGGCCTTTTGCATTTTTCACATTTTGCAATTGTAGTTGTTCGAGTGTCAGATGGAAACGGGTGGCCCAGATACAAACCTCCACTCTGCTATGAAAGCTTACTGGGTGACCTTAGGCGAACTAGTCTCTCATAGCATATTGTTAGGATAATATGAGGAAGAGGCAAATGATGTAACCTGCTTTATGTCCCAGGGGAGGGGGTATAAATGAAGTAAATAATGCAAAAGATGGCAAGGCGGATTAAAAAAAGGTTGACTGGTGAGTGGCAAGGATGAATGGAAGCAGGGATAATGGAGAGAGTAGAGGCGTGTGCTGAACAGAAGATTACTGTGAGGAAGGGAATATAGGGGAAGATGAGTTAGGGGTGCTAGCCTTCAAGTGGTACCTGGGATCCCTTGGAATTACAGCTCATCTCCAGATTACAGCAATAAGATCTCTTGGAAAAAATGGATGCTTTGGAGGGTGGGCTCTATGGCATTAAACCCCACAGAGATCCCTGTCTTCCTCAGGCTCCATCCCCACATCTGCAGGAGCTTTCCCACCTCATTCTGGCAACCCCATCCCCCACATCCTCTGCTGGTGGCCAAGGGGGACCTGGCAACTCGGAGATTAATTAACCTCCATAAGTCCTTGTTGGTTCCTGGTTTGTCTAACATAATTGTAAGAAGGGTGTCCCTGTCCTTTTAGCAAACACTTGAGATTTTGGTATGCATGTTGAAGAGATCTCTTTGAGTAGTTGGGTCTTTCTCATATTTCTCCCTGGCAATAGCTACCATAATGAGCTCATGAAATAAGAAGGGGGTGGGGTTGAGGGTGATTTGTCAGCTGTAAACAAAGGCTGCTGGAAATATTGACAAGGAAAAGTTTCAGAAAAGTAACAGATTTTACATATATGTTTCTGGTGATTATAGACGAACTAGTCTCTCATAGCATATTGTTAGGATAGTTTTTTATTTACACACTGTGATCAGTATTTTCAATTGATGTTTATGTGCTCTTTGATCTAGCACCAACATCTTCACCTGAAAAAAAACCAGACTTTACTTCGGGTAAGCCTTCAGGATGAAATTCACATTCAGCACCTTTTAAATTAAATTTTAAATTAAATTTTAAATTAAATTTTAAATCTGATATATTAATAATTTAACTAAGCAGTTTCTAGCTCACAAATGAAAATCCTGTGAAGACTGTTTGACTGAGTCTTTCCTTTTCCTTTGCTCCTAGCTGCCCTAGTTACTACATCAACACAAACTACAGCAGGTACATATTTTTTTCAAAACTTTTGGAGTTCGTAGGGTGTGTTTTAACATAGCCTTACCTCAAAGTATAAGTCTACACTCAGCCATTATGGTACAAAGAAAAGTGTCTGCTATAACTGCTTTGGTAGACAAAAGTGGTAGAAATGCAGAGCATTTGCAATACTACCATAATTCAGGCAGCATGGTATTTCATATGCCAGCAAGCAAGAAAGCAGGCAGACAAGAAAGACAGCTCGTTTAGGTCCTAATACGTGGGGCCAAGTGGTAACTCTACCTCCCTCTCTCCTCCTGTATTATTACTCATCATGTATTTAGACTTCATTCACATGTAATCAGTGGTGGGATTCATATACTTTAACAACTGTTTCCAGTGGTGGGATTCAAATAATTTAACAACTGGTTGTTTACAAGCACCATTTTTAACAACCGGTTCTGCTGAAGTGGTACGAACCTGCTGTATCCCACCACTGCATATAATGCAACAATGTGATTTGATAGTATATGAACAGACTGAGGTTTCGTACACAACACTTCCTTTACCTCTAGGCCCATTAAAACCTTCTTTCTTATTGTCTGTAACAGCTCCTGCAGTAACTGCTGAGGCAGCTTCAGATCCTGGTAATCTTGTTATTTTTTATTCTGATGTTATTCTTTATTATGATTATTATGAAAGTACAATAAAATATTTACTTTGAAAATCAACCATGGGGAGCCTACACTGGTAGGTTGCTGGTATTCTTTAAGAATGTTTGTACATTAGATTTTTCATTCGGTGGCAAAATAGCCTCCACAAAAGCCAGCACTCGGAATGTTTCTAAAATCCATTTTTATTTAAACCTCAAAACCAAAAAGGAATCCCAGTCCCTTTGCTGTCACAGCTGCTGAAGGCCATGATGAATTGTGAAAAGGGTAACACAGCCCTCCGATTGGCTTGAACTGTCCTGCAAGAACAAGAGCGGGTAGAAATGAATAGGAAAGAACCTGTCCCTCAAAACCTTTCTGTCTTTTTTTCTGCTAAGAAAAGGGAGGTGCCAGCCCTACATTCAAAATCATTGAGGTATCTCCATTAATTGACTGACCCTCAGTTTCCATCATTTTTATAATATTCTGGCAAATATCTGCAGATGCTGCCACCACAGACCCCCAGAAAAAGACTCCCTTGGTCCCTCTCATTCAGAACATACTTTCAAAATACTCAATTAGAACAGGTAGGTTGTTGCTGTCCCCCACCAATGGCACAGCTTTTGAGATTCCAGAGTGCACTGGAAATTGATTGCAGCCTGGCTGGAGCTGTGCCAGCTCTGCTCCACACTCTAGGCTGTGGAGGACTACAGATTGCAGTTTGGCTAGGACTGTATTGCCTCCACTATATTCTCTGGAACTGCTGAGGCTTGTTCTTGCTGTTCAGGCTTTCTGGAGATCCCTGTTTCTTGTGTTAAGTCCAGGGCTGTCAGTTGTAGGGTGCTCCAGGGTCCCTGGGTGGGCATTTGTAACTAGGAGCGGGATGGAGCCGGCTGCCCAGTGCTAGGAGGCAGCCCCGTTCTTGGACAAGAATATATTTGTTAAAGAAACAATACTGTAAGCACATATTTTATGTTTAATTCTTAACAATTCGGCGGAGTTATGGGCTCATTCCATCTCTTCCTGTTCTCCAATTTTTCTTGGGTTAATTTACAATAATTCGTTTTGTCTAGCAGTATTTTGAATTGATTTCCATGTGTTATTTGACCTAGCACCAACATCTTCTCCTGAAAAAAAAGCGGCCTTTACTTCGGGTAAGCCTTTAGGATGAAACTAACATTTGGCAACTTTTAAATTAGCAGTTTCTAGCTCACAAATGAAAGTCCTGTGAAGATTCTTTGACTTTCCTTTTCCTTTGCTCCTAGCTGCCCTAGTTACTACATCAACACAAACTACAGCAGGTACATATTTTTTCAAAACTTTTGAAGTTCATAGGGTGTGCTATAGCATAGCCTGATCTCAAAATATAAGTCTATACTCAATCATTGAGGTATAAAGAAAAGTGTCTGCTATAACCGCTTTGCTAGACAAAAGTGGTAGAAATGCAGAACATTTGCAATACTACCATAATTCCGGCAGCATGGTATTTCATATGCCAGCAAGCATGCAGGCGGGCAGGCAGGCAGGCAGGCAGGCAGGCAAGAAAGACAGCTGGTTTGGATCCTAATACGTGGGGACAAGTAGTAACTCTATCTGCCTCTCTCCTCCTGTGTTACTACTCATCATGTATTTAGACTTTATTCACAAATAATGCAACAATGTGGTTTGACAATTATATAGGCGTTTGGGGTTTCATTGCAAACACTTCCTTTACCTCTAGGCCCATAAAAGCATTCTTTCTTTTTGTCTTTAACAGCTCCTGCCATTACCACTGAAGCAGCTTCAGATCATGGTAATCTTGTTATTTTTTATTCTGATGTTGTTATTATGATTATTGTGGGGCAAAATAAAATATTTACTTTGAACATCAAGTGTGTGCAGCTTATACTGGTAGGTCTCTGACATTCTTTAAGAATGTTTGTACATCAGATTTTTCATTCGGTGGCAAAATAGCCTCCACAAAACGCTTACTCAGAATGTTTCAATCCATTTTATTTAAACCTCAAACCAAAAAGGAATCCCAGTCCCACAGCTGCTAGAGGCCATGATGAATTGTGAAAGGGTAACACAGCCCTCAGTTGGCTTGAACTGTCCTGCAAGAACAGAGAGGATAAAAATGAATCGGAAAGAACCTGTCCCTAAAAATTTGTCTGTCTTTTTTGGGGAGGGGGATATGATACTTTTGCTAAGAAAAGGGAGGCACCAGCCCTATATTCAAAATCATGGAAGTATCTCCATTAATTTTTCCCCATCATTTTTATGATATTCTGGCAAATTTCTGCAGATGCTGCCACCACAGGCCCCCAGAAAAAGACTCCCTTGGTCCCTCTCATTCAGAACATACTTTCAAATTACTCAATTAGAACAGGTAGGCTGTTGCTGTTCCCCACCAATAGCACAGCTTTTGAGATTCCAGAGTGCACTGGAAATTGATTGCTGCCTGGCTGGAGCTGTGCCAGCTCTGCCCCACTCTCTAGGCTATGGAGGACTGCTGATTGCCATTTGGCTAGAACTGTATTGCCTCCACTATATTCTCTGGAACTGCTGAGGCTTGTTCTTGCTGTTCAGGCTTTCTGGAGATCCCTGTTTCTTGTGTTAGGTCCAGGGACAGGGCTGTCAGTTGTAGGGTGCTCCAGGGTCCCTGGGTGGGCATTTGTATCTAGGAGGGGGATGGAACCAGCTGCCCAGTGCTAGGAGGCAGCTCGTTCCTGGACAAGTATATATTTGTTAAAGAAACAATACTGCAAGCATGTATTTTATGCTTAATACTTTAATTCTTAACAATTCGGCGGAGTTACGGGCTCATTCCATCCTTTCCTGTTCTACAATTTTCCTTGGGTTAAGTTACAATAATTCCTTTTGTCTAGCAGTATTTTGAATTGATTTTCATGTGTTATTTGACCTAGTACCAACATCTTCATCTGAAAAAAAAGTGGCCTTTACTTCGGGTAAGCTTTCAGGATGAAACTCACATTCAGAAACTTTTAAATTAACTAAGCAGTTTCTAGCTCACAAATGAAAGTCCTCTGAAGACTGTTTGACTGTATTTTTCCTTTTCATTTGCTCCAAGCTTCCCTAGTTACTACATCAACACAAACTACAACAGGTACATATTTTTTCAAAACTTTTGAAGTTCATACGGTATGCTTTAACATAGCCTGAACTCAAAGTATAAGTCTATACTCAGCCATTATGGTTCAAGGAAAAGTGTCTGCTGTGACCTCTGTGGTAGAAAAAAGTGATAGAAATGCAAAACATTTTCAATACTACCATAATTTTGGCAGCATGGTATTTCATATGCCAGCAAGGAAGCAGGCAGGCAGGCAGGCAGGCAGGCAGGCAGGCAGGCAAGAAACTCCATCTGCCTGTCTCCTCCTGTATTACTACTCATCATGTATTTAGACTTCATTCACATACACCGTATATACTCAAGTATAAGTCAACCCGAATATAAGTCGAGGCATCTAATTTTACCACAAAAAACTGGGAAACTTATGGCCTCGAGAATAAGTCTAGGGTGCGAAATGCAGCAGCTACTGGTAAATTTCAAAAATAAAATAGATGCCAATAAAATCTCACTGGTTGTAAGAAAAGTTGACTAAAAGCAATCTTCATGATCAGAGGATGAACAGGATGAAGGCAAGAAGGGAGACTACAAGACTGTGGCTTTATCAAAGCTGGAGAATTTACCAGCCTAGCTTTACATAAAAACACAAAAGGGAATGGTGAATTTAATACTCAAAGTTGGATGCAGGCAAAATGCTCCTGCCACAGCTGATGTAATCTCCTTTCTCGGTGTGCCACAGCTCCAGTGGCCATCTTGGAATTACTGTATATACTCGAGCATAAGCCGAGGGGGGGCTTTTTCAGCATTTAAAAATGTGCTGAAAAAGTCGACTTATACTTGAGTATACACGGTAATGCAACACTGTAGTTTGACAGTATATGAACAGACTGGGGTTTCTTACACAACACTTCCTTTACCCCTAGGCCCATTAAAACCTTCTTTTTGTCTTTAACAGCTCCTGCAGTTACCACTGAAGCAACTTCAGATCCTGGTAATCTTGGTTTTTTTTTTAATTCTGATGTTATTCTTTATTATGATTATTATGAAAGTACAAGAAAATATTTACTTTGAACATCAACCGTGGGGAGCTTACACTGGTAGGTCACTGATATTCTTTAAGAATGTTGGTACATCAGATTTTTCATTCGGTGGCAAAATAACTTCCACAAAACCCAGCACTAGGAATGTTTCTAAAATCCATTTTTATTTAAACCTCAAAACCAAAAAGGAATCCCAGCCCCTTTGCTTTCACTGCTGCTGAAGGCCATGATGAATTGTGAAAAGGGTAACACAGCCCTCCTATTGGCTTGAACTGTCCTGCAAGAACAAGAGCAGGTAGAAATGAATAGGAAAGAACCTGTCCCTCAAAACTTGTCTGTCTTTTTTTGGGAGGGGGATATGATACTTCTGCTAAGAAAAGGGAGGTGCCAGCCCTACATTCAAAATCATGGAGGTACCTCCATTAATTGACTGACACTCAGTTTCCATCATTTTTAAGATATTTCGGCAAATGTCTGCCGATGCTGCCACCACAGACCTGCAGACAAAGACTCCCTTGGTCCCTCTCATTCAGAACATACATTCAAAATACTCAATTAGAACAGGTAGGCTCTTGCTATCCCCCACCAATGGCATAGCTTTTGAGATGCCAGAGTGCACTGCAAATTTAGTCCCACTCTCGAATATCCCTGAAAATAAGAACACCCCCACCCCATCCCCCCATCCCCGAAAATATATCAGGAGAGGAAGAAATGCAGTATGCTGGTCTTTAGAAGACCTCTTGATTTTTAAATAGAGTGGAGCTCAAGCTCAAGCATTCCTAAAAAGCCCTCAGCTTCCTGTTCCCAGTTTGTTCTGATCCCTGAGGTAGAAATAAGAAGCACAGACAGAAAGTCTCTACGTAGGAACAAGTTGCACCAATCTGTGCCAACGCCAAATAGTACTACTGACTAATGAAGAATTGAGTGGCTTTAGGTGTCAACATGGCAGTGGCAGTCATTTATTTGCAAGCATGGTTTTACTTGGGGAAGAATACATGCCATTTATCTCGATTTACACTTATATTAGGCATAAAGGATATACACTGGAAAATGTGAATAACCTTTCAGGTTCGACAACAGGCTTGCATTCACTGATATATTAACTCTCATAGCTTATTTTAGATTCACATGCTATTCTGTGGCCACAAACATCGTCAAAACAGGTTCTGGTGGGTTTTTCGGGCTTTGTGGTCGTGGTCTGGTGGATTTTGTTCCTAACGTTTTGCCTGCATCTGTGGCTGGCATCTTCAGAGGTGTATCACAGAGGGAAGTCCGTTATACACTGTGTCCAGAGAGAAGGGAATGTTTGTGGTATATACTGTCCATGTCCCAGGGTGGAACATTAAGTATTTGGGTGGAATTTGTTATGCAAAGATGTGGTTGATAGTATTGTATATATACCCCAAACATTCCCTTCTCTTTGGACACAGTGTGTAACAGACTTCCCTCTGTGATACACCTCTGAAGATGCCAGCCACAGATGCAGGCAAAATGTTAGGAACAAGATCCACCAGACCACAGCCATACAGCCCGAAAAACCCACCAGAACCAGTTGAATCCGGCCATGAAAGCCTTTGACAATACATTGTCAGAACAGGTCACATTATAGAACAGGCAATATCAGATTTGCCTAATAAATAATTACAATTTTAAAATTGGCACTTATATTGAAAATATGTAATGGGAAATTGAATGTTCCAGTTGGGTACACATGTACATACTCAACCCCTCAATTACAATTCCGTATTCTTTGCTTACCTTTCCCAACAACTCTTTCTTCTTCTTCACTCAGTTACAATGACATGCTGGCCAGAAAAAATGATGGCTGTTATTAGCAAACTATATATTCGTTCAAAAGGCTGTTCTCCAACGGGTTTGCTTGTGAATAACCGACGTGTCAGGTATCAGGTAAAAGAAGACCATGTTGTAATCCCAATGTCATATAAAGCCTATGAGACAAGAACAGAGGTAAGAAACAGAATATCTGAAAATGCCACATATGATTTTGTAATTTTTATTTGTATGTAGGAATATATTTAATTGTGATCTACTGACCAATTACATATGAAAGAGAGAATAAACAAACAATTTTGATAAGATAAAAGCATACAGAACAATTTCAAAATTTATAATTTGAAATCAGCATCATTTATCAAACTTAAACTTAAGTTGCTGGATCCTTACTGCCTCTGAAAGGAACTTAGCTACAGCAAAGGTAGTTATTTTGCTCTTATCCTCTAAGAGGATCTTAGTAGTAAAGATGATTGGCTCTCCCACCTCACCACCAATGGTATTCATCCTCAACAAAATAGCAAAATGTGCATCAGTGATTCTACCTCTATGCCATTACATGGACAGATTCATGAAGAATAGGGGATGCCCACAAATCTACCACAGAGCACGTCTGAGGGAAACATGTTGAATTTCACCTTAGTGAAAAGCATTTGTTAATGTGGAATGATCAAATTATTAAGATAATTTGCTAGACAAAAGGAATTATTGTAACTTAACCCAAGGAAAATTGGAGAACAGGAAAGGATGGAATGAGTCCATAACTCCGCCAAATTGTTAAGAATTAAAACATTAAGCATGAAATACCTGTTTACAGTATTGTTTCTTTAACAAATACATACTTGTCCAGGAATGGGGCTGCCTCCTAGCACTGGGCAGCTGGCTCTGCCCCCCTCCTAGTTACAAATGTCTACCCATGGACCCTGGAGCACCCTACAACTGACAGCCCTGTCCCTGGACTTACCACAAGAAACAGGACATCCAGAAAGCCTGAGCAGCAAGAGTAACCCTCAGCAGTTCCAGGGAATATAGTGGAGGCAATACAGTCCTAGCCAGCAGTCCTCCATAGTCTAGAGAGTGGGGCAGAGCTGGCACAGCTCCAACCAGGCTGCAATCAAGAAGGAGAGTCAGGAAGGCTGAAAAGCCAAGCCAGCAGGACAAGACAGGCAACTCGCTAGCCCCTAGGAACATCCTGAGAGGGGGGAAAGGGAGGCAAAGCAAGAGGTTGGGTTTTGGTGTGGTGCAGGGGCTCAAGTTTGTAGGAGTGTTGTTAACTACTTGACAGAAGTAAAAAGAATATGGGTAGAAGCTAGAGTTATGTCCAGAAGGATAGTTGAGCTCCTGTGAGTCCAATGTGGCCTAACCTGCAGGGGTGGCTGGTAGAGGGGGCTCTCACAATACTAGTGGTGTATATGATGAAAATGAGGTTAATAAAGTGCTTGTTCTACCGCAGTGAAAACATAGTCAAAGGATAGTATGACATATACAAACAACTTCTGACATTCAAGAAAATCCCAAGTAATAAAGAAAATTTTACCACACATTGGGCACAATGTGTTAACCAAAGCCACCCATTATTTATTATATCCAGAATTAAATAGGGTTAATATCCTGGGATATGGAATGGTATGATATAGCCCAGGGGTAGGGAACCTGCGGCTCTCCAGATGTTCAGGAACTACAATTCCCATCAGCCTCTGTCAGCATGGCCAATTGGCCATGCTGGTAGAAAACATGAAATTAGGAGTGCTGGATTCTATCTAGGCTACCTGGAGTCCTAATATAACTTCTGATGTTGTTAGATCTCAGAAGCTAAGCAGGGTCAGTATGCAGAGATAGGCATAATCCCAGTAAGCAGGGATAGGAATACTCTAAAGTTGAAGGCAATTACAAACTGCCTCTACGTCTTACTTTCCTTGCTGGGGTTACTGTAAGTCTAGTGTGACTTATAGCCCAATTGGAGGGGGGGGCGCAAATCTACCTATGGAGGCAGCACAGATCCATACTGGTGGGTTTGCTCTTCCTGGGACACTTAACCCAGCAAAGGAGAAAATCCACTGGCAGGTGTCTGCTCCTGCACCCCCACCACCTCTGCTGGCATAGCAGGAGGGGGGGGTTCAGAGGCATGGCCAGGGGTGGGGCTGACATTAGCTGGGCTAGTCACACCAGCTGGGTGACCTTGGGCTAGTCACAGCTTCTCGGAGCTCTCTCAGCCCCACCTACCTCTCAGGGTGTTTGTTGTGAGGGGGAAGGGGCAAGGAAGTTACAAAGCCTTTGGAATCTCCACAGGGAGAGAAAGGGGGGATATAAATCCAAACTCTTCTTCTTCCAGTCAGCCTTTGCCTGCCAGAACGCCAACACACAGGGTTGAACTTATGTCCCGTAGAACCCAATGGAGGGCTTTTCGGCAGTGGGGAGGCTTGTTTTGTTTTTTGCCTCCCTGCACTACCAAGAAGCCCTTTTGGAGGTGGCATGCCAGCTCCTCACCAGTGCTGTGTCCTACTGCTGGGGGCTCTGGATTGGGCTGCCCATGGCACTTAACATACATAATATATCCTCCAAGTAAAGGTATTGTGCCCTTTGCTTGCATATAGTCTGTATTTAATTTCTAAAATGAAAGACAGAAGGTCCCAAACATACCTGGACGTCATGTCCTCTCCTTTGGAAGTAATTACCCCTCAGTGCTATACATGTGCACACTAGTTGTGATTAACTATCTTTCTTTCACAACAGCCGGTTTCATTCTTCATGATGACAGACTCTCCTTCCCACCACCTCACCCCATATCTTTACTATTTCATATGTTCCATGGTTTATACAGTGCTCACAAAACAGATTCCAGGGAAGAACCCAGTTGAGTCTGAACACAATTCAAGATTTATATTCAGCATACAAAACAACACCCCTATCTAAATCAGGACCATATGATAAACTTAGATCTATTCTGCTCAAAACAAAAAAGCTATTGGGGGACGTCTTAAAAAGAGGCTTCTTTGCACTCCGCACACCCAAAATAGGACGTATTGGGAATGTCTTAAAGAGAGGTGGCTTCTGGGTGTGTTTTCTGAACAGCAGAAGGGAAAAGAGGCTTTTACCCACCCAACCATTTTGTTCTCTGGTCAGTTTCACCCTCAGCTTGTGCCTTACATTTTGTGTGCAGCTGAAGTGATTCTTCCAGCTGCCATTTGCTGAAGTTTGCCCCAGAATGTTTGCTCTACAGGCGTCGATTCTGGGCACCTTTTCAGCCCAAAAAGTACAAAGTTATACTTTGCTGGTCCTGCCAATTATGGCAACATATAGGCTTCCTTTTTTATTTTCGAGGAACTATCTCTGTAGCTATGCAAACACAAATGTGAGAATCTTAGCTACTTGGAAGACGGGTCTGCCACCCATTGAAAAGCATTGAGTTGATCTTCCTTCTACAGATCGACTTGGTTTTTCTGTGCTATAAGAAAAAACTAAGTCGGTTGCGGAGATGAACCCATCTTCTGAGCGGCAAAGATTCTCGCATTTGTGTCTGCATAGCTACAGAGATAGCTCCTTGAACTTTTTTTTTAAAAAAGAAAACTATATATTGCCGGAATTAGCAGAACCAGCTGAGTACAACTATGCACATTTGGGCTGAAAAGATGCTCAGGATTCGAGTCTGCAGAGCAGCTCATCCCTGAGCAACCTTTCAGCTACATCTAAAATATTTGGGAGCAAGCTGAGGTAAACCAGTAGACAGCTTCAGTCAGGTGGGGAAAGTAAGATGCTTCCTGAGCTCTGCATTCTGCACACCCAGGCAGGAGACATCTTGCCTGGCTGTGGTTTAGGGGGGAAAGTTGCACTTTAAAGCATTCTCAAAAACAAAAAAAAGCCTTGAACAGAAATCAGGCATCCTGAGGACATTTTGGGACAAAAGCTGTGCAGAATTCCTTCCCAAGATGCCTTTTTTAAAAGATCCTCAGGATATCTTATTTGTGCTGTGTAGAACAGACTTTAGTGTATCTAACTTGCTGGGGAGGTTGTAAAAAACCACAAGTGTTTAAACACAGTTCTCTTCCTTAATCCAACAGTAAGAGATGCATGCACACCGCTTTAGGAAAAACGGATATCCGGTCACAATGATAATGCAAACACTGAAAAGCATTATTTTTTAAAATATGAAGCTACTGAGCCTCTGGCAAAATGAAGGATCTGTGAACACGCTGTAAAAAGACCACAGAATCCTCGATGTAGTATTTATTAATATTTTGAAAATGTTTAAACCAGGCCTTTGCACCAAAAAACAAACAAACCACCCATGTGTCAAGATTTCAAATCATACCCCTTGGCCAGAAGCATAATAAATGATATGTTACACTGCTGAAATGAAACCTGTTTCGTTTCACCAGTATTGGAATTGGTGCAATCCAAAAGAGAGCTACACCACTAATATCAGCAGGAATTGCTTAGGACTACTCTGCAACCTGCTAGTTTGGTGAAAGGTTATCGTTTGGGGGTGGGGGTGGGGGAGATATCAAGGCACAGCCTATGGGCAACCCCATAGTGTTTTCAAAGCAAGAGACATTCAGAGATAGTTTGCTGCTGCCTGCTTCTGCTGTTTGCTGTTGCCTGGAAGGTCTCCCATACAGATAATGACCAGGGCTGACCCTGCTTGGTTTCCAAGATGTTACAAGATCAGGCTAGGCTGGACCATCCAGATTAGGGCAAAAAGCAATGCATTTAACTATTTTTCTTTGTGTGTTTCTTATAATATTATACTTATGATTTGTGTAATGTTTAACAGAGATCTGGAAATGTTGTCAGCTACTCGAACACTGTCAGCTGCTCTGGAATGAGTGATGGAAAGATGAGAACTGTTCAGATTCGTTTTATCTGCAAAATAAACCAGAAGACAAAAAAAGAAGAAACACACATAGTTGATGAATCTGACTACACAGGAAAAGACCAGATGCAAAGATAAGAGCATGAAAAATTATCCTTTTATTCTACTACTTGTCCATTTTCCATTAACTTACGTCCCTTGCCCTACTTCCATTAATTCGAATCAGAGAATGAAGATATCCGAGTCCACTTCATCACCTGCCTATTCTCCAAGTAGTGGCCCATTATTCCTTTAGCGATTTCTTGTGTGGCTTCTCTCACTGATCCTAATGAGCTTCTCCAACTAACTTACCCCTTCGTTATTTTAATTTAAAGAATGGGTAGGAAGCAACGAACAAAAAACCCTATTTTTTATTTAACAACCAATATTTTCCTGTTTCCTGTGTGTTTTTCAATCACAGCCCCATTTTTGTTCAGGTTCTTCTCCTTTTTTTTGGTCCTAACCAGATAAAGGTCCCTTTCGCACATGCTAAATGATGCACTTTCAATGCACTTTGTGGCTGGATTTTACTGTGCAGAATAGCAAAATCCACTTGCAAACAACTGTGAAAGTGGATTGAAAGTACATTATTCTGCATGTGTGGAAGGGGCCAAATTTTACCTGTACTTTCTTCTTCCTTCCTAGTCATTCCTCTTGCCAGTCCTCTACACTCTCCGCCCATCTTTTCACTGTTTTTCTGGGTACCAAACACATCTGCAAGCCACACTTCCTCTCCCACTTCACCCTAGTTGGTTTATGCCATCTTCTGTTCTGGATCACTTTAGTCTCTCCACTTCCTGAGACTGACTGCAACATTCATCCCCATGAGCCCCAGTGTCTTTCACTTGTTCCAGTCTTTCTGATCATACTGCACATCTCTGACTTCCCAGGAATCCACTATAGTAAGTTAAACATTGGGAAGAGAATGTGTATGAACTGTATGTTCACCTTGGAAGGGATAGCTAGTGGGACTGAGCTGAACAACTTTGAAGTTACCATCCACCACCCTTGCACCCACCACCTTTATATCTTAAATATAAACATGAACTTATGAAACTGTTTATCTAGTTGGCTGGAAGCATATTCAAAAGCTTCCTGTGGTCAAGGGTTCAGCCTTCCTCTCCCCTCACACAGAAGTGGTGATGGCCACACTCCCAACCTCCTACCTGCTTCCTCCCACTTCCACACAGCAGTAGTGGCTCTCCTGGAATCACAATGGATCTCCCAACTACCGAGATCCATACTGATCAATTGAAGATCAGTTGTAATTCCAAATTACCTCCAGCCCTCATCTAGAGGATGCCAACCCTAATTCCCCTAGAGGCAATCACCTCTTTGGAGGATGAAGTCTGTGGTATTATATCATTCTGAAGTACCTCCCCTCCTCAAACCCCACCCTCCCCTTACATTGCCAGGAATTTTCCAACCTGGAGTTGGCAACCCTAACTCCTTTTCACCCAATAGCCAACCTACCTTAATCTGTTCTTCTGCCTTAAGTTTTCCATTTTCTCCCCCTCTGCAGCATCTACCTAAGAAAACTAATCTTCCTCTACTGTGGGGACTAAAGCAGCATACATTAGTCTTCTATTTTCCTTTTTATCCTTGCAATAACCTAGTGAGGCAGGCTAGGTTGAAATTAAGTCAACACATTGTTATAAACCTTCCCAGCAGGGCATTACCTTTCTAGTACTAAACAAAATATCCAGATCAAAATGTAATTAAGTCTAAAATTGGCCTGCACAACTCGTCATCCATTAAACCAAGGTCTCCAACTATGGGCTGCTAGATGTTCATGGACTACAATTCCCATCAGCCCCTGCTGCCAGCATGGCCAATTGGCAAAGCTGATGAGAATCATAGTCCATAAATATCTGGTGGGCTCTAATTTAGGTATCCCTGAGTAACCCTAACCACAAGCCCCACCAGCCAAGCATTGCCAGTCTAGCCAGATATTTGAACTACCCACATAATTCTGTTTTTTTTATTACCTGCCTGTGATGACAAAGCCTGCGGAAAATTGGATTTATTAACCACTAATGCTGTTACATAGGGCTTGTGAGCATGGTAAATATCAAGGTGTTTATATATTCATTTTAGGAAACATGACTTCTTAAGTACTAAAAGTGAGTTACAAAACATTAACAATTAAACACAATTTTAAAGACAAAATAAATAAATGTATATATAGGAAAGTATAGCTTTTGAATAACTTTAAACAGATACTTTCCCAAAAGTTCTTATTTTCAAAGACTTGACCTCCTTATAGTATTCTTTCTAGTTTTATTGCCAAATCTATTAAATTTATATTGATATTAAAGAAAACCCATCAAAGTTGTATCCAAAGCAATGTTATCAATATAGCACAGATATATAACATAATATAACATAATACAGTCTCTTGTTTTTGTACAATGGATAATGAAGAATAAAGTGCTTGTTCCTTTTATTTCAGGTGTCCATATGACTCTGCTTTCACCAGTTCTCATTCAGTAACTAGAAGAACAATTCAGTTCAGAGTATTCGCCATTCACTTCAGACAAGTTAATATACGATGCAAGATTCTGGTGTGCCGCAAATATGATTTTCGATCCCGATGCTACCAGGGTTGCCAACGTAGGCATAAGAGAGAAACAAGTTTTGATTTTCAACACGAGCACGTTCTTGGGCCATTTACACTTGAGTAATCTGAGGAAGTCAAACCTGGAATTTTATATGTGATTCCTAGGAATTCCTATCAAGTACAATACTTGGATAATAAATCAGGTCATGGTATATTTTTCCTTTATTGAATTACAGAATAATCACCAATGTGCAGTTAGAGATGTTATGACTGTATGATCCTGGAAAATCCTCCTTTTGTCTGGCATCATTCCTTTAAATCTCATGTCTTTTAATTCAACATGAAAGAACAGTAAAACTTTTTGTTGCGAATCATCTTGATTAATTTTCTCAGGAATTTAACAAAATAAATCTATCTGGAAAAGCTTCATGTTACAATAATGTGACTTACCTGTCACTGTCACATAGTTAACATTGAAATTTACTATATCCTAGATACGTTTTCCAGAGCTGCAGCTTTGGAATTACCCAGGCCGGCTTTGCAGCTGCAGAGCCTCATGTGGGCAAAAGCATCCATGTCAGACTCGGAGGTGGTCCTTTAAACGGGCCAATCTGGGACCCTCAGCAGAAGGGCAGTGCCTCCAGGCAGACCTGGTGGTTAGGGTCTGCCTGTCTGGTCCACACCCCTCTTATTTACTGGGCTGCTGCTGGACCTCTCAGCAGTTGGTACCAAAGCAACCATGGCACCTTAAAGATAGCGGAATGTTTCATTCTAGTCTCCAGTCTAGAAAGTTTTGTGTTAGTATATATACCTTTTAAGTTGCCACAAAACTTCTTTGTTTATATATTCTGGGAATGAAGAATTGGGAAAACATGAGCCCTTTCCACATGGTGAATCATCAGAGGAAATATTCCCTGCATCAAGTATGTATAGGACAGTGTTGCCAGATCAAAACTCAACTGCAGTTTAGAAAAAAAAAATTCTAAGGCTCACCAAGCTCAAAAGAACCAGTGGTCGTAAGGGATTCTCATCCATCAACAGAAATCAATTCCATCTAGTTCAATTTAGGCAACAGAATACAACAGGCAGAAAGCAGGTGCAACCCAACCAGATCAAGGCAGAGACAAGCCTAGATCATTCATGTAAGAGAGCCAGTCCAGATTGGCATATCTTAGGGAAAGGAGGGCCAAATCTGACCAGTAGAAAAAAGTATTTCTTTATTGGGCAGTCATATTACTGAACATGAGCAAAGGCTCCTTTGGATTGGCCCATGGGACTGTCTGGAACCAAACTGAGAACAAACTAGTCAATATAAACCTAAAGAGGAGTTAATATCATGCTTTCCCATTATAGAGTAAGTGTGGTTGGCAATGGGTTCATTGAGTTTTTGTGTTCTCCAAGGGGAGTTATTGTAATTATGTAAAGCACCACACTGTTAGTTCTACCAGAATCAACCAACACAAAGCAAGGGAGTTTCACTTTGTCCTTGAGTTTTTTGGTCAAAGTATTTTCCTGTAAAGAACAATGATCCCGAGTTCTTGCTATGTTTTGGTTCCAAATCAATGCTGAGAACCTTGTTGTTTGAACTGGTACTAAATCCTGCCCTTGAGTGATGTGGCTGCAGAAGCATGAATCATACACAGCCCTTCCTGCATTTGAAGAATTTCATATTAAATATTCTAACAGTGCAATCTTATGCAGAGTTACTCCAGTCTAAGATCATGGAAATAAATTGGCTTTGACTGGAGTAACTTTCCTCAAGATTGTACTGTAAGGCTGTGTTAGAGGATGAACTAGATGTCAGTTTTCCCAGGCTATGCATATTTACACAGCTGCATGTACCTTTCTAATCACACAGGCTCACACTTTATACCTCCTCTGTGCCTTGAATATCTATTTGCACACATATACTTCTAGTTTTTGTGTTGTAGTTTATGCTATGGGTAATACTACAGCTGTGGTTCTGTGAAGGTCATTGACCGATGGCATGGAAAAACGTAAAACAGTTACATTATAGTATTCCTATCCCCATGATTTTCTGTTGTGTGTTCTATTCCTTCTCTTAAAGATAAATACATTAAAGAACTTGTCTCTCCTGCTAGATCTTCATGTTCCTTTTTGTATATTTCTAACATCTGCTTTACCATTTCCCTCTCCCAACCTTTTCACAGTGATCAAAGGTCTACAGTATTATGTCACTCCTTGTGAAGTGGGTCTCAAAGGCCTTAATAAGCCTGGCAGATCCTGTTTGAAACACTCCAGCTGCTTTACCAGTTGGAGAGGGGTGGGGGTGGGGGTGTTGTGAATCTGAGTTTGCTAGATGTTCAGATGTCTTGGTGTTGTAAACAAGCTTTGAATATCTCTGACTGTCAATTTACAGAGTGTATATTGACAAGAATCAGTATATCTAATTCTCAGTGTGGACACATCTGTAGAGACTGCAGTCATGTAGGAATGCACAGCGAAGTAAAAGTGGCCCCCCAAGTGTCCCCTGTAGTACTGCTATCTAATGCTATAAACATCATTCAACTTAGCAGTGCAAACAATGGTTACTGACTCATCCATTCTTCCCTCCTAAAAACTGGAAGCTACATGGGAAAAGACAAATGATGGACTGACAAATGATGGACTGCCAATGAGGAACTGGAGCCAAGTGACTCCTGAGATTCTGGTAGATTTACTAGAGCTTGATTACAGTTGCTCCTGGCCACCAGAAATTCCCCTGTAGATTAAATAGTTCACCCCGAAGCCATATGTATAGCCAGTCTTTCTATAAACCTGAGAAAAGCCCCAGGCTTGCAGGCAAAAAATCTAACAAAACATTTGGGTTAAAAACACCTGTATCTTTAAGAAACAAATTGTCAGTGGCCCTCACTAGGCAGTCACATTGCTGGCCTTTGAGTCTTGGTTTCTGTCAGTAAAATGTAGAGGAAGGGGCAGTGACCTTTCCCAGGTGGCTTTTGGCTTTCACACTCAACAAGACCAGGCCTGCCAACAACCACTGGATAACGTGATATTTGCATGACTCACCAAGGACAAGCCTATTGCTAATGTTCAATGGCATCTACTTCATGAAAGTCAGTGTGGTACAGTGGTGAAGGACGTAGGTAATGGGGGGTTTCTCAGGTTCAACCCCCCCATTCATGTCCGAAGCTCCGCCCACCTGTTTGTGGGTTTTTAAAACATTTTAGTGTTTTTCGGTTTTTGGCCTGCAGGTGGCGCATTGTTTAGGCTAGCAGCACCAAACTTTCAGGGATTATTTGGGAGACTCTCCTGATGATACCACCCAGGTTTTGTGAAGTTTGGTCTAGGGGGTCCAAAGCTATGGACTCCCAAAGGCGGTGCCCCCATCCTCTATTGTTTTCAATGGGAGCTAATAGAAGACGGGGGCTACACCTTTGAGGGTCCATAACTTTGGACACCCTGAACCAAATTTCACCAAACCTGTGAGGAATCATCAGGAGAGTCTCTTACTGATACCAGCCAGGTTTTGTGAAGTTTGGTCGAGGGGGTCCAAAGCTATGGACTCCCAAAGCGGGTGCCCCTATCCCCCATTGTTTCCAATGGGAGGTAATAGGAGAAGGGCCATCCCTTCGGCATGGATTTAAAGAGAGAATCTGAGGTCCTCAGTTTAGAAGAAGAAGAGTTTGGATTTATATCCCTCCTTTCTCTCCTGTAGGAGACTCAAAGGAGCTTACAATCTCTTTGACCTTCCCCCCTCACCTTTGAGGTGTGTGGGGCTGAGAGAGCTCCGAAAAGCTGTGACTAGCTCAAGGTCACCCAGCTGGCATGTGTGGGAGTGTACAGGCTAATCTGAATTCCCCAGATAAGCCTCCACAGCTCAGGCGGCAGAGCAGGGAATCAAACCCGGTTCCTCCAGATTAGAATGCACCTGCTCTTAACCACTACGCCACATTGAAAGTGATGCTGTTTCATAGTGGGGGATAAGCCACCCCAAAACAGCATCACTTTCAATGTTGTTTAACTGGGGACCCCAGATTCTCCCTTTAAGGTGGATTTAAAAGGAGAATTTGGGCTCTGTAGTTTAAACACCATTGAAAGTGATGCTGTTTGGGGGTAGATTCCAGCATCACAGCGGCTGCCCGGGGGGGGGGGGCAAAACTCAGATTTTGCATCGGGCTCCATTTTCCCTCTATGCCTCTGCCCAGAGGGGAGGGCAGAAGGAACTGCCAGCTGCTGGCTAGGAGCCCAGCTGGTGGGGTGCAGGGTGGGGGAGTCTGCCATCCCCGGCCTTGGAGAGCTGCTTTTATATGCGCTAGGCCGGGGGCGGGGCTTGGGAGGCGCTCATGTGGAGGAGTGAGGAATCAAACCTGGTTCTCCAATTTAGAGTCCACTGCTTGTAACCACTACACCAGTGATGGTGAACCTATGGCACGGGTGCCAGAGATGGTACTCAGAGCCCTCTCTGCGGGCACGAGCACACAGAGTTCATCATGTAGGGGATGGAAAATCACACACACCCCGACACACACACACATTTAGGCTGGCCTGGGCCACTGAGCACGACATGCGCGCACCGCGGTGAGCAGGGAGGACTCGGCTGGCAGGCCTGGTGCCTGTGCTCTGGGTGGCTGCTGCCCGAGGCGGGGGGCGCAGAGGAGGCAGAGATGCTAGAGAGACACAGAGCGGTGCACACGGGACATTCTGGAGGCTAGAGCAGGCTAGCCCCTGCTCAAGTGGGTGGGGCAGAGGAAGAGGGAGCCAACCAGTTTTTTCTAAACTAAAACCTCAGCATTCAGGTCAAATTGCCGGGTTGGCACTTTGTGATAAATAAGTGGGGTCTGGGTTGCAATTTGGGCACTCGGTCTCAAAAAGGTTCGTCATCACTGCAGTACACTGTACTAGAAGAAAGGAAAGTCAAAAACAGGAGAGCAGGAAAAGGTATATATGCTGGTTGGTGGGAAGGAGATAAAGAAGCTGGGAAGTGGGAAGGGCTGTGTGGTTACAGGGAATGAAAGCCTTGCAGGTCCCCCATTTCTTTAATTATCTTCTGTAGCCTGCAAGCATTCCATTGTTATGTATCTGAAGGTTTTCTTTTAACGTACCTGCACCATTTAGTAAGCTTTACTCTTATTATGTAACAATAATTGAGTTATGTTTGCATAAATGAATAGTAATTACTTTCATAAGATAGGTGTGGAAGGCCTCCATGAAATTCTGAGTAGATGTACTGCTTGATGAGTCTAATAGGATAGTTAGATGACTTCAGTTTAGATTCATTCTAATAAAACATTTTGTGGTTTACATACAAAATAAAGCAATATCCAATTTGTTTAATCGTGACTAATCTAAAAAATGGAAAATTATGCATTGGCTCATTTTTTTGATTTTGAGTAATATGGTCTGTCCAGGTAAGTGGCACCTGAGACTGGTTCCTGACTGGTAAGTATAATCAATTTCATCTGACATTTCCCAGATATATAGAACATCTGCAGCTTTCTCACCTATATCTCCTTTTAAAGCACTGGGAAAATCTAAAAGATTGCACATGCTATCATGGGACTTTGTGGACTGAGCTGACAGTGAAATCACTATGATATGGGTAAAATATATAAAGGTCAGAACACGTGAGAACCAACTCTTTACCAAAATGCAAGCATTCCAACAATATCTTCTTCTGGTGCTCTTCTTTGGCTGGACTCTTGCAGAAAATAATCTGGTAGAATTCCAAGGTATTGAAGAATAAATTAAAATTTTATACCCTTTATGTGCAACTGTAGTTAAATCACCATAACTGCTTTATAGCTTGATGCTGACATGTTTGTGTTGCATATATGCAAAATTAGAAACCTTGATATTGTAACTCTGCCATCCACTGAAATAAGCTGTGCCTAATTCCCACTGATAACAACAAAGTAAATTAGTGATGAGTTATTTAAGTCTTTTTCATTTCCATGGAATTTAAGATGATTAACTTTCTGGACAGGGATCTGTATGTCAGAAACTGAAACTGTGAAATACTTTGAAGTAACACCCATTTGATTACAGCTGTCTTTGAAATAGGAAATAACATTTGGCTGAAATTATAAATGGTTGCAAAAACCTGGGAATAGTGTGTGTGTGGGGGGGGTTATAGCTGGAATTTGCAAGTGCATTTTGCACTCTAGTCTGAAGCATATATAGTAAAATTATTAAGTCATCGTTTAAATGTTCTGTGAAGTTAATTGGTATAGTTACATCCAACTGGTCTCCGAATGTTCAGGCCAAATTCTTCAATAGAATCTTCCTAATATTAACCAATGATTTGCTGATTTTCTAAAACCAGGAAAAGCTGAGTGTGGTGGAATCCTGAGTGATCCATACAAAGTAATAAAAATTGATGTCAATGCAAATGAGACTTGCACATGGTATATAGACAAAGATGTGGATCAAAACATCCGACTAGTCTTCTCTTATTTCCAGTGAGTATTCTTTAAATGGATTATGGACCAGTATAACAGAAAAAGTTTTGATTTGTTAGCTGCCTTGTTGGCCCTTATGAGGGCAGAAAAGCAGGATATAAATTTTGTAAATTAAAAAATAAGCATAAATACACAATAGTGTAGAAGTTTAGGATCATCTTTTCAAAGCTTTGGATTTAAGAGTGTACAGTATTAATTCAGTCTTCCAGATTAAACTTCCAGTCTAAATCTTAATGGAATTCCACTCGTTCAATGGAAATATGAGATTTTCCTCATGGGTTTTCAAGGGACACAGCATGATGCCTCTTTAGCGAACCATGATCTATGGCACTACTTTTTATAGGAAATTTAAGCTATGATGTTACTTTTTTCTATCTCTATGTGTCAGGCCAGAGACCGTCTCTGGTCCTGGACAGCTACATTTTATAAAGACTGGTAAGGAAATAATACCCAAGAATCAGACTTTAAAACAGAAAGAAAGTTTTTACTGTGCAGAATTAGGTATTTGACACACAGGGTGAGCTCTAAAGGAGAGTCATACCTCACCATACAAAAGACCTCATCTTTTATAGTTTTCAAGAATATATACATCATATTTCATAATCATACCTGCATACATAACCCATACAATCATTTTTCCCATTCATGCTTTCTTCTTTAGCATTAAAATCAAATTTGGCTTGTCTGCCTATTTTGTGTTACACAAATGCTGCACTTTTCCTCTGCTCTTCGGCAGAGTGTTTGTCCCTCCCATAGGCGGGGCAAAAACTAAATTCTTTCTAGTTTTCAATCCAGCTAACCAGTTCCCAACATTTCTAAGTGTGGGTTAGAATCATAAAGTTCCCTTTCACAGGGTGAAAGGTTTCACATACAACTTATTCACTTTAAAATATTTAAAAATTATTTTAACAAATATAATTGATTCTAGTAGAATATTTACAGTAGAATACGTAGATATAAATCTCTCATTATCATTTTCAGTGTTCATTAAAATATAGAAAAACACATTTTCAATTATCTTATTAGATTCCTTTCTATTCTAATCTCTGATTTCTTTATTGCTATGTTTATTTCATGTAGATCATCCCATATAGCTAGTTTTGACAAACAGGTCTATAAGCTATGTCTTCTGTCACGTCTTAGCCCTTAGTGACCATCTTTCTTATAGATATAATGTTTTGCTTGCCTGCATGACTGCTATGAAACTGCTGACAAGCTGGCCTTTTTAATCCTTTGATTCCATAAATCCCTTATTTGTTAATATCAAATACAATTTTTGAACATTGGTTCTCCAATCTCACATATGTTTTGATTGATCAGAAAAAAACACAGTACATTTTCATAACAGAGGAGACTTTTAAAAACAGCTTGTGATCTGGCATGAAGGTCTGCTTTTCAATAACTATGATACTAGATGCCTTAGTTCCTCTAGGATAGTGCTTCCCCTCCTGGGATACACGTACCCCCAGGGGTGCATGCCAGAGAATTTGGGTATACAAAAAAAATTACCGTATATACTCATGTATAAGTCGAATTTTTCAGCACATTTTCAATGCTGAAAAAGCTCCCCTCGACTTATATGCGGGTCATTAAATTTTTTTGTGTGTTTTTACTTTGCCGGCCAGCAGGGGGCGCAGTTTTTATGCTAGCGGCACCAAAACTTCAGGGTACCCTCAGAGGACACTCCTGATGATACCAGCCAAGTTTGGTAAAGTTTGGTTCAGGGGGTCCAAAGTTATGGACCCCCAAAGGAGGTGCCCCATTCCCCATTGTTTTCAATGGGAGCTATTAGTAGATGGGGCTACCCTTTTGAGGGTCCATAACTTTGGACCCTCTGAACCAAACTTCACCAAACCTGGCTGGTCCCATCAGGAGAGTCTCTTTATGATACCAGTCAGGTTTGGTGAAGTTTGGGTCAGGAGATCCAAAGTTATGACCCCAAAGGGGATGCCCCATCCCCCATTGTTTACAATGGAAGCTAACAGTAGATTTTCCATTTCTGATAATATTCCTCTTAAAATCTAAGTTGGGTTACATTTGGACATACAGATGATGATGAGGAATCCAGTTTTGAAGGATTTTAACTCTTGTGTTTTAGCTTGGTTGCTGGTTGAGCTAAGGTTTTTGTACTTTTAAAGTTATTGTTGATACCATATTGTTCTTGTTGACCCTCTTTTCCACTTACAGAGCCAGTTTACTGTTTTTCTTTGAAATAAATATTCAAAAACATTTAACCTACTGATGCCTCAATTGATGTAATTTTATTGGCATCTATTTTTATTTTTGAAATTTACCAGCAGCTGCTGCATTTCCCACCCTCGACTTATATGCGAGTCAATAAGTTTTCCCAGTTTTTTGTGGTAAAATTAGGTGCCTCAACTTATATGCGGGTCGACTTATACACGAGTATATACGGTACATAATGGGTTCAACAACAACAACAACCTTTATTAGGCATTTAAAATAGGTTCTAGAGCGCTACCAGACATTTATGAAGTATAAATCAAGAGTACATTCAAAACGCAGACAGAAAGACTGTATACAGCAGTATACATTACTTAGAAAGTTCTGTCACTTGTAAAAGAAATGTTGCTACTTTTTCCAAGAGCATGACATCTGTATTATTTAACAGAAGCTCCACAACAGAACCGTCAGAGTCTCTTTCAGATTTGTCTAGGGCCAGCCTGGGAGAGAAATTCCTAATGCCCACATATCTCGGACAGTCAAGAATAATGTGAGCAAGAGTCTCCACTTGGTTTTTACAGTGTGGACAAACCTGATCCTGGAGAGGGATGGATAAGTAAGGACCCTTTGTAATGACTGATGGGAAAGTATTGGATCTGGCCCTTGTGATAATCCATCTCTGTTGGGTTCAGTTAATAATTCAAGATATTTGGCTATGTGCCCCTGTTCCGGTATTATTCCGACAGAGATGGGTGAGCATGATTTATTTGCTTGCCCCAACAGGATATGGTATTTCTGTTCTAAAAGTCGGCTTTTTAAGGTTTGGAAAATCTCTCTGGGTGACAGCATACAGAGATCATTAAGTAATAAACCTATTGAGTAAATTTTTATTTGAGAAGTAGGTCTGGGCGAGCAGTATATGTTAAACTGCGCACATCAGAGTTAAAACATAATTTGATCCAATACTTGAATGTATTCAGCCATGCTCTTGTTTCAAGTAGGTTCTGACCAGTTTCTAAGCATAGTACAGCATATGGTACAGAGTACGGTACTCCGAGTACTCCCAAGCCAAATTGTATTCTTTCAACGGAATTGTTCCATGCAGTTATCCATAAAGGAACTCCATAGAGAAGTTTCCGAACTACCTTGGAGTTGAAAACCTTTAGAGCTGCTGGGACATATCCCCTTCCCCTGGTGTGAAAAAACATTACCACTGCTGAAGCAGTGTGATAACTTCCTTTTATAGCAATGTCATAATGGGTTTGCTAATATGGGGTACAATTTTAGGCAAATAGGTTACCAAGAGGTTCGTGAGTGCAAAAAGGTTGGGAACAACTACTCTAGGACATCAGTCTGTGTCTTTTATCATTTAAATAACCAACCCATAATTTTATAAATGCAAAATGCATATTGTGTTATAAATAGCACATTCAATAGTGTCATTTTTTATTTTCTAGATTGAATCCCTCATCAGCCTGTGACAGAGAAAATATTGTAATATATGATGGTCCTTCAACTAATTCATCTTTTCTTGGACTAGTATGCAATAACCATGATTCTGTTCCTGTATTTGAGTCATCCTCAAATGCTTTAACATTTCGCTTATCAACAGACTCCACAGTTTTCCAAAGGAATGTCTTTGCATTTTATTATTTCATTTCACCTGAATCAGGTAAGTTGTTATCAAACCCCCCTCATGGGTGACAGTTCTGGCAACAATTGAAGCACTAATGAAGCGCTAATCCAACAATTTGGAGCGCTAATCAGAACCTATACAATTTAGAACTTTTATTAATTTTATTTTATTTTATGCTTTATTTTAAAATGCATGCAGCTCTATGAAGTGGTATTTACTGAGCACCTGATTCAAGTACAAATTTTAAAAATGTGGAGGCAGGTTTAGCAATAGTAATTGTAATGCTAAATATCTGTGACTTCTCAACAGAATTTTTTGGAAGGGAAGGTATTTGAAGATAAGTTTGAATACTTCTCTGCCTATGAATCTTCAAAGCAGGATTAACAAGTCAGCTTCTTTAATATGCCATTTTAAACTAAGGACAAGACCCTGCTACTCATGAGTCTTTCTAAAGGATCTGATTTTGAAATGTCTCCATGTTGTATCCAGAGGTGGGATCCAGCAGGTTCTCACAGATTCCCGAGAGTAGATTACTAATTATTTGTGTGTGCCGAGAGGGGGTTACTAATGGGTGATTTTGCCACGTGATTTTTGCCTTAGTTACGCCCCTCCTCTCAGCAGTAGCGCGCAGAACTTGAAGCAGTCTAGCAGGAGGTGCACCAGCATGTGTAGCAGCCTGAGCCTGCGTGCATTCGTTTCCCGCCCAAGGACTGGCGCAGCGGTGGCGTCCTTGCCACAGCCCCGCCCAGCAATGCCCTGCCCCCGGAATGCCCGGCCACGCCCATGTCATGCCCTGCCTAGTCCCATTGGTGCTACACCACTGTTTGAATCCCACCACCATGGGAACCTGTTATTAAAATTTTTGGATCCCACCACTGGTTGTATCTATATGCCAGTGGTGGTGAACCTTTGGCACTCCAGATGCTATGGACTACAATTCCCAGCAGCCCCTGGGAATTGTAGTCCGTAACATCTGGAGTGCCAAAGGTTCGCCACCACAGCTATATGCTCACATTATTGATTCTTGTGACAGTAATAGCTTCTGAAAACTATATGCAAGATAGTACCAAGCCTTTCTAGAGTATTTTCACATATAGCAGTTCCATCTTGTCCAACATTGTTCTCAAGCAGGTGATTAAGAAGCAGGTCTAGGAATTAAAACAACTCCCCATCAACACTGAAGACCAGCTAGGTTTACATTGTGGGATAGGATGGCCACCTTACTTAGGGCCAAATTCTGTTATTTCAGTATCACAAAAGTTGCTGCCTTAATAATGTAGAAACCTTGAGGTCACATGGAAGAAATCAGCTACCACCATTTGGTCACACACACAGACATAAAAGGTAGACACAGAAGGTGAATTATTCTAAGAAACCTATTGATTACATTTGTTATTTCTGCCCTTTAACATTAGCTTTCTTTTAAAGCCTCAATTAAAAACTGTGGAGGTAGACTTCACAGCCCAAATGGATCATTCACCAGCCCTAACTACCCAGGATCACACCCACCATTTGCCTATTGTGTCTGGCACATACAAACGGAAGCAAATACAAGGATAAATTTAACATTCAGTGAAATTTTGTAAGTATATTTTTGTTCAGTGGTTTACATTTCAGGTTACTTCAGTCATGGTGTGTCACAGTATGTGATTCCACAATAGACATACAACTAAATAGTTGTTATTCATGTGTATATTTAAAATGTACTATAACATATGATGACATTTTAAAATACTGTGGGTCAAATCAAATGTCACATTGCTGTGATTGAACTCTCAACATGCTATTTAGCCCTAAACAGCAGCAGGTAGGGAGCCTGATAGACATCTGGGGCATTCACTAAAAAGGAATGGAAAATTTAACTCTTGGCCCTGAACTGACTGAAATGGTATTTTCAGTCTGCTTTGAACCCCGGTAGGGTTAAAAAACAACAACATCTATCTGTATTGCGCTAGCCTTTTCACTGCTAAGGCTAAAAACAGCAAAAAATATTCTTGCTTAAGTGGAAATGTATTTCTATGACAGATGTGTTAGTTTTGTTACAGTTTGTTTCCTGCCACAGGTTATCTATAAGATGGTTTATGGTTGGTTTATGGTTTATTAAATTTGTATACTGCCCTACCCCCGAATAGCATGTTGAGAGTTGAGGCACAGCAATGTGACATTTGATTTGATCCATAGATACTGGTTTGTATCCAAAAACTCATGAAAGTAGTTCTATGAATCCATGACCATGATGACTTTAGGAGAGCCAGTGGGGTATAGTGGTTAGGAGCAGTGGGTTCTAATCTGGAGAACAAGGTTTGATTCCACACCACCTCACATGAGCAATGGATTCTTATCTGGTGAACTGGATGTGTTTCCCTACTCCTACACATGGTGCCTGATGTGTGACACTGGGTTAATCACAGTTCTTCAGTACCCTAAGAACATAAGAACATAAGAACAAGCCAGCTGGATCAGACCAGAGTCCATCTAGTCCAGCTCTCTGCTACTCGCAGTGGCCCACCAGGTGCCTTTGGGAGTTCACATGTAGGATGTGAAAGCAATGGCCTTCTGCGGCTGTTGCTCCCGAGCACCTGGACTGTTAAGGCATTTGCAATCTCAGATCAAAGAGGATCAAGATTGGTAGCCAAAAATTGACTTCTCCTCCATAAATCTGTCCAAGCCCCTTTTAAAGCTATCCAGGTTAGTGGCCATCACCACCTACTGTGGCAGCATATTCCAAACACCAATCACACGTTGCGTGAAGAAGTGTTTCCTTTTATTAGTTCTAATTCTTCCCCAGCATTTTCAATGAATGCCCCCTGGTTCTAGTATTGTGAGAAAGAGAGAAAAATTTCTCTCTGTCAACATTTTCTACCCCATGCATAATTTTATAGACTTCAATCATATCCCCCCTCAGACGTCTCCTCTCCAAACTAAAGAGTCCCAAACGCTGCAGCCTTTCCTCATAAGGAAGGTGCTCCAGTCCCTCAATCATCCTCGTTGCCCTTCTCTGCACTTTTTCTATCTCTTCAATATCCTTTTTGAGATGTGGTGACCAGAACTGAACACAGTACTCCAAGTGTGGTCGCACCACGACTTTATATAAGGGCATGACAATCTTTGCAGTTTTATTATCAATTCCTTTCCTGATTATCCCCAGCATAGAGTTTGCCTTTTTCACAGCTGCCATACATTGAGTTGACATTCCCATGGAACTATCAATTAAGACGCCCAAATCCCTTTCCTGGTCTGTGACTGATAGCACTGACCCCTGTAGCGTGTATGTGAAGTTTGGATTTTTTAGCCCTATGTGCATCACTTTGCATTTTGCTACATTGAACTGCATTTGCCATTTCTTAGCCCACTCACCTAATTTATCAAGGTCCGCTTGGCGCTCCTCGCAATCCTTTGTGGTTCTCACCACCCTACATAATTTGGTATCATCTGCAAACTTGGCCACCACGCTACCCACCCTACTTCCAGGTCATTTATGAATAGGTTAAAGAGCACTGGTCCCCAATCTCACGGATCCTTGGGGGACACCACTCCCCATATCTCTCCATTGTGAGAATTTCCCATTTACACCCACTCTTTGCTTCCTGTTTCTCAACCAGTTTTAATCCCATAGGAGGACTTCCCTCTTATTCCTTCATTGCTGAGTTTTCTCAATAGTCTCTGGTGAGGAACTTTGTCAAAAGCCTTTGGAAATCCAAGTAGACAATGTCCACTGGTTCCCCTTATCCACATGCCTATTTACATCCTCAAGAACTCTAGTAAGTTTGCAAGACAGGATTTGCCTCTGCAAAGCCATGCTGACTCTTTCTCAGCAGGTCTTGCTTTTCTACATGTTTTATAATTGTATCTTTAATGACACATTCTACTAATTTACCAGGAACAGATGTCAAACTGACTGGCCTGTAATTTCCTGGTCCCCTAGATCCTTTCTTAAAGATTGGTGTGACATTGGCCATCTTCCAGTCTTCAGGGATGGAGCCTGATTTCAAGGATAAGTTGCATATTAAAGTGAGAACATCAGCAATTTCATGCTTGAGCTCTTTAAGAACTCTTGGGTGAATGCAATCTGGGCCAGGGGATTTGGTAGCATTTAGTTTATCAATGGCTGCCAGAACTTCTTCCTTGTCTACCACTATCTTCGTTAGTTCCTCGGATTCGCCTCCTAAGAAGCTTGGTTCAGGTGCAGGAATTTTCCTCACCTCCTCTTGGGTGAAGACAGATGCAAAGAATTCATTCAGCTTTTCTGCAATCTCCCTGTCATCTTTTAGCACACCCTTTGTTCCTTTGTCATCTAACGGGCCTACCGCTTCCCTTGCTGGCTTCCTGCTTTTGATGTACTTGAAGAACTGTTTGTTGCTGGTTTTGATGTTTCACAGCCATCGTTCCTCATAATCCTTTTTTGCCTCCCTTACAGCTAACTTGCTTCTCTTTTGCCACCATTTGTGTTCTCTCTGGTATTCTTTATCAGTTAAGTTGGACTTCCATTTTCTAAAAGACATCTTTTTTTCCCTAATAATTTCCTCAACGTCCCTTGTTAACCATGGTGGCTTTCTTTTTGGACTGGGCGCTGCCTTTCCTAACCTGTGGAACACATTCCAGTTGAGCTTTTAAGACTGTGTTTTTAAATAACCTCCAAGCATCTTGGACATTTTTGACTCTCTTGATTTTCCCTTTCAGCTTCCTGCACACTATCCCTCATCTTTGAGAAATTTCCCTTTCTGAAGGCGAATGTAACTACATTAGTAGTTGTCACTTGTTAAGCATGCAGAGATACTGAATCCTGACAGCATTGTGGTCGCTGTTCCCTATCGGCTCAACAACACTGACTTCCCGCACCAGGTCCTGGGTCCCCACATAGAATTAGATCTAGGATCACATCTCCCTGGTTGGTTCTACAACCATCTGCTCCTAAGCCACAGTCATTTTAGCATATCCAGGAATGTTCTCTCCTTACTATGACCTGAACATGCATTTTTCCAGTTTATATGGGGATAGTTAAAATCGCCCATTACCACGACATTTTTGCTTTTGTTGGCCTCTCTAATTTCTTTTTCCATCTCAGAATCCTCTTGTGCGCTTTGGTCAGGGGACGATAATATATTCCTAATGTTAAACTATGCTTCACCCTGGTATTGATATCCACAGTGCTTCTGTAGAGGAATCAGCTCCCCTGCATTGTCTATTTTATGTGACACTATGCTCTCTTTTGATGTAGAGGGCCACCCCACCCCAATCGCCCTGTCCTATCCTTCCTGTAGAGCCTGTAACCTGGGATAACAGCATCCCACTGGTTCTCCTCATTCCACCATGTCTCTGTGATGCCCACTATATCAATGTCCTCCTTCAAAACTCTGTACTCCAGCTCCCCCATTTTAGATCGACGGCGTCTACTATTAGCATAGAGACACTTGTATACTCTGTCTCTGTCCCTAACCTGGGATTTTATGTGTTTTGCCCTCTAGCCTTTTGTAGACACTATCACTTATCACATTGCTATGTTCCTCACTTGTATGTGGTTGATTTAAAAAAACCTCCTTCTCTGTCTGCATCCCCATGGACTCTGTATTCCGAACCGAAGTCACCTCAGCTCCTGTCGGCTTTCCCCAGGGATCAGTTTAAAAGCTGTTCTGCCACCTTTTTTAATGTTGAGCGCCAGCAGCCCTGGTTCCCTCTTTGGTTAAGATGAAGCCCGTCCCTTTTGTACAGGCCTGCCTTATCCCAAAAGGTTCCCCAGTTCCTGACAAATCTGAAACCCTCTGCCTTGCACCACCTTCTCATCCACGCATTTGAGACCCTGTATCTCCGCTTGCACTAGCTTCGCCCTGCGTGTGGAACAGGTAGCATTTCAGAGAATGCCACCTTGGGGGTCCTGGATTTTAACCTTTTTCCTAGCAGCCTAAATTTAGCTTCCAGAACCTCCCGGCTACATTTCCCAATGTCATTGGTACCAATGTGGACCACAACTGCTGACTCCACCCCAGCACTGTCTAACAGCCTATCTAGGCGAGGCGTGACATCCATAACCTTCGCACCAGGCAGGCAAGTCACCATGCGGTCATCACGCCTGTCACAAACCCAACTCTCGATATTCCTGATGATCGAATCACCCACTACAAGGAGCCCCCCACCTCCCCGAGGGGTATCCTCAGTGCGAGAGGATAGCTGATCACCAGTTAAGGAAGGGATCCCATCTAAGGGAGCATCTTCCCCCACCTCAGACTGGCACCCTCTGTCACCCAGACTCTCATTCTCCATGACATCTGAAGAGATGTCACCTTGGGAGTGGGACCCGGCTGCTTGGTCCCTGAAAGCCTTGTTTGTTGCCCTCTCTGCCTCTCTCAGCTTCTCCAGGTCTGCCACCTTGGCTTCAAGAGAACGGACACGTTCCTTGAGTGCCAGGAGCTCATTGCAGTGAGGGCACACCCACGACTTCTGGCCTAGTGGCAGATAGTCATACCCTCTCATCCCCACCTGCCTCACAAAGTGCCTGTACAGGGAGAGGAAGGGAAATGAGTTTGTAAGTTGCCTTGAGACTCCTTACATGAGAGAAAGATGGGGTATAAATCCAAACTCTTCTTCTTCTTTTCTTTAAATACGTTCCTCAAACGGTAGATCTCTATGTCAAATGCTGAACTACTTGTACAATTGAGGGAACTTGAAAAGCAGTTTGCTGTCCAAGGGTGGACCTACTTTGCGTGAAACCCTTTACCAATAATACACACCACTACAGCAGTGGCGCAGTGGCTAAGAGCAGGTGCACTCTGAACTGGAGGAACCGGGTTTGATTCCCAGCTCTACCACTGGAGTTCTGGAGGCTTATCTGGGGAATTCAGATTAGCCTGTGCACTCCCACACAGCTGGGTGACCTTGGGCTAGTCACAGCTTTTTGGAGCTCTCTCAGCCCCACCCACCTCACAGGGTGTTTGTTGTGAGGGGGGAAGGGAAAGGAGATTGCAAGCCCCTTTGAGTCTCCTACAGGAGAGAAAGGGGGGATATAAATCCAAACTCTTCTCTTCTTCTACATTGCTGGGGTAATAAAATTGGCCATAGCCATTTTATTGAGCAGAAGTGTGAGGCTAAGCATGGGTCTGGATCGGATCATGTGGGTTGAAGCTCTGCAGGGTGGATGCCCCGTACCTGAGCTTCGCTCTGCTCTGGGGCTCTGCCGGGCGGCCGCTCATGGCAAGAGGTGTTACCCTTTTGGCCCTGTTCGGCAGGATGGTCGCCTCTTGCCATTGTCGCCATTCCCAAGGGGAAGGCCTAGCTCCCTAGCTCCCTTTCCTTTGCCCTTCCAGATCAATACCCATGTGCCAAACCGCCATGTATCTAGGCTATGACAAAAGAAGCATGTATTAACACACCAGAAAGTTAGGGAGAGTGGGCAGTCAAATCGACAGCCGTAGAGCACATGGCTGACACAAAAGATGGCAAGCCCCTTTAAAGGCTCGTTCGCCCCTCCTTTGCTCCGGTGATGCAAGCCCTTGCCAGTCATGGCTCCTTTCTCCCTTCCGTCCTCACTTGGCAGCATCTGCTGGTTTCGCCTCCCCCCATCCCGAGCAGCAACCGCAGCCTGGGGTAATTCCCAGCCGTCTTTATCATATAGAATAGGCTAGGTATGAGCTATTCTAAGAAAGAAATCAAATAATCCACTTGCTAAAATAAACCTCTGTGAGAAGCCTAAGCAGCATTTTTTAATTCTGGCCAATGCACTCAACTTTGCAAGCTACTTGCAAAGAAAGTCAGCATGGTGTAGTGGTTAAGAGTGGTGGACTCTAATCTGGAGAACTGGGGTTGGTTCCCCACTCCTCCACATGAATGGCAAACTCTTATCTGGTGAACTGAATTTGTTTCACTTCTGGGTGACCTTGGGCTAGTCACAGTTCTAGAAACTCTTTCTCAACCACATCTAGCTCATAAGGTGTCTGTTGTGGGGAGAGGAAGGGAAGGGGTTTGTAAGCTGTTTTAAGACTTCTTACAGGAAAGGCTGGGTATAAATCCAAACTTTTTTTCTTTTTCTTATTGCACTGTATTATACAGGCCCTGTCATCCCAATTCTTTCTCTGAAATTATTTACTCCTTTGATCCATAGCCTAGAAATGGATGATAAATGCAGATATGACTTCATTGCCGTCTATGATGGTTCAACAACCAACTCTGGTTTAATCAAACAAGTATGTGGCCTTATCAAGCCAACATTTGAGTCTTCTTCCAACTTTATGACTGTTGTGCTATCTACAGATTATGCCAATTCTTACAGGGGCTTTTCTGCTCACTACACAAGTTTACGAATACCAACACCACAGCCCAACAGTAAGTCTAATTCTATTGGTGTGTGTCATGTCAGTCCCATAGCTGAATGTAGAAGCTAAAGATTAGTTAACTAAATATTTTGTCTTACTTTTCTCTCAGTCTCAAAATGGCTTATAAAATCACACATGCAATTTAAATAAACACACACAGACCAACTGCTGCCCAATACAACCTCAAAGAAGGGGATAAGACACAAGTTTCATCCCAGGTTACTGTTGTTTTCCCGAGCATGGGTGAAGGCACAGGTTAAGAGCTGAGGAGAAAACCCCTCTACTTGCACCTCTGGCCAGTAACACTGTAGAGATGGTAGTTTTCAGCTCTGCAGTATGTTACAAATATGCAGAGCTAATATAATGCGTCAGTATTCTCTAGTATCTAGAAACATTTCAAGCAGTGGCCAGATTTACTCTTCATATTCCTCAACACTGGAATTCTGTAAAACTATGTGCACTAGGGTGCAAGCTCTGTGCACAGTTAGATGTTCACAGAAACCAGCTGTGCAGTTTAACAAACATGTATTCTGCAATCAGTTTCACAGCTTAAAGAACAGCATGTGTTTTAAACTAATAAGTATTTACCTGTCAGGTGCCTCTGTGACTACAGGAGACTTCACAGCCATCTGCTAGAGCAGCAGTTCACTCTCACAATTTGAAAGGCTGTGGATCTGTTTAATATTAGATCAAATTATCCAGTGAAGTAATTTAAACCAGATTGACAGTTACTGATATTAACCAATAGATAATCAGTTGCTCAATCCTAATTTTCAGTCTTTTAAAAAAATTATGAATTTGATTTCCTTTATAATCAAAAATAATTAATTATAATCTAATTAACAGACTTCTTGTGCTGAATAAAGCATCATTATTAGCTACATGGATCCAAAGTATCATAACACTGGTATACTATATGTATTCAAAAGTCCCTCTCTGGCAGAGGAAAGGGGCAACATAGAAATCAAATCAAATAAAAAGCATTAGATCAAAATTAGTAAAAAAGTAACTGCAAAAAATAAGTTATTGAAAAGCAGAACAGCAGTTATTAAAAACTCTATATAGTCCCAAGTTAAAATAATTCTGTATTTGTGGGACTTCTCTGCCCAGATGGTTTTATTTGTATACATTCAGGTTGCCTGTCCCTTCTATTTAACATGTGGTCTGGAAAATAATTTGCAAATCATCTGCACAAAGATTCTAGCAGTAACTCCATCTCTTCAGAGAGGCTGTACTAGAGCCCACTAAGAACAATTTGATAAGAACAATTTGATAAATAATAATAAAATAAGAACAAAGAGGGCATTACCCTAGTGGTTTCTTATTTGGATGGTTATACATTCTTTTTCTTTTTCATTGTTAGTATTCCTCACATGTTCTTCAGACATGATGACAGTCATTCTCAGCAAGTCTTATTTGGATTCACTTGGCTTTAACGAAAATGACTTAACACTGAATGATCCAAATTGCAAACCTAATGCCTCAAACCCAGTGACGTTTTCATTTCCATTCAACAGCTGTGGAACAATTAAAGAGGTAAAAAAATAAAGAAGTAAGCCAAAACTAAAGTAATCTAAAACTACTGTAAGTCTGTTGTCTGCCTATTTTCTAACACTTTTTCTCCAGCCAGTTTAGCCTGGATTTCCCTGGACCTGCCCTCATTTTAACACTGCCCTTTATTCCATTCCCTTCACCATTAATGATCAATTCAATCCAAGATTTATCTATCCAAGCCCGAACTGGCAAGTTAATGCTTATGTGCTAACTCACAAGCACTCAGTGGCACTTTTCATTTTTAATTTCTCTCAATGTGAATTTTCTGTGTAGATAGGCACTATCATAACCAATGATGACATATATTGTTAGGAATAGTATGGGTATACTGGGGAGGGGGGGACATGTATGTCACAGTGCAGATGGGAAAAACAGAAAACTGAGAAGTATACCTCTATTCTAGTGGTGGCGAACCTATGGCATGGGTGCCAGAGGTGGCACTCAGAGCCCTATCTGTGGGCGCGTGCAAACAGAGTCCCCCCCCCCCCAACACATCTAGGCTGGCCTGGCTGCCAGGCTCGATTATTAGCATTAAACCTAAGACCTAGTTTTGGGGAAGCAGTGTAGGTAAGCCTGTTAAGCATTGTTAAACCCCACTGATTTTCATGTGAAGAACTAAAGCGTGATCCTTTACATGGGAGTAAGCTTGGTTGTTGGCAATGGGGCTTGCTTCTGAGTAAACTCTCCTAGGGTCGTGATTCACCCGTTGGAAGAGTTGCACAGTTGCTTCAAAGCAAAGCCACCGACTACCACCAAGCTTACTCCCGAGTAATGCATGCCTCGGAGCCAACTGTTTTTTTCTAAATGAAAACCTCAGTATTCAGGTTAAATTGCTGTGTCGGCACTTTGCGATAAATAAGTGGGTCTTGGGTTGCCATTTGGGTTCTTGGTCTCGAAAAGGTTCACCATCACTGCTCTATTCCTTCAGTCGATAAAGGATGCTGTTGTGCCTTAACCTGTAATTTCACATATATTTAACGATCCATTGAATGAGCCCTGTATCACCGTGTAAGATTCTATTAGATACTAATTCCAAGATTCAAAGAGCATCATATGGTTTTACTATTTTTGTACCAATGGGACATACATCTATGGTAATGGTTCATAGAATTTGAGCCCTAAGACCCCACAGCACTTTCTAATATGCAACAGGGCACCCCTGCTTTCTTTCCAATTGCATTTCTTCATGCTGTGATGGAAATTACTCATGAATCCTGGGAGCAGCTTGGTAGGAAGTTGGCAACTGGTTTAGCGTGTCATCGCCTTCATTGACGGCAGTTTGCTTCATTAGATTTGATACAATATGCATTTGTTTTTCAAGGATTCAAATGAAAATTGTTATGAAGAAATCTTTCTCACGTATAAATGAAGAATTGCCAAATATCCAAGTCTGAACTGAAAAGGCTGTATCAGTCAGTCTTCAGTGAACCAAATATTTGTTGCAATAATGTAAAAAAAGTTATTGCTCTTTTTTGTTTAATTCTAAAAGTCTACAACTTGACCACTCTTTGATAATACACTTCCTTCATCTAGAATGGTGTTTGTACTACATGTTTTTCCTTGTTTTTTGCAGAGCCAAAATCACAGCATTTCTTATACCAATACCATCACGGCCTTCCCAACAGGTGATGTGATCACCTACCAAAAGAGTGTTGAGATTGTTGTGAAATGTATAATGGAAAACAATTCAACTGTAGAAGTTGCATACATTACAGAAAAGGATGTTGCAGAGAACACAAGTTCCCTGGGTAGATACAACCTCAGCATGTCTTTCTATGAGTCTGATTCATTCTCTAGCCCCATACTTGATTCTCCATACTATGTAGACTTGAACCAGACTCTCTATGCGCAAGTCAGTCTGCATTCCAGTGATGATGATTTGTTAGTGTTTGTGGATACATGCACAGCATCACCAAACTCTGATTTTGGATCACCAAACTACGATTTAGTCAGAAGTGGGTGAGTAATATGACAGTTCACTAATAATTATAATTTCATTCTATGTAGAACAGAGAAATGTTCATGTTCCCACCTAGAGAGAGAAACCACATATTGAAACATGTCAAAATTTTATCCCACCACCCCTCTGAAGAAGTCAGGGTGATAAATGTTGTTCTCCTCTCTTCCATTTTACCCTCACAACCATGTAAGCTAAGATGGAGGGTTTGGAGTGCTCAGTTATAAATGACATTTAGATGCAGTGGGTATTTCATAAATATGGTAGAATGGGAAAAATCAATGAGATAAGTAATCACTGGTTATATGTTCTATAGATGGGACAGAGAAGAGTTGCTTTGTATAGCAAGGAGGGCACAACTTCAGTTAAGCTAGAAAACATTTGGGGAATGAATTTGACAACATAATTGTTATACTAGGCCAATAGTCTTACTTAAAAGCAGGTGTACTGTTGCCTTCCTGATCAAACCTTTTGAGGCTGATCTCAAGATGGAGAAGTAAACAGGGGAGATGACTAAAGCAGCTAATGGTGTGATGCTGGGTGACTTCAACTATCCTCACATCAACTGTGGAAATGTAATCAACTCAAACTGCAAAAATGAGGTTCCTAGATATCATAAATGACTGGGCACTGGAACACTTGATATTGGTGTTGGTGTAATTTATTTTGTTCCTAAATGATTTGGAATTGGGGGTGAAAAGTGTAGTGCCCAGGTTTCCAAATGACACAAAATTATTCAGGATGATGAAAAGCGGTGCCAATTGTGAAGTCCTCCAGGAGGATTACCACAAATGGAGTAGGTAAAAATGTGGCAAACAAGCTTCAGTGTAGGTAAGTTGGAACACAGAAAATTCCAGCTAAAGTATATTCTTATGCAATATGAACTTGCAGAGACTGAGAGGGAAAGAGACTTTGGGGTCATATCAGATACTTCAGTGAGTGTAAACCCAGCGTGCAACAGTAGTAAGAAAGGTAGACTCTGTGCTGTATATTCTTAGGAAATTATTGAAAATAACACAGCCAGTGTTATACTGTTATACTATGTGTGCTGTATATTCTTAGGAAATTACTGAAAATAACACAGCCAGTGTTATACTGTTATACTATATGGATTTATAGTGCAGCCGCATTTGGAATATTATGTGCAGTTCTAGTTACTGAATTTCAAAAGGGACACTGCAGAACAGGCAAAGCACGAAGGAGCAACTTTCCTATGGGAAAAAAACTAAAGAATGTGGGACTTTTCAGTTGAGAAAAGAGAAATGATAGGGATTTACAATATTAAGAATGGGATGGTGAGAACTTGCCTCCTAAAATGTTAGAACTCTACAGCATCTACTGAAGTTGGTAGTTTGTATACTCAAGGAGGACAAAAGGATATATTTCTGTATATGAGAGATCAAAATGTGGAATTGGCTGCCAAAGGATGCAGAGATGGCCACAGATATAGGTACTTTTAAAGGGAATTAGACAAATTCCTAGGGGTTTGGGCTATCAGCGACTACTAGCCTTGGCAATTTAAGGAAATCTTCATATTCAAACCTCCAAATACCAGTTTAGAAGGCAACATCAGGGAAGGGCCTTGGCCTATATGTCCTGTTGCTGTCCCTCCAAAGGAACTGGTTGGCCAGTGTGAGACAAGATGCTAGACTACATGGTAAACATCTTTCGTATGTTAAGTCAGGCTGAGAAATAATGGCCCCTTCCTCACAGACAAAGTACAGCGGGTTGCAGTCGGGGAGAAAGCAACCCGTGTTGCCAACGGGCATTCACATGCCTCCAGCACTTCCCGGGGCAGCTGTTTATTCATGAGCGGCTGCTCTCCGCATTGAAAAAAGTGCAGATAGCGCAATTCTCGAATAACCCATTTCGGGGGGGGGGGGATGCGAGGCAGGGGCAGGAGCTTTGCGAAGTGTCCCCCCCCAAAATGGGTTTTCCCTGTCCTCAGCCCGTGTTTATTGGCCCGTGTGGAAGAGGCCATAGACTGCCCCAAGGTTACCAACCACACTTCATGGCGAAGAGATCCCAGTTAAACACACTGATCTTTCCATCATGTTTGCTTATGAGTGGGGAGTGGAAAACCGGAAAGATTTTGCTACAGAAATTGTCTTCAAGAGAGAATATGGAAATTGTTCTACAAATGTAAACAGCATATTTGCTTTGGACATAGGTGCCAGCATATGGCAAGATACTGGGATGTGACTAGGTCAAGGAGACAAATGAAACTAAAATTTAGCTACATGAAAGTGAATGAAAGAGAAGGATTCATTTAAGATAAATCTTTGTTATTTAACTTGGTTAACTTGGTTATTGTTTTCACTTTCAACTACCACAAATCATTCCCTTTGTTTTAAGAAACTATCCTATCAGCATGTTGAAACTTCTGTTCAGATATAAATTAGTTCTCTTGGTCTGATTTTTCCTCTTCTTTTTCTTGGGATATAGGGGTACTTAAATTTAAATTTCTAATGCAGGAAGCAGAGTGCCCAAAGAACTCCCACCCCCTCCCCCACCCCATATTAGAAAAAGGGAACACAAATAATTTATATTTTGGTTGTGGTGGGCTGTGTGGCCATGCTCTGGTAGATCTTGTTCCTAACGTTTCGCCTGCATCTGTGGCTGGCATCTTCAGAGGTATATCACAGAGGTGATACACCTCTGAAGATGCCAGCCACAGATGCAGGTGAAACGTTAGGAACAAGCTCTACCAGACCATGGCCACACAGCCCGGAAAACCCACCACAACCAGTTGAATCCAGCCATGAAAGCCTTCGACAATACAATTTGTATTTGTTTTAACTGTATCTTGCAGTAGAATCTTGGAGTATTCTGGAATTGGTATATTATGGCTGGATGCAGGCATCAGAAACCCTAATTCACAGTGGGCTCACGTATGATTTGTTATTCTACTTGCACACTCCCATTCTCCACCTTTTGTACACAGATGGGGATTGAATGCTTCCAGATTTTGAAAGCTTATGAACAAAGTTCAATTTGCTGTTCGGATGCAATCTGGTAAAATTGAAGGGAATTTCTTTACAGAAACCAGGACTTAGAAATGTCACAAAGACTGTTTCCGCACGGGCGGAATACAGCGCCCCAGGGATGCTAAAAACTGAGTCCCTGGGGAGGGGTTCACACGGCCTCGCCACCCCCAAGTGGCACAAAGAGCGAGGTTTTTCAGAAGCAGCGTCTTCCAACTGCTGCGCTGGAAGGCGCCATTTCCCCCACACTGTCCCTGAACGCCGTACTTTATCTCCTGGCTTCTGGCGCATCGCAGAGGCCAGGGGACATGCCCCCCTGGCCTGCGACTCCAGAGCCGCCGCTCCAGCCTATGTGGGAGGGTGTCCCCTGGCCTCTGCGGTTACGCCAGAAGCCAGGAGACAAGGTACGGCGTTCAGCAACGGTGCAGCCTGTGTGAAGGCTGCGCCGCCGCCTGCAGCCCTACTGGGACCGTCTGTGCAAACGGTCCCGGGGGGATGCGTCGGCATTGTTTATGCCAACGCACCCCCGCACAGCGCCCGTGCAGAAAGGGCCACAGAATCCTAATTTGATGGAAAGAATCTCCAATTTGTCCAGGCCCCAAATGGGACCTTGACTGAAACCATTTAATACTTGCAAGGTTTAATTCACTCTGTGAGCAAGGGAAAGGGTGAACAGGAACAAGGAAGCATGGTACCAACAAATCTCTGTCTGTTCACTGCATCACCTAAATGGAGTGCAGGCAAAAACAGACAAATGGCTTAACCCACGTAGAACTGCTTTTGTGTCAGCACCTGCAGTACACTTATGGTTTTACAGGTTCTCTCATCTTGAAACATTTGGGAACCTATGCATAGTACTTTCATTTATGGTAAACACCTCATGTCATTGCATAACAGGATGTAGCTACTCTGTTCTTGCTAAGCTAACCACAAAATTCTATTACAGCTGTGCCAAAGATAACACATACAAGGCCTACCCAGTCCTTGAACATTATGGGAGGTTCAGCTTCCGTTCTTTTAAATTCCTGCGAAGCCATCCATCTGTTTACATCCACTGCGAAATTTTAATTTGTGACAGCAAGGACCATAATTCTCGCTGCACTAAAAACTGCATGTCTCGCCATAAGAGAGAGATTTTTTCCTACAAATGGAAAGGGGATGCTATGGTGGGACCTCTCAAACTGAAAAGAGATCATAGTTCCATGGATCGCTCAGGTAGGCACAATGCAAGGCCTCACTAATTCTACTTCTTATTTTACATATGCAGATTTCACTGTCTTTCTAACCAGTATTCAGAACGAAAGATCAGCTGTAATCTAGTAATTCAGTAATTTAGTCAAATAACAAAGGTTAAAAAGTAGTGTTGATCACAAACCGGGATATGCTTGTGTTACAGCAGTGTACATGACTGAGGAAATTTTAAAGTACAATGTTACTTTCAATTTATCATCTTTTTTTCCTCCATATTCAGGTTCTTCTGCTCAGGTATATCCTGAAAAAAGCCAGGATGGGCAAACCAAGAGCCTGAGTATCCTTACCTCTCTTGTCCTGGTGACCAATGCTGTCCTTCTTGCTGGTCTGGCAGTAAAGCATTTCATCAGTCGGCAACAAGGATACAGATATCAGAAACTGCAGAGCTACTAACAGAATTTTCTACCAGCTGCTTCAGTTTGAAACCCCTTCTTTGCAAGCTGCAGAATGTGTTTCATGGACCTATCTTTCCATTAAATATTACTTATTTCAAACAAAGAATGTTAGGAACTGTAGTGTAAGAGAAACAATGGAAAAGTGAGCTGAAACAGGAATTAAGGGGAGAAACGTGCATATTTGGAAGGGTGGATGGGTCAGAAACGACTAAAACACCTTTACTTCTGTGGGTGTACCCATGAGGATGTATGCATAAGAGCATTGTGATTTCTGTAATTTTTTTCTAAGCACAATATAGATTAAAATATTTTATGAACACAAAAGAATTAAGTTCCTTGTTCAGACTGCATCTTAGCTTGTTTCACAATGCTGCAGAAAATCAGTGATGAACAGTATTTACATTAGAACATCATACTCAATTTTTACAGACTATTGTAATAAGAGATGACCAAATCAAGAGACAGGGCATTTACTTTCAGAACAAGTTAAGTTGCATGGTAATTTATCCATGGTGAAAACATCCTCATCCCACACCCATCATGCCCTCCAATCTAATGTTTCAGCATTACTTGGAAAGGATGATACACTATTTAAATAACCAAAAATAATGGATTTAATTTAAATGTGTTGCTTGTTACATTACAACTAGGAAACTAGTTCAGATATAATGCAGCAAACTTAAAAAAAAAACCAGAAGACATCTCCCATCTGTTTAACAGGAAGTTGACAAACATTTTAAAAAGTAATTTTTTGGAAATGTTTCTGAATAAATATATATAAAGTAGATGTAGAAAAATTCTTTCAACTGTAAAAAAAGTATTTTGCAGGGTACAGGTATAGAAACATTAGTGTGCAATACTGGGGGGAAATGCAACAAGTACAAATACTAAGGATTCAAATATCTGCAAGCTTGTAACCATGAACTTTTGAAAGGCTAGCAAAATAAATACTTGACATTGGAAACTACATTAAGATCTTGCATTTTTCAAGGACTGCCTACGTGTTACCACTAGAGTTTCCTTCTTTTGCAGGATCATGATCTCGTGTGATATTTTTAGAATTCTGAAGTAAACCCATTATGGCAGCCACTTTAGTATCAAGCTGTTCTTGAAGTTTCTGCATGCGCAGATCAATATAGTTTGTTAATTTCTTCTCCATCAGTTCCATACGTTTGGAGATTACTTCTTCCACATAGAGGCAAGCAGGTTGTTGTTCCACTCTGTAAGAAATAGATGCATAAATGTTACAAAGACAAAATAGGGTTTTTTTTTTTTAACGCACACATTCTTTAGTATATATTTAAGATGCTTCAATGGAAATTAAGGCACTGGAGAATCAGGAAATTAGATCCAAAGTTCATTTTCGGTTAAATACAATGTCAATGAAACAGAACTTTTCCACTTTCCACTGTGGCTCACTTAGATCCCCAAAATACCATTTATGGGGGAGAAACAGAAAAGCTCCATTCCATTGACCAAGGGTGTCCAATTAATGGAAAATGTAATCTGAATTTAGATTAAAAAGCAAATGTTACCTAAAATATACTATTCCAAATTGCTAGCCAATGCAAGCATGGAGATACCAACCATTTTTTTTTCATTTTCAGAACCAATTAAAGCACAGAGTCTAAAAACTTGCATTGAAATCATTGTCATACCAGTATATAAAACTCAGCGACACAAACATTTAGGACTAGATGCAAGTTTTAGTAAGTAAAAGTAATATGAAAATATATGGAAAAATGTGCTCCACTCAGAGCTCACCCTTGCAGGAACTTGCCTGATGTCCTTGTTTAAAACAAGGCTACACAACAGATCTGAGTTCAAGAAGTTAGGTTTTTGCAGAATTCCTGTATTTAAACCTTAGATGGATGGATTTGTTCCTGACCCTTACATTCTCCTGACCCTTACATTCTAAGCTACCATTCTGAGAATCTAATTACTCAGTTCGGTGCTCAGTTCTCAAACATGTATAATAATCCAGCAGTCAAAGACTGGGGTTGGAAGAAAATTACTTTCTGCTTATTATTTATCTGGTCTGTTGGTCTGTCAAGACCAACCATCAAGATAAAAAGTTGCATACCATACTAAGGCAAAAACTAACCGAGCAGCTTCAGCTGTGTGATCTTCAGATCCAGAGTTGTTCTCATGGTGTTCATTCGTTTCATCTATTCGCAAGCGATTCACTTGTCCGCATACAGTTTGAAGAAATGGAAGGAAAAATGTTGAACTGGATGCGTTTGAGGTTTCATTTGCTTGCTCTTGTAAAAATGATGACACCAAGCCTTTAAAGTCATTTTGAGAAAGTATGGAATTATGCTGTGATGTGAGGACCAACTGAGATTGCAAAGCACTATCTGTGCTAGATGTTTGCTTGTTTATATTACTGTAGGTTTTTAAATCTTCTGGAACTTCCCCAGCTGTTGAACTAAATTTAAGAGCAGCGGGTCCACTGGGCAAGTGGTTTAGTCTTCCAAGATCAGATGCCTTTTGCAATCCATCAACAGCATGATTGTTTTTAAACCCAAATCCTGTTCTCTCAAAGATATTTGGTAACTTGCTTCCAAAAGAGAGACCATTCTAATGGAAATAAATTGCATGAACTGGTTATATATGAAACCGTATAAACAAATCTGTGAAGAATAGTGAATACACATCTGTTACAATTAGCCCATCTTGAACTGACTCACCAACTGATTCACTGCATTTTCGTCACTGCTTTATCACCCCTCAGTTTGGTGGATTATTTAACTATTTCCCTCTGCCCTCAGTTCTTGGGTTTCTACAAACCACAATAACTATCAACATAATCACTGACACGAGATGAATGAGATAGACCCTTTTATAGAGTAAAATAAATATGAGAATAAATATGAAGAAAAGGAGAGGAAGAATACTTTATCTTAAACGTGTGATGAGGGAGATAGTATATTGATTTCCATCAGTTTTTTTCACTACCTACTTGTTTCATAATCCTAGATATGGTTTAAAAATACTAACTTGTATCTTTCTTACTTGAGCTGTTCAACAAGACTAGGAAGTGAAGAATATACTAATAGGGACTGACTCAGTACACAACAGCACCAATTTAGTATTACAGTCTTAAACTACATCACACTTAATGGAATACTCTTGAATCTAGACATTGGGTAGGCCAGTTCGTTGGTGGGAAACTCACAGGGAATACAATGGGTGGGCTAAGCACATAGAAAATGGGGCTGGGGGGGGGGGGGGGGGGAAGAGAGAGAGATCTGGTTATTTTCATTTAAAACCAAAAATAAAATGACTGTGTTTTAACTATTATTGTGATAAACCGCAAGAAAAGCCTGTTATAAACATTTTAATAAATGAACTGTGGCTTCCTCAGAGGCTTTTCAATACAGAGGCCCTTCCTCAGTCATCCAGGAATTTCACTAGTATTTTATAAGCAGCACCTTACCTTTTGTTGAAAGTGAACCATATCCAGGAGCTGCTGAGCACCAGGTGACAATTTTGATCCCATAGATTCCATTATAGATTGCACTCTGTCCAAGTCAATGCCAGATCCTATTGCAGAAAAGTCTGGAACAGGTTTCATAGAAACTTGAACTAAGATTCTGCTGATCAGTACTTTATGTTTTTCTTTGATGGACAGTAGCTAGCAAAAAAAAAAGTACACACCATTGTAGTAAAGACTGGTGAAACTGTTAGATTAGTTTGTTACTTTTTTATACAAAACAATCCAGAGTCTAAAAGACAACTCTTAAAACTCAGCAAAGACACAAACTTCTTCTACAGCTCTGATTATTAGCTCCAATTGATGGAGGGCCCTCTGTCAGCACACGGAGCCCAGAAAATACTGGGTCATCACTAAAATTGCTATTAAGACTGATACAACAATAAGTATATAAACAGCATCATAAAGATGAAGTAGGATGTACCATACTAAAACTTATGCTACATTAAAAATTGTCTTTAAATCCTGTGGATAATCATTACTCAAAGTCTGGTTATTCAAGCATAGTTTATATAAATTGTGTGACAAATGGCAAATGTACATACCAACCCAGTAAAAATGAGTTCCAAAACCAATGTTTACTGAATAATGAAAGGCATTATCAGGGAAGAAATTACGGGCAGATGGGAAGAGGAGTGTTGCTGAATCCTTTGCCCCATAACATGCACGTAGGTAAGGGGGGGGTTCTCAGGTTTGAAACCCCCCCATTCATGTCCGAAGCTCCGCCCACCCGTTTGTGGGTTTTAAAAACATTTTAGTGTTTTTTCGGTTTTTGGCCTGCAGGGGGCGCATTGTTTGGGCTAGCAGCACCAAACTTTCGGGGATTGTTTGGGGGACTCTCCTGATGATACTACCCAGGTTTGGTGAGGTTTGGTTCAGGGGGTCCAAAGTTATGGACTCCCAAAGGGGGTGCCCCCATCCTTCATTGTTTCCAATGGGAGCTAATAGAAGATGGGGGCTACACCTTTGAGGGTCCATACCTTTGGACCCCCTGAACCAAACTTCACCAAACCTGGGATGTATTATCAGGAGAGTCTCTTACTGATACCACCCAGGTTTTGTGAAGTTTGGTCCAGGGGGTCCAAAGCTATGGACTCCCAAAGCGAGTCCCCCATCCTCCATTGTTTTCAATGGGAGCTAATAGAAGATGGGGGTCCCATAACTTTGGACCCCCTGAACCCAACTTCACCAAACCTGGGTGGTATCATTAGGAGAGACTCATAAAGAAAGACTCATGAAAGTTTGGTGCTTCTAGCTTAACAATTGCACCCCTGACAGCGGGCACCCCCCAAATTTCCCCAGATTCTCATTTTAAATCCACCCTTTTCGGCAACGATTTAAAGGGAGAATCTGAGGTCCTCAGTTTAGAAGAAGAAGAAGAGTTTGGATTTATATCCTCCCTTTCTCTCCTGTAGGAGACTCAAAGGGGCTTACAATCTCCTTGCCCTTGTGCCCTCACAACAAACACCCTGTGAGGTGGGTGGGGCTGAGAGAGCTCCGAAAAGCTGTGACTAGCCCAAGGTCACCCAGCTGGCATGTGTGGGAGTGCACAGGCTAATCTGAATTCCCCAGATAAGTCTTCACAGTTCAAGTGGCAGAGCAGGGAAACCCGGTTCCTCCAGATTAGAATGCACCTGCTCTTAACCACTACGCCACATTGAAAGTGATGTTGCTTCAGGGTGGGGGATAATCCACCCCAAAACAGCATCACTTTCAATGTTGTTTAACTAGGGTCCCCAGGTTCTCCCTTTAAGGTGGATTTAAAAGGAGAATTTGGGCTCTCTAGTTTAAACGCCATTGAAAGTGATGCTGTTTGGGGGTGGATTCCAGCATCACAGCAGCTGCCTGGGAGGGGGCAAAACTCAGATTTTGCACCAGGCTCCATTTTCCCTCTATGCCTCTGCCCAGAGGGGAGGGGCAGGGCAGGGCAGGGCAGGGCAGGGCAGGGCAGGGGAGTCTGCCATCCCCGACCTCGGAGAGCTGCTTTTATAAGCACTAGGCCAGGAGCGGGGCTTGGGGAGGCGTGGCCATGCCCTAGGGGTGGGTGGGGGTGTGGCCCCCCCGAACCCCCTCATAAAAAATCTATACCTACATCCCTGCCCCATAATCTCCTTCCAGACCAGTTTTTCCACAGCTGGGCTCAAATCCAGGACAAATACAGATGACCCAGGGATAAAGGAATGCTCATATCATCTGCGCTTAGTAACTGAGGAGAATGAGAAAGGAAATATTCTTCCAGAATAGACTAGCTGCGGGCTCTGAAGACTGTGGGCTTTCTCCTGTTGCATGAATTGCTTCTGCCATCTGTCTGTGATATACAGAAATTACTCCTTATCCAACAAAAATTCTTCTGACTTAAAAAAAAATAGAATATGGTATTTTAGAGGAGGATATTTGCTACATCAACAGGAATAAGAACCTAATTGCCAAAAGGCATTTCCATATTAAAAAGAGAGGAAATTTATCTCTTCCACCGTCTTCCAGCGTAACCTAAAGCACTGTATCTTTCTTCCAGCAATAATATGTTAACTCAGATATAAAATACATAATATTTGAAAAACATTATTTCCAAAGTGAAGTAACAATTTATGGTACTTCCTACCTTAACTTTACAAGAGGTTGTGGGGCACTCCAATTTTAGATGTTTTTTGTATAATGTAACCTGGTCATTTTTGCTAGAAAATAAAATAAATAAGCTGTGATGCTTCTATAAAACAATGTTATATAAATGAATCAAAACAAAAAAGGCACTGGTTAAGTCTCATGTCTGTTTTTTAAGGTAATACTTGCATTTTTCTAACATGCAATAAAAAGTATTTCTAGAATTATAGATGATTGAACATTTCAGCATCTTTGATGTTCTCTATGTGATTTGGGTAAGTCCAAGTGCCTTATCAGCATCAGGCATGAAGAAAAACTGCTTTCTGTTTAATATTTTTAGTTCCCAAATATTTATTAAAGTACAACATGGAACTGATATAGGCAAAATTCAAAGACAGACAACAGAATTATTATAATACATCAAATATACATGCTTAAAATTTATTTCACACTACAGCTAGGAAAGCATTCAATTCGCCAAATTTATCAGACATTTGGCCATGTGATAAACAAATCAGTTTACATAGATGAGTACATTCTGTTAATTACACTAACCAATCCTCCTCCTTCAGGGTTATGGCCTTTTTCCAATTCTTGGCAAAAATTAGCTTTGAAGATGTTTCAGCATTAAGCACAAATTCACAAACATTTTCAGAACAGAATAATCCAAAAGGACAAAGCTGCTAACCTGCCATTTTGGATACCAAGAACTTTTTCTCCTCTACCAGTTGCATAATATTCTTCTTCTATATATACTTCCATATTCCGTGCTTCACTAATAATGCCAAGACTCATAATTTCTTCAGAACCGTGGGGATCACAGTGCAAATAGAGAAAACAAGGAGCTATGTTTTCATTACTTAAACATCCTTCCAGAACCACAACATTCTCACTATTAAAAAAGGAGAGACATCATATTTTTAGTCATGTAGTTTAAATGTAGTAGGTCCTAAAAGTAAAATTTTCCACTCTTCAGTATAGTTCACAATAAGCTGTACTTAACAGTCTAACTACATGTATTCAATGTATCTATAAGTTGTAAATATCACTTTCAAGTGTTACCAGTGAATAATCTTATATTTTAAACTGAAAAGCAAGTCTGTATGTTCAAATTAAATATTATATAGTCTGAATCCCAAACCTGCAAAATGCTAAGAGTAGTGATACCTCACAGACCTGTAACTGAATAAAAGCAGCACTATATTGATATGTTTGATGATTGAGCAGCTCATTGAAAAATTCTCAAGTCAGAAGTAGACTATAAAAGAAATTCAAGTCCTTAATAAAAAGATTGCATTTTTAATTGTTTACATATGAGTATGGGCTGAAAAGCATCTGAACTATCAATTCATATATTAGATTTAGACATCCAAACTTTCAGTTTTCACAAAACTGTCCAATTAACTTGTTTTTAGAGAGGGCCTTTAAGCTGGTATAGAAATAGTATCACACAATTACACAATTTAAAATTCCAACTATATGAATGCAATTTCTAATATTCTGCTTTTGTCATGAATTTATGTGAAATTTTCTTGGACACAATTTGGCACAAGAGTAATCTTTTTCATGAGGGCAGGTACATTACTCATAACTAAGCAAAATGTAGACACCGAGGAAATGTTCAAAGAACCATATAGCACCTTCTTCTCCCTAATGACATAGAACTGCTGGACATTGTACAGATGACACCAGTCAAGTACATATCTTAATGGGGAAACACATCCTTTATATAAGGTGACCAGATTTTAACATTGGTAAAGTGGGACACCATTGACCGGGTGTCTTGATTAAAAATTTGGTTTATATCAGTGGTTCTCAAGCTTCCTAAAGCCGTGACCCTTTAATATAGTTCCTTATGTTGTGGTGACCCCCATGGCCTCTCTAAACTGTTCATGAGTTCATCTGGGGAAGCGTCCCTCCATGAGCCTACATTAAAGGCTCTGTTTTCCTGGCCTTTTGAATTGGAGGAAAGAATGGGGGAGGTAGCCCTGCCCACCCGGCTGGGGGTTGCTCTGCTCTCAAGATCCAGGGTTGCTCTGCCCTCCGGGGATTGTGTTGCTCGGGGGGGGGGGGGGGGCCTGCACCACAGTGGTCCCCAAAACCTGCTTCAAAAACATGGATCCTCATGGATCCGCCTGGTTTTTTCGCTTGGTCACCCCAAAATCACCACCACACCACACCTCAACCCCTTTGCCACGTGTCTGAACACAGCAATCGCTCCTCCCACACTCCCTGGTGCCGCAGTGGCCCCAAAACCTGCTTATAAAACATGGATCCTCATGGATCCGCCTGCTTTTTGCCCTGTCACCCCAAAATCATCACCACACCACACCTCAAATCTATTGCCACATGTCTGAACACCGCAATCACTCCTGTTCAGACAGATAGGCAACAGCAACAATCCTTACTTGAGAGTAAGCCTCACTGAACTCAGTGAGGCTTACATCTGAGTAAATACACTTAAGGCTTGCACCAGAAGATAACACAGGGGAGAAAGAACAGGCTGAAGTTAATTATAACGAGAGAGAAGGGACGGCGACAATGAAGGAATGGGAGATCAAGGAGCAGACAAGAGAAGCACTAGGAAAAATCAGAGAGAGCCATTTCAGACTGGGATGGAGGAGGGGAAAGAAACTTGCTGGCAGTGTTGGGAGGGGAAAAGTTAAAATTGTGAATCAGCTGAGCTCATGCAAGCAGCCAGCCTGGAATTCAGTGTTGTTCAGTAGAATTCAGCTCACCCATTCTGCAGGGAAGGTAGCTACTGAGTGAATTACATTTCCCAAGTCGCATTGGGTCACACAGTCGCATATGGGTCCTCCTCTCCCCTCCCCCTTTCCATGATTTCTCTCTGCTTTACTCCCCCTTTCCATGATTTCTCTCTGTTTACTCTGTAAACAAACTGAAAAAGGCAGAAACCCTGCAGGAGGCAGAGAGAGCGGCTGGAGCCTGGATCCCAAGGACAGTGAGTCTCTCGCCTGAGTCGCCTCTCTTTGAGTTGCGCAGAGCTCCGGGTTCAAAAGCAGCTTTAGGACAGAGAGCAGAGGGGTGAGCCAGCTGTAGCCAGCGGGGGAGGGGACACGGAGTCTCGCCTCGCTGAAAGTGCTCAGGAGCTCCTGACAAGCAGCTTTGCAAGAGTCGAGGCAAGAGACTTTCAACTTGAAAGTCTTGAGAGGCAACGAGACTCACTGGCCCAGGCTGGCTCCGGGTGGCTCTTGCCACTTGCAAGTGGGCAATGCGGGCTGGCTGTGCCCGTGTGCAAGAGGAGCAGCCCGCCCGCCACCGCCGCTGCCGGACATACAATGGGGGGGTTCAGTGTGCCCGTCTGCAGGAGGAGCGGCCTGCCCACCGCTGCCGGCAGACATGCAATGGGGGGGTTCAAACCAGAGAAAACCCCCCCTTACCTACGTCCCTGGGAGCAGGGAAGCAAGCCGCAATGGGCTCTTGCAGCGGACCAATGGATTACCACCCGCAGCAACCGCTCCAAGTTTACAGCTTCAGTTTGCTCGGCTTGGCTCCCTCTGCGCAGAGTGCACTGTGGAGGAAAGAGTGAGCGAAGCGAGCGATTCTTTGCATGATGGAGGCGACGCGTGCTCCTCATGTGCTGCTGAAGGTGGGAATGGCGAGGCGGAAGCGGAAGCGCTTGCAGACTGACTGGCGCGCCACTCAAGCCACTGGCTCTGGATCCAGGAGCATGCGCACTCCTTGCCCTTCCCTGGCAAAAATCGGGACTTTTTTGAAACGCAGCGGGAAGCGGGAAAAAGTGTTCAAAATCGGGACAGCCCCGCCAAAAGCGGGATGTCTGGTCACCCTACCTTTATAGAAGATCGGATGTTTACCCCTATAATCTCCTCACAGTTAAAAAAATACCTCTTCCTGAAATGGAATAAAATAGAAGTGGCCCCTATAAGAAGTGAGTTTGTTCCAGGATAAACTTTCATGAGTCAGAAGGAGGAGATGATGAGTTGTATGATAGAGACCTGTTGTAAATCACTGTGCGAGCCCCTGTGTGAGTTGGTGAACAGATACAGCTGTAATATGCAACAAATGAAGAGAGAAGTCAAAAGCTGCAGCTTATCAAGACAGGACAGTCTTGATAAGCTGTCTTGATAAGACAGTCCCAGTCCCACAGTTCTCAGGTCACATTTCCAACGAGGTCCTTGGAGGGGGAGCACCTGCCTGGCAGGATGTGCTCAAGCACCCCATGGTGTTTTGGCACATGTGACAGCCCCAAAAACCAGTTTGCCCAAAACACCCTACAGCCCTCCTCACCAGCAACCCCTCCCCCCAATGAAGGGGGCAGCTGAAATGGAATGTGTGTGGCTCAAAGCACAATCCTCCTCATGCCCCACACACGCCTGGTGCAATATCATCTGAGATGTGACATGAACTTGCAGACCAACACCATGTTTCCATGCCTAGAACGCTGTTTAGCACCAGGGTGGTGGATGGCTAGGAGCAGCATCGCCCCACCCACACCAACTGACTCGTGCGAAAGAAATCAGAGTATTTTCTCCAGGCCTTTACTCGATTCTTTCAATGGAAACGGGCACCCATGCGAAGGGAGAAACCAAGATAAAACAGACCAAGATTCTAAAATACCAAATGTAACCTGTTATTATTATGCTGTGCGGAAACGACCTAAGGCGCTACTGAATTAGAATTAACCTGCAGAAAACAGGTGAGCAAAGAGCGAATTCGTTTATTTCACAACATCAACAGATAATGTAGGCGCAGAAGGCATAAGAGGAATATACTCTGCAAAAGCAAAGGTTTTCTTTTTGCCCCCCATTACTTTCTTTCTGTAATGGGTAGTTGGCAACCATGATGCAGCTGAACAAAGAAAAATGCAAGCTTGAAAATGAAGGTCTTACTGCTCCCAGACAGATACCTTGGATTTGCCCTTCTTCTAGTGACAGAAGAGAGAAACATGAAAATGTTTAGGCTTTTTGTCTAAGGAGAAGGGCAACAAAAGACAATATAGATTAGAAAGAAACAGGGCCCTAGTTCAGGGGTCGGGAACCCGTGGCTCGCGAGCCGCATGCGGCTCTTCCGACGCTGTTCTGCGGCTCCATGAGCCGAACCGCCGGGCCCATCTTCGCCCGCCCTGCAAGCAGCAGGGCGGGCGCATCCCTCGCCCGCAGCCGACCAGGCTGCGCTGCGGGCCCAGCCTCCTGCCCACCTCGCTGGTTGCGAGGCGGGCGCTCTTCCGGCGGCCGGCCAGGCCGAGCCGCCGGACCCATCTTCGCCCGCCCTGCAAGCAGCAGGGCGGGCGCATCCCTCGCCCGCGGCCGGCCAGGCCGCGCCGTGGGCCCAGCCTCCTGCCCGCCCCGCTGGTTGCGATGGTAGGTAAGCTCTTTCAGCTGCCGGCCGAAATCGAGCCGCCGGACCCTTCTTCGCCATGCCTGCCAGCAGCAGGGCTGGCGCATCAATCAACCGCGAGTCAAAGAACCAGGCTGCGCTTAAGGGCCCAGCCTTCCTGCCCACCTAAGCTGGTTGCGCGGTGAAGGCGCTCTTCCGGCAAGGCAGTCGCCAGGCCTAATGCCGCTTAACAATCTTCTTCACCCGCCCCTGCAAGCAGCTAGGCCGGGCGCATCCTTCGGCAGCTGGCTGCCGCCAGGCCGCGCCGATGCGGCCCAGCCTCCTGCCACGCCCGGCTGGTTGCGCAGGCGGGCGCTTTTCTGGCGGTCGCTGCGGAATCTGGTCAGCCGGCCCCATCTTTGCCTGCCCTGCAGGCGCGGGGGGGTGGGGTGGGGGTGAGCGGGCGGGGGGGCGCGAGCGAGCAAGTGGGCAGGGGAGCGGAGGGGGGGCGTGCAAGTGGGTGGGTGGGTGAGCGGGGGAGGGTGAGCCAAATGGCTCTTTGAGGGGAAAAGGTTCCCGACCCCTTTCCTAGATTCCATCAACGTCAAAGAACCAGGTACGGCAGCATCTTCCAATAAAGAACTAGTTTGCCCCACCGTTTCTAAATGATTGATTGATGATGATGAACTTTGGGGTGTATTCTTTTTACTGCTATTCTGATGTAACCTATAAAAGTAAGAACACACTGTCATTTTACGTGGTTCCCCTGATGCTGTTTTGCCCGTCTGTTTGGCTTAAATATTTTGAACCCGTTACCCTGTTGTAACAATAAGGGTGACCAGAGGGAAGCAACGGAGGACCAACGACAAAACCCACAGATCTTTAGGTCCCTCACCCCACGGTAACGAAGGAGGCAGACTTCTGGCCTGCGATTTCTACCCTTCCGACTCATCATGGCCATAAGGCCTCTCAACGCGCCCCTCCTCGCTGTTTCCCCCCAACACCCACAGTTATTTCTTACCATCCTCCCCGCCCCCACCTCCTAAATCTAGAGAAACGAAGACCTCCAGTCTAGACCTCCAGTCTAAGGCAGTAAAACACACGCGCGCGCACACACACAACACAATTCACGCCCCGTCCTCACCCGTTTAGCGAAGGGCCCCAGAGCTCTCCAGCTCCGAGCTGCTCCTCTTCCGCGACGAGGCGCAGGACAGCGGCCAGACCCCCGCGGCATTTCCAGGAGGAGGAGGCGGAGATTCTGGGCCGGCGAGGGACGGCGCCGGGGGTCTTCTCGGAGGAAGAGGTCGTCGCCAGGCCGCCACTATTAGCCATGATAGCAACAGCGGGCATGGAATCCTTCGGGGTGGAACTAAGGTTCAGGGGAACGTATTTTCCGCCGGACGTTATTCACGCCGGGAACGTTCGCTGTTGTTGATTGGCTGCTGCCATCACGGATACAGGACGTGCGGTACAACATCGATTCAAAACAAAAGCCTCTCTTCCTGTATGAGGAAGTGTTAGAGCGATAGTCGCTTTTCATGCAGACCGGATTTCCTGGTGGCTTTTGCCATTATGTTGGTGATAGTAAGAGCTGCGCATAGAGAGTCGCTGGAGAAATCCGGGGCTTGATGGTTACGGAGAACTGGCAGCCCTGTATCTCTCCCCCATCCCCACAGAAGCAAGGGCAGAGGTTTATGCTCTTTCGGACACAGGTCTTCTTGTGTGGTGTGGGTGTGCTTTGCTTTGACTTTGTGCACAATTGCCTTGTAAATAAAGTCTCAGGGACTGTTGTTCCCACAACGCAGACCCGTGGCGGGGGCGAGGAAGGGGGGTGGGAGGTAAAGAAATCACATGCAGACAAGAGGGAAAATTGATTGCCATTTAGTTCCAATATCTGAATGTTGGGAGAGGTAGTCTGAGGGAAGAATATTTATTTATTCATTTACTTACATTATTTATAGCTCACCTTTCACTCCAAAATGGCTTACATCTCTCTGCCAGCATGGTGTAGTAGTTAAGAGCAGTGAACTCTAACCTGAATTTGAGTCCCCACTCCACATGAGCGGCAAACTCTAATCTTGTGAACCAGGTTTGATTCCCCACTCCTCCACATGGGCAACGGGCTCTTATCTGGTGAACTGGATTTGTTTCCATGCTCCTACAAATGAAGTCTGCTGGGTAATTTTGGGTTAGTTTCAGTTCTTTCAGAACTCTCTCAGCCCCACCTACTTCACAAGTGTCTGTTGTGGGGAGAGGAAGGGAAAGGTGTTTGTAAGCTGCCCGAGTCTCCTTACAGAAAAGAAAGGCAGGGTATAAATCCAAATTCTTCTTTTCTTCTTTCTTATCCTTACAGTAACTCTGTGACATAGGTTTGGCCGAGAGTGTATGACAGGCCCAAAGTCACTCCGCAAGCTTCCATGACACCAGTGGGGATTTGAATCTGATTTAAGATCCTAGTTTGACTCTTTAACCAAAGCACCATGCTGCTCTCTATACATGCCAACGTTTAAATACCCTGTTTCCCCTAATATAAGACATCCCCGAAAAATAAGACATAGTAGAGGTTTTGCTGAAGTGCGAAATATAAGGCATCCCCTGAAAGTAAGACATAGCAAAGTTTTTGTTTGGAAGCATGCCCGACGAACAGAACACAGGAAAAATAAGACATCCCCTGAAAATAAGAGCAAAAATTGGGAGCAAAAATTAATATAAGACACTGTCTTATATTCGGGGAAACACGGTATAAACATGTTACTGTCCCCATCCTGCAAGTTAAAGGATGGTGGGTGCTAACAGTGGATTATATGTACATTTCATATTTTTACATTACATTTTAATAAAGGTTTTAAGAACCGCCTCTGGTAATGAAATGCACTATCCTAGATGTAGGTCTTCACTGCAGAAATCCATAGGTTGTTGTGATGCAGGCAGACAAAACAACATTATACAGATATCACCTCCCTTCCCTGTAGCAACCAAGCCCCCTTCCAGGCATCCAATCATGACACCTCTTGCCATCCAAAAACCCTGCCTAGGATGCAGCACAACTCACGAGGCAGGGCACGCAGCACAGGGCTGTGCCTCAGAGATCCTTGCCATGCTGACTTGAAGCAAGTGTCAAGGCATGTTGGTGGCAGCAATAGCAGAGAAAGGGCACTTATGCTACTGATGGAGCATTTTGTGCCAGTACCCAAAGGGGAGAGCACTCTGTGGCTGATCTCTCCCATTTCAGACCCCAAACAGGTACTGGAGGCAGGAGGCAGGACCCAAAGTGGCAGCCATCCACTGACAGGTAAAAGGAGGCCTGTTTCCCAAACTGCTTCCCCATTCCCCTTGTTCGTGGCCAGGAGCCACTCTGGTGATATGACCTCCCACACACACTCTGGTAATGCCACCTCCCACACTCAAGCCCAGCAACACTGCAGCCAAGCAAGGGCAACAGGAGCCATGGCCACCCATCATCATGGCCTCTCATGCACAAGAGAGATTGGTGCATGGGGAGTGCTCTGGGAGAACTGCCAGGTTTTGGCTCCGCACAGGGTTTTAAACTCATTCCTTTGGTGGGCTTCCCCCGGGTAGAAGAAGAAAAGTTGGATTTATATCCCCCTTTCTCTCCTGTAAGGAGACTCAAAGGGGCTGACAATCTCCTCTCCCTCCCCCCCGCCAACAAACATTCTGTGAGGTGGGTGGGACTGAGAGAGCTCAGAAGAACTGTGACTAGGTCAAGGTCACCCAGCTGGTGTGTGTTGGAGTGCACAGGCTAATCTGAATTCCCCAGATAAGCCTCCACAGCTCAAGTGGCAGAGCGGGGAATCAAACCCGGTTCTCCAGATTAGAGTTCACCTGCTCTTAGCCACTACTCTCTGCTGCTCTCTGTTGCTGAGATACCTAGGGGCATGCTTTCTAGTCCCACTGGGCTATTTTGCAGCAAATCTTCTGAGTCAATACATATTTGAATTCTTGTTTTGTTTCCCATTACATCTCTGCCTAACATTACTGGTACTTTTTGTTCTTTAATAATTGCAACAGTAAAGAATTCTTCTTTACCCCTCCATTTGATTGCCAACAATGGTAAGGGCTCATTTTTAGAGTTTCCCCACAGCTGTTAAGGAAATCTACTTATATGGAATCATATTTTCTTTATTGACCAAATCTTCCCTGATGAGGGTTACTGGTGTGGACGACAGGAACAGGGCAGCAGAACATAAGAGGCTCTTCCAAGCCTGGTAGGGACCTAGAATACCAAGGTCTGAGGATACTTGGGAGATATTGGAGCACTCCACCAATAGTGGCACCAGGATGTGTTCCCTGTTCTGAGGTCGACTGGCCAGTGAACGAAGTGCCATGCCCAGTGTGAAGAAAGTCTATATATTCATTTAAATTTACTTAGAGATCATTTATCTTGTAATTTTTTTTATGAGGCAACAATTTGGTCTTGCTAGGTAATAATCAATGCGACTCTTGGGCTCTCATTAAAGTTGTAAACTGTGTTTGTGTTTAGATGACAGAATTGTTTTTTTACAAGGTAGAAGGTAAAGTTTCCCCTTCAGTCATATCCAACCCTGAGGTACCACTGCAAGCAGTGATTTTATAGGCAAATCGCTTTTGTGGGGTAGTTTGCCATTGCTTTCCCCGGCTATTTTTTAGCCCTAGCTATGAGCCAGGTACTCATTTATCGACCAAGAAATGAATGGATGGCTGAGTTGACCATGAGCCAGCTGCCAGGATATCTGACCCACAGGGGGCTCGAACTCCTAACCATGTGATTGGCAGGGCAAGCACTTAACCACTATGCCACGTAGCTCCTTTTTTACAAGGCCACATCTGCAACTGGGCAGATAAGTCTTGATTGTCAAGAATGGTCAGGTGGGAGTCATCTCCCTCATTGACTTTATTCGATACCCCATTGGTTAGTTACTGGTCAAATGAACTAGATTCCATAAGACTCCTGACATGATGCTAAAGGAGCACATTCTACAGAGATTCATCCACAAGGATTCATCTGCCTTGGGTTAAATAGCCTTATATTGTGTTTATATACTCGGAACTGTTTAGAGCTGAGAGAGAGTTGATTGTATTTTTTTCCCCTTTCCATTCAATAACATTTTAAAAATCTCAGCTGTTTGAGAGTATCTGGACAAAGAACCCTGATTTTTGGTACGTTACTGGAAAGGCACCCAGCTTAGGTTAAGTCTTTCTGTTTTCACAGCCAGAGAGGATTGGGGACCCCAGGACCTTCTGCAAGCACAAGGGGTTTCTAACAATACAGTTGTTGGAGAGTCCACCCGCTCCAAGAATGGAAGTGAGGCAACTGTCCCAATTGGACGTCCAGGGATCAGGGTGCCTCATGCACCATATGTGTTCCCGTGCCCCTTTTAAAGTCATGACAACAGGATGAGAGCCTGTTTGGAATCTCCACAGGATTGCTGAGGCCTTGCAAACTCTTTCAGTTGCTCAGTGATTGACGGCGGGGCCCAGTCTTTTTTGTACTGAAGACATAGAGCTTTGATTACTGGACATGCCCCTTTCCACCCCTCCCCAGAGTTGCCAGCCCCAGATTGGTTCTGCCTGCTGTGTCTAGCATGGCCCAACCATTCCAACAAAACACATGGTTGGGATGTTATGGTGCAGTCGCTGGGGAAGCTGATATGGTTGCAACCTCAGAAACCCAGCTATACACTTTTTCTTGCCACCTAGTCCTGATAAAACATTTTAAGGAGCAGACAGGTGATAACATAGTTACACCAGTGGCTAGCCCAATGCTCTGGATTGCACTGCCCAGGTAGATTTGGCTTTTGCAGAAGGTCCTGGTGTGCACTGTCAGTTTATACAGGGGTGCAACTTTTTGCTTATGTCAAATGGAAGTAATTTATGCACAGAACAGTTCCATTTTATCATTCACTGCAAAAGAAAATTGGGGGCGGTATATAAATCTAATTAATTAATACATACATACATACATACATACATACATACATACATACATACATACATACATACATACATACATACATACTGTTGTCAGGCAGCTAGTTCACCATTATTGCCCTCACTGAGAATCTTCTGATAAACTTCTGAACCCTGGTTATTTAGGCACATCGCTTGAAAAATCTGTTTTGTTATTTTACACAATGATTTTATGCAAACACAGCCCATCCAGGCTAACAGCCCAATCCAGAGGCAGCCAGGGGTGGCTTCGCTGCCGCACCGCCTGCAGAGGGCTTTCAGGCGGTGCATGGAGGCAGTAAAAGGCGCGGGGGGGGGGGGGGAAATCCTTGCCACCTGGAATACTCTCTATAGGGCTCGATGGAGTTCCACTACCCCTTTGGGTTGGTGTAAGTCCAAGACCCCTAAGTCTGCCTTCTTGGCTTCAAAGCCCAGGTAGAAGCCAACTAAGGCAGCTCTATCCACAGGAATACGGAACCTCAGCATTCCCCTCCCTGCAGGAGTGTTTGCTTGGTTGCCAGAAAAACTCTGTAGTGTCGCTTTGGCCACTATGAAGCTGTGGAGCACTTGGACACTGGCATCTTTGTCCTCTATGGTAGTGAGGGCGTCCCTTATGCCAGCAGAGGGGGCAAACACATTGGCATGAGCCTGCACGACACCCAAAGCCCTTTTTGCACCCTCCCTCTGATTGGGCCGCAAAAGACAAAAAAACAATTATTTTAAGAAAATATAGAATATGAAATAAATGTTGCCCCAACTTTGGCAAGTTATCAGTATGCTGCAAATAAATAGTTCCAAGTTTCTACTTAAGAACAGAGTATCTTTAGTAGTGACAAAAGATGGAGATAACTTTTTGAAATATAATAACTGCTCCATTTTCTGAAGAATTATATGTACAAGATGGAAATACCTCACTACAGAGTAATATGAGCAACTATATTACTGGAACACCTTGTTTACTGCTCTCATTAAAACGATTGCTGTTGCTTCTGGAATTTGTGTCTTTACTCTCAACATAGCCTACTCCTTTGTTTCATTGTCGTTGCTTTTTTTCAAAGAGAAGTTTCCCTTTCTGTGACTCATATTGCCTAAAATATACATTTTATTTTGAAACACTGTCTATCCTGTGCTAGCATTCACAAGTGATACATTCCAGACGAATGATGGGTGTACTAGTGGTGAAAACTGCCTAAGAGCTCATAAAATTGTGTAAGAAGAATCAAGTTTTGCTTAGGCTGTCTTGCCCCAGTCAGAGTATTTGTACTAGTAAGTTGCCTAACCAGTTTTTGCAGGATTGGGAGGCAGCAAAGTTCCTCTTTCACTGTGTTATCATTTCTCTTTTTACTTTGTCCTCCGTGTTTGTAAGATTTAAGTGTTGGTTGTTTTCTAGCCATTTAAATGAAATCCCTTTGGAATTTCAAACTGGAACATCTTTGCAAGTGACGCTGGAAGAACAGACCATGTTCGAAAGCTGTCTTTATTTATTCCTTTTAGCTCTAACAACCAGCATTGGAAAACAAGTGCTGACAGTGGGTGAGTGAGTTTCTGGTTTGTTTGGATTCCCTCCCTCCCCCAGCCCTGGTCTATATGTTTAAAAAGGAGCTAGAAGTTATCTTCTCCACTTCAATTAATCCAAAGTATTTGAATATCTGTTTAGGCTGTGATTCTAACCATACTTTATTTGGAAATGTTGAGTTCAATCATATGCAGTTACTCCAGTAAAACTGATACTGAATTTTAGACTCTTCAAAGGGTTGCAATTTTACTGATGGAAAAGACTTACGTCTAAGTCCATAATATTTTTTATTTGCTAAATATTTAACATGTTCTTCATTAAGAAATGTGGATAATAGTGGATAATCCCAATCAATTTTTGAAAGTGTGTTCTTGATATTAGGTTGTAAAAGATTTTATTCAATACTATATTTTGCTGTACAAGAAAAGCAAAACAGGATAATCATGATGGCTAGTTCTATTGTAAGCCCATTTTCTTATTACTACTGAAGAACAATAGCAGTGGGAGATGTTATGACTGCTTAGAGGTTGCCAGCTCTGGACTGGGAAATATCTGGGCATTTTGGGAGTGGAACTTGAGGAGGGTGCGGTTTGAGGAGGGAGAAACTTCGGTTGGGTAGAATGAAATAAAGTTTACCTTCCAAAGAGGCTATTTTCTCCAGGTGAAATTATCTTTGTCACCTCAAGATCTTCACCCACCCTTGACAACCATAATAATGTAGCATTAATATAATGAAGGATCTGCTAATTTGAGTTGGATTATAAAATAACATTAGGGTTTATTTTGAAAAAAAATCATAATAGAAAGTTGTTTTGGGAGTAAGCCCCATTGAATTTAATGGGATTTGCTTTTGAACAGAGCTGTTTAAGATTGTGTGTTTGAAGTTTTAGATATATTGAATCCAACTGTAAAAGAACAAAAATATTTATCATTAACATGAGAGATTTCCCTGTGCTTTGAACCACAAAGGCAGTGTGCAAAGAAACTGAACTGCTATGAGGCTGTCCACTTTTCATGTGTATTTTTGCACTTGTGGACCATAAGAAACGTAGAGAAAAACCAAGCAAAGATTTCTGATCAAAAATAGGGGCATTAAATAATGACACATGATGTTAGCAAAGAAGCCAATGGGATTTCTATTTTTCTCGAGCAATTATGAGCAAGGCAGCACTATGAGAGGCAGTTTTTCAATTATATTGGATTAGTGTCTATGGCATAAGTCCAAAGCCCTGGCTGCCGGCATAATGAAAGCAATTGGCCTGGTGGAATTTGACTAGTATCATCCTCTCCATCAGCCATATCCCTGTACTGCCCCCACTATACCAGTGGCGGGGGTGCAGGGATGCGGCATTCAGCGCAGTGTTTCACTGCTGTGGAGGGCCATGGAGGCCGTCTGCTGACAGATCCCTAAGGAGGGAAAATCCACCAGAACGGCCTCATGCCATTCCCAGTGGCAGATTTGGACCACCACCACCCCTTTGGATGGGACTGTAAATAATTGAGTGGTTCACATATAGTTGTCACATAAAACTGTGCTGCTGAGGTAATGGTAAAGGAATGCACTGGATGTGTTGTATGAAGGTAAAATAAAATAGGTAAAGATCCTTCAGAACATTCTAAAATATATTAATTATTGATAAGATATGAAAACCAATATAATCTTCTTTTAGGTGTAAGTGCTCATAAGATTCCTAGATATTCTACTTATGAAATTGTCATTCCTCAAAGACTAACAAAGAAGCACTGGACTCATCTTCATGAGGTTTGTTTCTCTCCACATTTTCTTCTTTTGTATGATATCCTATTATATAGCATTTTCTATGAATAAATACAACAGACATGTTTAATTAAAGATCTTCACTTCAGTAAAAAAAAGTTCATAAGTTCAGAAAAATTGCTGCCTAACATCCTATCACAGTTCATGAACCAGGATATTGCATTGTACAGCAGTGTATTTTAATGGTGCACTACCTTCCTTTGCCAATTTGCATGTTGAACAGCTTTACAAAGATGAATAATAATTCAGGATTACTTAACTTTGTACTATCCTAATGGGTTTGTAGATACTATAGAACCAGTTACATCAGGACAATGATATATGTGCCAGCATGATGTAGAAGTTAGTGTATAAGAGAAGGATTTGGAAGATCAAGGACGCTACTTTGCCATGCAAACTTACAGTTTGCCCTTGGGCCAAGCACATACTCTCAGCCAAACTTAACATCATGGGGACTTCATAAAACGGAGGAGGAGAGAATAATGTTGTAAGCTGCTCTGGATCCCCATTGAGTAGCAATGTACGGTGTGAATATGACAATAACTGGTTACAACTGGGAGGCCACTTTTCATTCTTTGCATAAGATGACACTTGTGATTGGTCAGAACAAGCCACATGGTGCATCAGTCACAATGGTGAAGATCTGTAGGCTTAGATATAAAATTAATTTCAAAATTATAATGTTTCACAATAGCTCTCTATTTGGGAGGGATTCTGGTAGATTACCCAATGCCTAGCTAGACAAACTCTGCAATTTTTTAAAAAAAGAATAAATGACCGCAATTATTTTATGATGGATTAGAAAATTACACTTTATATCATTTATTTTTCAGGAACATTTTGGTAATGAATTATCTTATTTAATTCAAACTGGAAATGGAACACACACCCTGAAATTAAAGAAAAATGAGTATGTTATATGGTATTCTAAGATCTTTTCAGTTTTTATTTTAGTCAGTATAGTTTTTTGTATTAAAATGTCATTTGAACAGTCAGTTGGAATGGCAGAATACTCAGACAGGGAAAGGGAATCTAATGTACTAAAACAGAACATAGGTAGTTGGAAGGAGGGGGAGATGGCCAGCAGGTCCCCTTGTTCTGAATATGTAGGGTTGTCTCTTGCCACACCTTGAACCTTAGCCAGCCCTGTAACTAGAATCTGGTGAAAGACTTCTCTGCCTGCCTTGTTACTTTCTTCTCAGCATGAGGCACAGCAGCTCAGGTGAGAGAGTGATATTGCCAAGGTTCCTAGAGGACAGCAAGCTGGCTGTGGAAAAAGGCAAGTAAGACTACCACCAACCTACTGTGGCCAGCTTGCTCTTTTACTGGGTTGTCAACTTTCAGGCATGGAGCTCTTCCAGAATCACAACTGATCTCCACACTACAGAGATCAGCTCACCTTCAGAAGCTGGACTCTACAGCTTCCTTTCCTTCCCAAACTCTAACCTTTCTAGGTAACATCCCCAAATCTCCAGGAATTTTGTAAGCTGAAGGTGGCAATCCTAGTGGATGATATGGTTTACTCTCTGTTCACTATGGTCAGCTTGGTCTTTTCGCAACAGCCTTTCGGGTGCTGGGATGATAGTGTAGAGGCTGCAGAGAAAGGTTGGAGGTTGTTGGAGAAGATGGGACCTTCACTTCAATCCTTGGCATGGAGCCCACATTTCAAGGAGGCTTTCTGTTAATCTATCTTGCCCCACTGGCAGCAGCTGTTTCAAGGTTGGGAAACCTGTCAACCACAAGGTATATTGGGCACTGGCCTTTCCCACTTTCCTAGAATTTAGGACACGTCTCACATTGAGGCACAGAGGCAATGAAGTATCCCCATAAATTTTGTCCTTGCCTTTGCTTTCAGTGGTTTCTACTTCTGCCCCTGGCCCCCTGGCCCACCACCAGAAAGATTTTTTTAGGCTTTTTCCATTTTTCAATTTTGCACTGAATGAATATAATTGATTTATAACAACGTATTGCAACAATGACCTAGTTCTCAGCTTTCATTTTATAAGAAGAAATATGCAGCCAGCATCTTATAATCCTGCAACCAGAGGGATAGAGACGTGCTTTAAAAAAAATTAAATGTTGGGAACTAGTATATTTTTGCTGTAATAGATTGTTATAAAGCTATAGCTATTAACAACTTGGAAAAGCCTGGAAAAAATCCCTCTGGTGGGGGAGGAATGGGGAGACACTGAAGGCTAAAGCAAGGAAAGTGTAAGAAAAACTTCTGTATGAATGCTCTGTTGCTTCTGTGAATCCGTTGGGATTTGCAGCAGTAGTATGAGCTGTGGGGATAACCATCTCTATGTAGAAGCAAGAAGAAATGCCCAATAAGTAATCATATTTTGGTAAAGCCCCCAAAAGACATTTAGATTTTTTAAATTAGTATCAAGTGTGGGATTAACATTTGGGTTAAAATATTTTCTTGGTGGTGTCAGTTTGTGTTCTTTTACTTTCTTGCCTATAGTTCAGTGGTGGCGAACCTATGGCACAGATGCCAGAGGTGGCACTCTGAGCCTTCTCTGTGGGCATGCGCAAACAGAGTGCCCCCCCCCCCCCACCCCCCATCTAGGCTGCCCTGGGCTGCTGGGCTCGATTATTAGCATTAAACCTAAGACCTAGTTTTGGGAAAGCAGTGTAGGTAACCTTGTTAAGCACTGTTAAACCCCACTGATTTTCATTCAAAGAACTAAAGCACGATCCTTTATCTGGGAGTAAGTTCAGTTGCTGGCAATGGGGCTTGCTTCTGAGTAAACCCTCCTAGGGTTGTGATTCACCCATTGGAAGAGTTGCACAGTTGCTTCAAAGTAAAGCCACCGACTACCACCAAGCTTACTCCCGAGTAACGCACGCCTTGGAGCCAACCATTTTTTTCTAAACTAAAACCTCAGTATTCAGGTTAACTTGCCATGTTGGCACTTTGCAATAAATAAGTGCGTTTTGGGTTGCAATTTGGGCACTCGGTCTTGAAAAGGTTCGCCATCACTGCTATAGTTGATCAAGACAAAGTCTGAAGAGTTAAACAAGAAAATACACTTAAGTATGATAAATAAAATGGATGGCCTAATAGCCCCGTGAAAAAGGAAGGGCAGAATGATGTAGCTTTTCTCCATTATTAATCCCATATATTCTGTTTTAGTTCATATGTGGTGATGGGCTATGATATTGCTACCCTAAAATATTTAATAGAAAATTTGATTTTTATTTGAGTTGCTGAATTGTCTGTCTCATGAACAAACTTTTAATTAAGACATTATGAAATATACATTTTTTAAATTTCAGAAATCTTATTGGAAAAAATTTCATAGTATTTACGCACAGTAATGATGGGGAATTGGAGACAACTCCCTTTGAAGCCAAGGTATGATGTCGATGGCTGCTTATATGTGGAGGTTTTGGTCTGGTTTGGTGACTAAACAATAATGGGTTTTATGAAAAATACATAACATGTTATTTTTCTATCATCTTCTGTTTATCCTTTTCCTGTCCTTGATGTGCTATTGTCCAAACTTGTGTGTGTGTGGGGTGGGGGGGTGTGCTGCTGTCAAGTCACAGCTGACTTATGATGACCCCATAGGTTTTCAAGACAAGGTGCATTCAGAGTTAGTTTGCCATTGCCTGCCTCTGCATCATGGCCCTGGTATTCCATATAGAGTGCCCATGTAAATACTAACCAGGGTTAACCCTGCTTAGCCTCTAAGATCTGATGAGATCAGGCAAGCCTGGAGCTATCCAGGTCAAGGTATTGTTTTGAACACAGTTGTTATCATATTTCTGAATGATCAGAGTCTACGTAATTTGCCCAACATCTGAATGGGAAAGTTTGAATTTCTGAATCACCATATGCACAGTGCTATTTTCCCTTCCCTATGACTGCCGTTTGCACTACTGATAGGTTTTTGCCAGCTTTTCTAAAGTTGGTACTTGCTATACACAATAGTGACATAGCTATCACTGTTTTTCTAAAGGATGGGAATGAATTGGGAAAAGTAATTACTAAGGGAAGCATAAAGTGTATTCCCATCCGGATGCTGTGTCGTTTTTGTGAACGCCTCTGCCATGGGCTGATCCCAAGTAGGTACAGTGTTCATCTTCAAAGCCTTGGAAATCATTTGCTAAAACTCTAAGAATTCCAGTTCCCCACAATATTCCTTTGAAGATTAAAGGTTTTAGGCACATATGGGCATTGTCCATTCAGAGGAAAATACTGTCCATCATATATCAATACTATTGTTACATATTGTCTAATAATTAAGATAAAAAGCCAGCTCACACATTTCCAGCCACACAGTACCATAGCACAGTAGCAGAATGATCTTTTAATTAGTTTCTGAATTGCCTGTTCTGTTCAAATTTCTAACTCTCAAGAGACTGGGTCCCTCGACCATTTCCTTTTACACTGCTATGTCTGGATAGGAAAGATTGTGCCCTATAATTAAAGTATTAAGCAGGTTGACTTTGAAATAATTTTCTGTTGAACCACCTTCATTGTAAACATGTTTGGGAATCAGTTGCTAGTTTGTGTATGAATGGTATATTTGTCTCTGTCAAATAACAAATTGAATACTGGAACATGGCCATACAGCCTAGAAACCCCACAACACTCCAACAAATTGAATCTCTCCTTTGCATGAAAGAACCACCATGTTTACATTGTTAATTGGTTCCAGACTCACTGCTATTACCATGGAGTTCTTGAAGGAGCTGCTGACTCTCTGCTTGCTTTCAGTACCTGTGATGGACTTAGGTATTGTCCTTTCTTTTCACTGTATCTTAATATTGATTTTTCAATTTGCCTGGGAAAGGGAAATGTTATTTATTTATTAAACTACATATACCCCACTGTCGATGGTGGCTCTTGGCAGCTTAAAGACTTATGGCAGTGAAGATTTATTGAGGGTAGTGGGATCTGTTCTAAATTGGTTTTAGATAACAGAAAGTATTTCTTCACCCAATGCATAGTTAAATTGTGGAACTCCCTGCCCCATGATGCAGTGATGGCTGCCAACTTGGAAGGCTTTAAGAGGAAAATGGACATGTTCAAGAGGGATAGGGTTATTCATGATTACTAGTAAAAAGGTTATCTATTCTCTCCACTAGTAAAAAGGATATATATTCTCTCCACTATCAGAGGAGCATATTATATTAGGTGTTGTGGAACACAGACAGGATAATGCTGCTGCAATCACCTTATTTGTGGGCTTCCTAGAGGCAACTGGTTGGCCACTGTGTGAACAGGCTGTTGGATGGACCTTGGTCTGATCCAGCATGGCTTTTCTTATGTTCTTATAACGGCAATCCTAAGTACATGTAACTCCTATTATGTTAAATGGGACTTACTCTCAGGAATACAATCTTAGAATTCCAGTTTTAGTCAACCAAATCATTCTTATAATTCTGGCATATTGTTTTCATAAAGCATGGGTTATAGTTTTAAGTTTTGATTAAAATAAGTGAATTTACAAAACTGGTAACGTAGATATCTGACTGGAATATGAAGTTCATTCATGGATTTTCTGAAATTTGAATAGGGACCGACATATTAAGAGGTCACAGAAACAATCTCCAAGTTAGCAGAGCGTGTGTGTTTGTGTGTGGGTGTACAGTTTCACTAAATGCTACTTCTGAAAGTTATTTAGCAACAATGACTCAGGGTCATCTTTTGGGAAGGAAATGAAACTTGAATGAATAAATGTTCTTGCTCCTGTGGTTTTAGGGGCATTCTCCATATTGGTGGCAAACAGTATGGCATGGAACCAGTTGATGGATCAGATCAATTTGAACACTTTTTCTATCAAGTAGAAAATTCTCCTCAAGACTCTTTTCTGTGTGGTGTACAAAACAATGACCTGCATTATCATCATCAAAGCATGGAGCCTTTTCTGAAGCACACAAATATATCACATGGACATTTTGGCAGGGATACCATTCTACGGGTAAAAAAAACCCCTTTGTTTTTCAAAAACTGTATACTTTGCCTGATCTAGTTGTTAATTATTTAGTAAATTTCTGTGCTGCCCTTCAAATATATCCTTGGCTGGGTTACACAATAAAACAGCTTTAATAATTGCTCTAGTTTTAGTAATTGTCTTTTTGGTTTTTAACTGAGATTTGTAATTTATTTCCAGTATCGAAGGGGGTCTGTGCCCTATTGATTTCTGTAACTGAAATAATACTTTGGGAAAGAGACTAGTAATATATATTTGTAATGAGCTATTTGTGTTGAGCTGTACTAAAGTCAAATTCAAGTAGTTTTATCTTTGTAGATTCACAGCTCGAGTTGAACTGATTTCTTTGAATTTATTGATTTAATATTGTTGAATGGGACTGTTGTGCCGAGTGCGTCAGTGAAGAATTCTCTACTGTGCTGGAAGAAAGGGAGGTCTAATAACAGTTTAGACAAATAAGCATATGCAGTTAGACTTTGCTGCTTTAACTTCATTACGTCTGACACAGTGCACCTAGCTGATTCATTTATACAAGCGCCAGTATAGCCAGCATCTTCCTTTGCCAAGTATAATGCAGTGTAGCACTGTCACATAAAGATGCCCCTTTGCCTAACCATGAAGGGAAGGAAAGATGGTGTGTGTGGGGGGCGGGGGGGTGACCCAGGGGTCAAGATTCAAGATGGCTTCATTATGCACCATCCATTGATGCCTCCTGGATCAATCAGGCATAGCTCTGATCCAAGCAAACTGATTTGGATTTATGTCAGTGAAATCTGTGGAATTGGCTTCTGCTGTGCAAATGAGCCTTATCCAAAGAACCATGAGCGAAACAGCTTTAAATGAGTGGGGGAAGGGTTTCCCCAGTTGCTTCCTCACACTACTTCCTTCTTACTTATCAACAGAGATGAAGATAGAAGTGGTCTGTGAACACAGGAGATTGCTATGGTGGTCACAGCACTTGATTATCCCTAGGAGCAAACAGGAGCCCAGATGTGCAGCACGTCCATGTGCAGCATCTTCCTGTGGTTGCAAGAGAATGGTCCATGTGCTTATCCCCAGTCTCTGGACTGGCCAAGTTTTAATGGAGTACTGTAGCCTAGTTCTCACTGAGCTGGCAAACTTGAGTGGGAAATGAGTCACTTCAGACTACAGGTAGAGGCTTATGTGATAAGAATCCTTACCCATAGGTGGAAAAATCCTGTAAATAAGGAGAAAGCTATGCCAGAACCCTTCTCTTGGATATCTGGTTGTTCTGTTGACATGATTTTTTTAAAAAATGAAGTAGTATTATGTCTTTTGGTGTAATAAACTTAAGTTATAGAAGGCATATTTCAGTTTCACACCATGTGAATGTCTTACTGCTAATGATAAAAGAAGTTCAATGATGAAAAACAATCTTGGAGGTGCTCTCCCTTTCTGGATGTCTTCAAGCAGAGGTTGGACAGTGATCTGTCAGGAATGCTCTAGTTTTGATTTCTTCTGTATTAAGCACAGCTTGAACTATAGTACATGCCCTATAGTAGAGTTCTCTTACATGGTACCCACAGAACCTTTCTTGGCACCTGCCAAGTATTTCTGAAAAGTGGATGGGGCCAGGTGAGGCTTCCAATTGGCTGCAGACATTAAAATAATGTTGTTTCAGCGGCAGCTATCACTACGATACTGGTTTTCTCTGCTGGAAGTAAAGGACTTTGTGCTGTCCCTTAACCTCAGACTTCAGAGCAGGACTTGACTAGAGAGTCAGAGAAATAGAAGGATCAAGGCACTGGGCATCCTTTCTCTGCTGCTCTGACACTATCCCTTTGATGTGTAAAAACTTAGTAAAAGTTGAGCTGATAAATTATTTTATTCCTTGGCTATCTGGTACCTATTGAAAAAGAAAACTGGAATTGTTTTGAGCAAAATTTATCTATTTTAAGTAATTCAGTGAATCACTGATAATATAAATATATTTTTTCCAACTTACAGAAGAAACGTGCAGTGCTGCCACAGAAAAGCTATGTTGAACTATACATGGTGGTGGATAACAAGAAGGTAATCTCTCTAAACGCAATGACATACTGCATTAGAAACTAAACTTCCCACCCATTAACATCTTATATTTTGAATTGTTTCAGTATTTGCAGAAAGGTGGAGATGTGGCATCTGTAACCAAGGAAATAATTGAACTGGCTAATTACGTTGATGCGGTAAGCCATCACAGGGTCATGGTTACATGAAAAAGGACTGCCATAATATTTCTTAATTATTGTTACCAGATTTTTTAATTACTGTTACCAAATCTGTTGCAGCCTACTTCAGAAAGGGTTGAATCTTGCTTATTCAAGAGTCACCATGCTGTTCATATTCAGACTTGACTCACCATTGCTTTCATTAAACATTGTGCCTGAAGAAGCACTTAGAACTGTAAACTCTGCGTCCGTTTGGAACAACTCATTTAGAAGAGCTTTGAGATGTTGCAATTGTACACAGATTAATAATGATTGCAGTTGGTAACTCTTGCAAAAAGTATATAATATCAGTATCTTCTAATGTAAGTGTCACTTTAGTGTCAATCTGTGCAGTGGTGGGATCCAAAAATTTTAGTAACAGGTTCCCATGGTGGTGGGATTCAAACTGTGGTGTAACGCCAATGGGGCTGGGCGGGGCACAACAGGGGCGTGGCCGGGCATTTCGGGGGCGGGGCATTCCTGGGCAGGGCTGTGGCAAGGACACAGACGCTGCGCCGGTCCTTGGGCAGGAAACGAATGCAGGCAGGCGCAGGCTTCCATGCACACCGGTGCACCTCCTGCTAGACTGCTTCAAGTTCTGAGCGCTACTGCTGAGAGGAGGGGCGTAACTAAGGCAAAAATCACGTGGCAAAATCACCAATTAGTAACCCCCTCTCAGCACACACAAATAATTAGTAACCTACTCTCGGGAACCTGTGAGAACCTGCTGGATCCCACCTCTGAATCCGTGCCACTTGGCATATGAGTTAATTTATTTTTAATTTTTATTTGATTAAACTTATATCCCATGCTCTGGATCCAAGGCTGGGCTCAGAGCAGCATACACTCACACCTAAAACATTAAAAAATAATAATATACAAAACTAGTTAATGATTTATCAATAAAAACTCAAATAGCCAACAGCAGCATAAACCTATGGAAAAATCACCAATCCCATCTTGATACAGTCTCCTATTCAAAGGACTGTCTGAGGATAGGAAAACATTTGGCAAGAGGACGACACAGACTGAGACTGACAATAGTGTGTTGGTGGTTAGTTGTTGGGAGGCTGGAAGATGGAATTGGAATAGATGAGCAGCCTCAAACAAAAGCCCAGCAGAACATCTCTGTCTTTCAGGCCCTGTGGAACTGTTTAAGGTTTCACAAGGCTCTGGTGTCAGATAACCAATTCTACCAGACTGGAGCCAGTGCAGAGAAAGGGCAGAAGGCCAATTTTTTTTCCTGATCAGCATTTTTTCTCCTATATATACAACTTCATGGCACATGTTTTTAGTCATTCCTATTAACACATATACTGACAAGGTGAGGTGTAGATGTGGAACCATGTTATGTGTTATCAGGGATGACTTGAAATGCATACAATTGTATACTTGTTGGGAATCGGTATCCTTAAAAATATGTATTCTCTGATATGGTGATGTATATTCCATAGTAGTGGACAAAGACAGAGGTTGACCAGTCAACTTCTTCAACCGTAAAGAGAACAAATACACATGGTTTGGGGAAACTTACTGATGCTGTACAGTAATGACTATTGTATATTTGCAGATGTTCAGTTCTTTAAACATACAAATTGTACTAGTTGGACTGGATATATGGATTAAAGAAAACTTCATAGATGTGGATATGGGTTCAGCTGGAGATGTTCTGAGTGCATTTGCAGCTTGGAGACAGAAAACTCTCATGAAGCAACCGAGAAATGATGTTGGCCATCTTATAATGTAAGGAATGGTTCCCTCACATCAGTCAATCTGTGCTCATAAACTGGGCCTGGAATTGTGATCTCTAATTCTGCAGCTGGCAAAAATAATGCAGATTATTTGTGCAGAAATTTTATATTCAGGGGACTTGTGTGTTTGTGAGTGTATGTGGAAGTTTTTTTTTAGTATTACTGGAATTAAGGACTGGTTCATATTACAATGCAAAGAAGAAAGGGATGAGACATGGAGGCAGAGGATTGGATAACAGATGTATTGAATGTGCTCTGACTACTAGAATCTGAATTATGACTGTATATATTTGTTTACATATGAAATTTATACGTCATCTCTTCTAACAGAGATCTGCACAAGATTGTTCACTAAATTAAAAAATGCTACAATGAAATCATAAAAACAACATACATAAAAATATCAATATTAAAACTAATAGCAAAATCACGAGCCATAAAATCACGAGCCAGGCTAGAAGCAGACCACTGAAACAGCTAAGAAAGATGGAACCCTTCTGTCAAAAGAAAAGAGAAATGTTTTGGCCTTGCATCTAAAGTACAATAAAGTAGGTATCACGCAAGCCTCTAGGTGCAAAGCATTGCCACAGAGAAACCCTGACTGGTTGGCACCCATCTTACCATTCTTGGCATATGAAGCAGGACTTTGGAAGGCGATCTTAACTGCTGAGCTGGTCAATACCAGAGAAGGCAATCCTTCAAGTACTGTAACCCAAGACATTTTACAGGTTAAAAAAAATTGTGCCCAGAAACAAATGGGCAGTCAGTGCAGATATTTCAGAACACAGGTGATACAATCTCTGTATCCAGCCCGAATAATAAGCTTACTGCTGCATTTTGGACATGCTCTGTGTTTTTTCAGCAGGCTAACGTCAGCAGCCATAAGAATTCAGTGCTGTAGTTGGAAAAGGCCATGCTTAGTGATAGTGCACATGCTTTCCAGGAGGTCCAAGATACAATTCCTGGCATCTCCAATTAAAGGATCTTATGTTCTTAGGTATTTGGAGCCCAACGGCACAGAAAGGTAGGCTGCAGTTCTGCAGTCAAAGCTCTGCTTACAACCTGAGTTTTATCCTGATGGAAGTCAATTTCAGATAGCTGGCTCAAAGTCGACTCAACCTTCCATCCTACCAAGGTTGGTAAAATGAGCTTGCTGAGGGGTAAAGGCAGACTATGTTTACAAGGTGGTTTATCTAACTGGGGAAGGCAATGGCAAACCACCTTGTAAACATAGTCTGCCTAGTAAAAATGGTGATGTGACATCACCTCACTGGTCAGTAATGGAAAGACTGTCTTCTGCCTGAGGCTACAAGGAACCATTGCCAGTCACAATAAACAAGACTGTACTAGATGGACCAATGATCTAATTTGGAATTAGGCAACATCATATTTCAGCCTGGATATTGAGTGAGTTCATATTTTGAGTTGAGATTTCTTCATGTTCTGCTCACTATGTTAGATTTCACATTGGATGCCATAGTTTTCAAACTTCAACACCAGATGCATTGCACTAATTCTGTTCTTGCACTGCAGAGGGAGACAACCATTTGGTTCGACAGTTGGAATGGCTTTTGTTGGGACAGTTTGTAACCGGGATTTAGGAGGATCAATCAGTACTGTAAGTACACTACATTCATGGCATCTGCTACATTTTCAACTTGCTTTTACTCAGAGTTGCATACATATTTCTCCCCTCCGTTTTAAAATTATCACAATAAATCAATGAGGTAGATGAAGCTGAGGAAAATGTGACTGGCCTATGGTTACCCAGCAAACTTCTTGAACACTCAAACCCACCCCAGCCTCTAATCAGTACCCTGACTCTCATGATTTAAGTGTTTAGATTCTAACATTACGAGTCAATGTAGTCTAGGGATTAGAGTGCTGGACTAGTATCTGAATGACCAGATAAAATCCTCACTTTATCATGAAGCATGGGTGACCTTGTCAGTCACCATCTCCAGCTACCTTGTACAGATACTGGGAAGATAAAATAGGGAAGGGAAAACCATCTTGGCTGTCCTGAACCTTTTGGAGACAAGGTGGGGTGAAATGTACTAGAGAAATAGGTGACTCCAGGTTATGGTAATAATTAGACTACATTGGTTTGCCCTGGCATAGCAGGGGGTAGGGGGAGTACTTATTCACAGGTCCAATGCGTTGCCCCCTGGAACCAAACGCTGGCCATTTGGCTGTGAACCCTGGATCTTCTTCACATCACGATCAGGTCGTATTACCCATATATCCCGTATCCCTTTCTATTCCAAATCTATTTTCCAACAAATCTATATCTTAGGAACTCTGTGTGTGCATGTTTGCTGCATTGAACCAAGTGATTGTAAACCTGTTATCCCTACAATAAAGATTGCTAAATTTGCACTACATTCCTCTCTGTGGATTTTTTTCTGAGAACTGATCTTCGTATACACTGGTATTAAAGATTCCTTACCCAGCCTCTCATAACATTAATAAGTAGTCTGCTCTAAGCTAATATTCCCCACTATATTGAGAGACTGTGTCTCTACCTTGCATAACAGGTTTGTTACAATATTCCTCACGTTATTTGAAATATTGTTACTGTTATTTGTCTTCTTATTCAAAGTGTGTAATATAAGCATATAAATGTAATCTGTTCTACTGCACTAGATGAAAATGAGTCCTGCCACTTTATTCTGTGCAGAATATCCTACTCGGGTTTTTTAAAAATTACAACCTCTGTGGTTGTCCACTCAAACAAACAGAGCAAAGGGCAAGGATGTTCATTCCATTCATTTCTACGTATTGAGGGGAAATTAGCGACAGTCAGGGACAATGGGAAACTGGATGCAGTTGTCCCCACAGTTTCAACCATATAGTCCCTGTGGTGAGGCAGCAAAATTCCCACCTATGTTGTACCAGCTCTGAATGTAAGGAAGAGTGATAGAGCATCTGCTTTACATTTGTAAGATCCCAGATTCAAACTCCAACATTTCCAACTAAAAGGATCAAGTAATAAGTGATGTGAAAAATTTCTGCATGAGACCCTGGTGAGCTGTGTCCTGGGTAGACAATAGTGGCTTTGGTAGACCTGTGGTCAGGCTCAGAATAAGATATTTCATGTTTGTTCAGGCAAAGCAGACAGGTTCCAGGCCCAAGGAGTTTACAGTCTAAGACCAGATATGAATGTGAGAAACACTTTGCTGTCCAAATAAGCTAAGGGGCAATGTTGCTCCAAACATGTTTACCCTTTATCTCTTTGATCTCTTTACCAGTTTAATCATGAGGATGTGATTGCTCATGCGTCAATTGTTGCACATGAACTGGGACATAATCTGGGTATGGATCATGATGATAAAAGATGTCCAGGTTCCTACATTATGCACAGCTCAGCTAAGTAAGCACTCTTTATTTTAGATGTGTTTATTTGTTTACTTTGTTTTAATTTATAGCTTAGATTCTAACTCATCAATCTTGGTTCCTTGATCTGCAAGAAGGCCAAGCACCAGGCACTAAAATCCCAGTATCGGTATATTGCAGAATCTTGTGTTACAGCAGTAGAATCCATTCCTGTTTTAAACTGGGGCGTGACACCCAGTGATGCCGCCTTGAATAGAATAGTCACTGTATGGACTATAGGTGTGACCTTCCTTTGAGAAAGGGAGCTTGCAGTTACTAATTTTTCATCCAGTTACTGTCTTTATTGTATCACATTTTTATCTCTTCTTTTCTTTAACAAGTTCAAGGCAGCATAACTAGCTCTCTGCATCTCTGTTTTACAACAATCCTGAACGACAAATGGTCTAACATACAGTGAATTTGTAAGGTCCTGTCCGTAAAATGCAAATTGAAGTTAATGCAGCCTCAGTTTGCTTCCACAATTGTTTGGGCAAGGGACTGGTAGTGTTCTGTTCCACAAGTAAAATATCTTAGGTGCCCTGAACTCATCCAGAACAAAGTGGGAGACTCACAAACAAGGTGTAACAGTTAAAAAAAGAGAGAGAGAGGTTTTATTACATAGAAGAATTGAGACCCTAACTACTCCCAAGGTCTGACTAAAATAAAGTACTTGCTTGACTGGAAAAACTTGAAGCTTGAGACTTTGATTCTTTCTTGACTTCTTCCAAGAAAGTCCACTTTGTCTGTGCTTTCTCTTGGTTCCTTCAGTGTACTCTATCTGGACTCTACTTTCTGTAACACCTTAACTTTTATACTCTTTATACACCTTAGACTATACACCATAGATGTAAGAGATATTGCAGCCTTCCAACTCCGCTGGCACCTTAGACTAAATTAACTAAACAGGGGTACTACTGGGTAATGAAAGGAAGACTGCCTGTAGGGGGATTTCTTAAAGGGACAGGGTCTAACCACACTTCCCTCCCTTAGAACACTATACATTGTAACCATAGGAACAACTGATACTTAATAAGAAAATAGTAAGAGCTTCTCTGGAGGCATGACAGGTTACTTAACCCTTCCCCTGGATTCACTGTCCAGAAATAGAAATTGAAAGGTTAATAGGATATAGAAGATGGGAGGGAACAGTTTCAATCAGCAGAACTGAAGGGAGGTTAAAGCATTAAACCACCACTTCCTTCCTTGTTTAAGGCAAACAGAGGCTTCATGAGCCTACAGTTTGCTAAATGTGGAGAGACACTGGATTTTTCTGCCATTTCTTGAGCAGTTAACCTGACACACATTAACTGCAATGCCATGCTGACTTCCTGTACATTGGTGCTAGGATGATATATTCAGGAAAGACTAAAGTACTGTATATTTTTGTTTCTCTTTCTAATGTCTGTTGCTTTCCTTTTTATACAAGAAGCCCAGACTGCTCAATCACTGTCCAGTTTCAGAAAAGAGAGATCCACGATCTCTATTGTCTTGGTAATAACACTTATAGCCACCTGATGGTTAAGAGGATGGCCAAATAATTTGTCCATTATTTGATTGGACAAATAACTATGCCTGACAATATTCTGCTTTCTAGTGGGTCCAAGAACTTCAGCAGTTGCAGTTCCAATGATTTTGAAAATCTCATCTTGAAAGGTGGTGGAAGCTGTCTTAGAAATCCTCCCAAACCAAGTGATATCTTTACAGAACCAGTTTGTGGCAATCAAATAGTGGACAAGGATGAAGAATGTGACTGTGGTACACCAAAAGTAAGAATTATGCAAATTTCCTGGGTAAAATTTTCATTTGCCCCTCTCCCCTGGATTGGCCTCCTGGAACATCAAGTGATATTTCCAGTCTACTGCTGGTCCAGGCTTGACAGAGCTGGTGGACGAGAATGAATGAAGATGAATGAGTGTATCTTACCAAACTATCTAGTCATTCTGGTTACTTTCCCATGGGTTATTTGCTGAGGTTTGGATGCTGTTGGGAAGTAGGGCTTTTCACACAGCATCATGGTACTTCTGTGCACCCCCTAAGTTTCCACCTTCTTTCGTGTGCTTGTTCCCGAACCTGTTTGCTTCCCTCTATGTGATACTTACATGGAAGGAAAAGTACCCCATCAGTTCCATTTTTCCTGCCCCAGTTTCATGCAGCACTGCCAGAGGGCTTCTTTGTTTTTGTTTATTTATATCACCAATTGAATACCACCATAGTGTTGTAATGTTGTCACGACCAGTCTATCAAGTTCTTTGAATTCAGAGTTTTGATTCAAAATAGTCTCTAGCCTCTGTTTGCAGATATATGTCTTTCTCCTTCTGCAATAAGCAGTGGCATAGCACCAATTGGGTGGGACGCCCCGGGCGAAGCCGTGGTGGAGGCGTGGCCAGACCGTGGAGGGGACATTCTGTGGGTGGTGCCACAGCAGGGGTGCAGAGCGTGTGCGGCGCCCCAGGTGCAGTTTCCCCTCACTCTGCCTCTGGCAACAAGAGTGGATAGAAATTTACTTTTTAGAAAATTGGGAATGCTGAGAACATGAAAGGCAGATTGTTATACCATTAGAACCCTATAATAATATTCAGTTGTCAGGGGGTTTTTTTTGGAAAAAGAGTTCAGAGACATGAGAGGGGGGAATAGTCATTGCTGAGAGACTAGGGCACTTTTTATTTTTATTTATTTATAGGCCCCTGTCTCAGTGAGACTCAAGGTAGCTTGCACATTGTAGGACAGTGTAATCAATAGGATGCTACAACTAATAAGTAATATAATAGGATTTGAATTACAGCAATCTGAAACAATATAGACTGTTTGGCATGAGAATAATAAAAATGCAGAGTAATGGTGCTACATAAGTGTAGAAACAAATGCAGTGAGAGTAGAATAATGCATACAGTGAACAGATAACACACAGGGTTCCAATTCACAGTCCCAGGCTTTTTATAAAAGCACCTTTGGATCATTGCATTATAATTTTTTCCTATTTCACTCATAAAAATACCCTCCTGATCAGTTCTGTTTTATATAGTTTGAGGAATGATGTAAGTATGGAAGCCTTCCTGACATTTTGAGGCAGGCCATTCCATAAGATGGGAGCCACAGGCTGATCTTTCCCCTTTTCAAGGTGGTGCTCCCTGAAGGCCTTGCTCATATTAGAGCTACCCATATAATTAAAAAACTTGACGCTTCCGGCACGTGGCAGAAAAAATGATGCCTGGAGATCGTAAAACACCGCCTCCAGGTCGCTTATCGCATCGAGGCATGCAGCTGCAGCAGCTGTGCCGCCGCGACCGCCGTTCGGAGCCGGCGCTTCCAGAGTGCCTCTACGCTCTTTTGGGAACGCCGCGAGGAAGCCGCTGCCGAAGAACGGCAGCGCTTCAATTTCACTCCCCCACCTGGTATTCACTTTACCTTCATTGGTTGTCGTTGAGTGCCTGGGGACAGCCTCTACGCCCTGCGCCGCCGGTAGCAGGCGCCAAGAGGGCCAGGGCGGTCCCCAGGCTCTCCTCGCTGATGCGCCGAGGCCCAGGGACAAGCCGGGTCGCGGGCACCGACAGCCCGCTGGGCGCCAGCTGCCCGCCTCGACCGTCTGCGCGGACGTCCTTTTCGTTGGTCGGCGCTGGTGAAGCGCCACCAGCCATTTCCGCTGCCATGCGGAAACGGCCTTTGATTAGTTACTGGTAGTACATGCATTGATGCCCCTTACTTGGATGCCCCAGTCTAGCTTGATCTCATCAGATCTCAGAAGCTACACAGGGATGGCCCTGGTTAGTACTTAGCTGGGAGACCACCAAGGAATACCAGGGTCACTATGCAGAGGAAGGCAATGTCAAATCACTTACTGGATTGCCATAACTCATCTGAATTTTGATGACACTTTACACACATACAAGCAGAAATAAACTTCAAAATATTTAAGTCAAAAGTCAGATGGAAGATTTTTGTAACTATGTGATATATAATAAACTTTATTTTTAAATTTTTTTTAAAAAAGTCAGATGAAAGAGATAAGGTTTTGTCTTTAGAGGAGTGAGCTGAAAAAATCTTTGGTAGGAGACTGGTTTCTTTGAGTCTAATTTCTGAGAAAAACTTGGCTGTTAACTGCTATCAGCACTCCTAAATTATCATCTCTAAACTTAAAAGATGATGATGAAGCAGTAACGTTTGGATTTATAACCCACTTTTCTCAATTGTGGCTTATAAACAGCAGTTGGCTGTGGCTTACAAATGCCTTCCCTCTTTCTCCCCACAACAGACACTTTGTGAGGTAGGTGGGGCTGAGAGAAGTCAGAGGGAACTGTGGCTAGCCCAGGATTACCCAGCAGGTTTCTTGTAGTGGAGTGGAGAAACAAACCTGATTCACCAGATTAGAGTCTGCCATTCATGTGGAGGAGTGGGGAATCAAACCCAGTTCTCCATATTAGAGTCTACTGCTCTTAACCACTACACCATACCGGCTCTCACAGAAATTAGTGGACATAGCAAGACTAAGATACACAAGTAAATAGTTTCTACCACCTTATCACCCAATCACTATGAATAAATAAGTTACTGCTTTTTTTTCCTGTTTCCCTCATGGGTGCTGAACTTATTACATTCAAAAGCCACTTGGGTTAAATCTGACAGGTAGTGGGCTAGACTGGAGTAGAGACAACATAGGTCAAGCTCTATCTCTCACTATCTCTGTTTCAACATCATTTAAGATCCTGACCTTCATACCAATTGAACTAATTTTCACAATAGGAATGTACCAGCCCTTGCTGTGATGCTGCAACCTGCAAACTGAAACCTGGGTCAGAATGTGCAGAAGGTTTATGTTGTGAGAGTTGTAAGGTAGGTTTGAACATCCTTCTCCCACAAGTTTTATAAGTGTCTTTCACCTGAGCACTGCAGTTATTTATAAAGTGAATTCTCCATCACTCAGTAGCACTTTGTCTCTGTTTTCTAATTTGTTTTTAATAGTTTAAAAGCATAAGCACACTATAGGCTTTGTAATAATGAAGTGTGCACTGTCCTTTACATAAAACTATATGCTTAGAAGTGTAATATATATAAACACACACAGTTTCAAAGGGTAGCCCCATTGGTCTGCAATAAAACAGCTAGATTTTATTCCAGTAGCACTAGAGGGGCCAATGAGATTTTTGGGGTCTAAGATTCAGACAGTCAAAGCTCCCTTCATCAGATATCTGACAAATCTGATGAGAGGGTCTTTGACTCTCAAAACCATATACTCTGAAAATCTTGCTGGCCTCTTAGGTGGTACTGGACTCAAATATAGTATATATACACACAAAGAGGAATGAGGCTCAAAAGAGATTTTTGCATCCAAGTTCATTTGAAACAGCTCCAAAATGGGGGAGATTTAAATAAATGGGGCCATTTTAGCTCAGGAAAAAAGGCCTGGGTGGAAGGCAGGACCACCCACTCCCATACACACCATGTTCCAAAGCCAAAGAATGCCTTTTGTAGTCCTTTAAAGTGCCACACTCCATAGCCGCTGCATGGCTGTGGGGAAGGGGAGGATGAGTCTACTGATGTTTAGTAGGCCCTTAGATGGCTTTGAAAGGAGATTAGACAAAATCCTGTAAGACAGCTATCTACCTATTGGCTATTATGGTGAAATGGAACTTCTGGATACTGTTGAACCTTGAATACCAGTGCTGTAGAGGATACATTGGTCTCTATATCCTGCTTGTAGGTTTTTGAGCACTTCTGGTTGGTCTCTGTGGGAACAAAGATTTTGGACTTTAGGTTCTTTCTGAACCTTCTTCCCCCATTGATATCTTTCAAATGGAAATTTCTTCAGAGAGCGTCCAGCCTTCCTTCTTCCACATTCCTTTGTCTTAAAAGAATGCTGTACGACTTCTTTCCATGCTGCTGGTTTTATAGATCACTTGCTTTTATGTTGTTTAGAACAGGTACACTGTTTTTATGGAGTATGGGATTGGATTGGGGTTTTATTGCTAAGTCCTTGAACTTTTCTTATATTTGTCCTGCCCCGCACCTCTCTGCCATACTAGTGTACAGATCTCCCAAAAATGCTCCTCTTGGAGTGGAGGGGACCACCAGAAATAGCATGAGAGAAAATTGGTGAAACTCACCCCCTTCCATAGTAGAAAATTAGGAAAAAAGTATCCAGCCCATTACATCTTGCCATTTTCCTCAATACAGCTAATAAAGGAACAGATATCAGCTACAGTTTTGAAACTGGCAGCCATAGTGGAGGGCCCTAGGCATCAACTGTCAGCCTTTTCTTTCAAAAACTGTGGCTGTAGGTGTTTTTTCCCTTTCATGATATTTCGTGTTTTAATCTTGTAGCATTGTTATGCTTATATTTTTTTAAAAAAAGTTCTCTTTCTAGTTTAAAGTAGCAGGAAGTCCATGCAGGCCAAAAATGAACAGTTGTGATCTTCCTGAGTTCTGCAATGGAACTGATGCCTATTGTCCAGAAGATGTGTATATCATGAATGGCTACCCTTGTAACAACATGCAAAGTTACTGTTATAATGGAGTCTGTCAGAATTATGATTCTCAGTGCGAATCCCTTTTTGGAAAAGGTACGTTTTGAATTATTTATGGGTCATGTGGCACAGCTGAAATGCATGTTATTTATTTTAAACACTGCTGTGCTGCCTCTCAAAAAATCTTGAAGCAGTGCATATTGAAAGTAACTAAATTACAATTACAACAATCTGTGTGAACCACAGCAGAAGCTCGTTAAAAACTATATAAAATTACGCAAGTAACAAATAAGTCAGTCAGAAGTCAAAGGAAATGTACACATGTGCACGAACAGCTACACTTTAACTCTTACAACCAGTCTGGCTGCTAAAAATGTCTTGATGTGACACCTTAAATTTAGCAGAGTGACTGTGAGGCAAGTAGATGAGGGAGGGAGTTCTGCAAATGTAGCAGAACAGAGAATCTGCTCTGTCTGGTAGTGCCCACATAAGGTAGTGGCAGAACATAAGGAAGACCCTGCTGATGACCTTGAGCAGGCAGGCACACAGCCATCGAGCTTTGATTACTGCAGTGGAGCTGCTGTTAAAAACTTGGAAACTTCAGTTTGTTCAACACAGCCATCAGTCTTTTTACTGGTTCCAGCTGGTTTGAATATACAGCATTTATTATTAAAGTAGCAATAAAGCCCATTTCAAACTGCAATGAAATGGGCTCTAGACAGGGAGTGGGACAGTGAAGGCGGGGGACTGGGTAGGCTAGTGGCAGGTTTACCTGGCTAACCACCTTCTTCACCCCGCCCTCCTCCCATGCTTCTCCCAACACTTCCCTTCCATCCTACTCCACTGCCATTCTGTTGTCACCTGTGCCACCATGTCAGGCCTTGCAGGTGGGTTGCTGTGGCTATGGTGGGAGTCTGAAGGTCAGGACCCTGGACAGGAAGGCTGGATTAGTTTTTGGGGTGGGAAAGGGTGTCTGGTGGAATGGGCAGGCGGGTGGGAGGCTTGGCAGTAGGGCAGTTTGGCACTACTTCTCCACCAGGCCAGGATTGGGTTTTGGAGCAGAAGGCAGGGTGGGTGAGGATCCGGGAGGGTGGTATCGGGGTCAGTGGAGTAGCAGGCTGCAAGACACTGCTGCTCTGCTAGGCCTTGTTGGTTTTGGGGGATGGGGGAATGGAAAGGGTGGTCTCAGGCTCTGCAGGGCCAGGGTGATTTGTGGGGGGGGGGTGGGCAGGGGGGTAGCGGGAGGGTGGTCACAGGTGCGGGAGTGGAAGTGGGCCTGGCGGGAAGGGCGGCTTCCCAGCACTTTGGCCAGGCTTACTGTTAGGTTGCGAGAAGGTGGGTGGAGGTGTGGCTGGAATGTGGGGGACTGCCCTCCCAATGATGCAGTCAGAGAACTGAATTCTGTGAGTCAATTGGTGGAGGGTTCGTCATAAGCCAATGATTGGTGGCTACTTAGCAAATTATATATGGTAGGATATCTTCTTAACTTTAAGTCTCTTCATGTGATCCTTGTATGAACTGGTGTGATAACTATGTTCTGTGGAGACTGTACCATCTCTAAGAGCTTTGAAATCTGCCTCAAGTCAGGTAGGGAAATCAGAGGCCAAATTCCCCTAGAGACCAGCAAATAGCTGCTTTACACATGATTACCGCAGCCAGATTGGGTTTTGCCAGGCAATAGAAACAAAATCCCTAAAGGACTGGTTGTCGGGGAAAAAAAGGAGGCTTGTATTCTGGTGAAGTTAATCACCATGGTTAAACTGGAAGTGATGTTGGTGCACACTTTTATGCCAGAAGTAACATCATTACATTATTGCAAGCGCAAGCGCCCCTCACCCCATCCGTGAATTTCCTCATGTTGGCATCCATCTCATTCATGGACTTTTTCTGTATTAGCCCCCATGTTTAGGACTTTCCAGAAGAGGTCAGAAAATAACTTTATTTTATTTATTTATACACAAGCCAGCTTTCTCCTGCAAAGCACAACCCAAGGTGGATTAACTTACTTGATATGGACAAAGTGAGTCACAGTTCTTTTCCCCAAACAAAAAGTTCCTTCAGCGCCTCAGGCATATGCCCTTTCCACCCATGCAGAATAATGCACTTTCAATCCACTTTCACAATTGTTTGCAAGTGGATCTGGCTATTCCGCACTGTAAAATCCAGATGCAAAGTGCACTGAAAGTGGATTGAAAGTGCATTATTCTGCATGTGTAGAAGGGACCATGGAGGGTGGGGCAGTTGATCCCTCACAGCCCTGGATGCAGCTGTCACACCTCTGGCAGCCTTCCTTGTCTCTCAAAAAATCCAGAAGGTAATTTTTTTCAGAGACACCTGCCCTGTGATATTACATTCCAATGATCAGCTTGTTTTGCCTAATTTTTCCTATTTCTTTACATATGAATCTTGTTTTTAATTTGTTTTAAGGTATAAAATAGTGTGTTTGTTCATATTCCAGAATGCGCTACCTTAACATAAACTGCTTTGAGCTCCTCATAATCATGTTTTTATATGGGATATGTTTTTACAAAATAGATGTATGAGAGTAAATGATCCTTTATTGGGGAAAAATGTAGAAAAGTGCTTACATTGAGAAAATTAATTGTGGATTGTTGTTTTTTTTCACAAAAATATTATTTGTTGTTTTTATAGGAGCTAAAAAAGGACCAGATATTTGTTTTGAAATTGCCAATGCTAAAGGAGACAGATTTGGCAATTGTGGAATGACAGGACCAAATTTCGTTAAATGTTCCCAGGCGTAAGTTTTTACTTTGTGCTGACAATAAGGCTGTGTTTGTATTTAAATACTGTATTGTTTGGGAGTTACATTTAGTTTGCTCAGTTTTCAGTGTTTCTTAAAAAAACTGAATTTTTAAATCAAAAGTTGTTCTAATAGAACATTATTTTTACCTAGATCAACAAAATTCCTATCAATTGGAAGTTTTTTTCTGTGCAATGAAAATCATTTGAACCAACTAGTTTGAAAACAAACATCCTTCCTCTTTCTCAGAGGCTAAAGAACTCCATAGTGATGAGCATCTTTCTCCTGAAGCTTACATCCAAAATCAGCAGGGTACTTTATGTATGACTACTGGACATGGCTCCTATAGGGACTGTTCATATGGAATGCTTATTTGCAAATCCAAATGATAACCAATAACCTGAGCAAAGGCTGTAAAAGAAATGCGTGGTGTGGCACTTAAGGTGTTAAACTGGAAAACCCAAGTTCAAATCCCCATTCGCACCATGGAAGCCTGCTGGGTGACCTTGAGCCAGCCACACAATCTTAGCCCTGACCCTCGCTAGTATTTGGATTGGGGACCTCCAAGGCAGGCAATGGCAAACCATCTCTGAATGTCTCTTGCCTTGAAAACCACACAAAGGGTCACCATAAGTCAGAAGTGACATGACGGGGGAAAACTGTCCCATTCACAATAGAAAGAGAGAGAACTCTTTTAAAAAGAGCCCATGGCTCAATTAACCCAACCGTACCTTCTTTCAGTCTGTTTTTCCCTACTTTTTCTCCATTCCCAGCTCACATTCAGTATCAAAACTGAGAAATGTGTCTGACGCAAGCAGTAGCAGAGAGGTACAATTGGGACTGGGGACACTGGAGTATCCCCGATGTTTGTGCTCTTTTCTTCTTAAAGTAACACATATCTCACATTACACATAAAGTAATACATAGCTTACTCCCTCCACCACCACTTCATATGTACAGTAGGCTTTTTGCTTTGGCCATTATCCGAGTCTTTTTCTTTTCCTTATGTTTGTCTTTGTTATAACTCATTTTTGCAGTAACAGTTTGTGTGGGAAGCTTCACTGTACATCTTTCAATCATGAGAATCTTCCCGAAGCTTACATCCAAAACCAACAAGGTGTTTCATGCATAACTACTGATTTTCACTTAGGATCAGATATCCCTGATCCATCTCTGGTTCAGAAAGGCACAGCTTGTAAACAAGGAAAGGTAAGTATCTTACCTACTTCTTACTAACTACTACTCATATGACAGTTGAGCTTCTATAAGGGAAATCTTCTCATAACATGTTGCCACCCCATTCCTGAAAATAGGTGAGAGCTCTGGGGCAAGGACATGAGGGGTGCATGTGCCATAATGTCATTTCTGGGAAGAACTGGATGTGACATTTCATCACTGCAAGAATTGCCGAAACTCTGTAGTACAGGGGTCAGCAACCTTTACCATCCAAAGAGCCATTTGGACCCATTTTCCACAGCCCCGAAGATCTACTGAGCTGGAGTGACGGCTCTGCATGGAGCCGCCTCCAGTTTGGCCCCTCCACTCACCTTTCCTGGAGGGACATGCCCAAGATACCTTCTGACCTCCAGGCCACGCGGAGCCGCAGTATAAGGCTGAAAGAGCAGCATGTGGCTCTGGAGCCGTGGGTTGCAGACCCTTGCTGTAGTAAAATCTAGAGTTTCCCCCAGAAGTGATGTCATGCCATTTACAATGCATGCACTTTTCTTATTTTTCTTCCACTGCTGCTCTGAGTGGAAGTGGGCAAAAAAGCATTGCTGGTGATGGCTCCTTCACTTGATCTGAGGCCTTCTCGGTCACTACACCAATTCTCTGGAACAACCAAGATAGTCAGATGGCACCCTCATTGCCTATCAGTAGGAAAGCTGTCATCCTCTAAAAGATCCAACTGAAGCTTCTTTTTGTGAATAATGTTGAGGACATCACTCTGGTGAGAAATGAGTTAATTTGGTCCGGCTTGTATCTATACTGAAATTTTTATATTGACTCTTTTGCCAATTTGGCATTTGTTAACCAAATCTTAGGATTAAAAAAAAAGGTTAGAAGTTTTTTAAACAAATTCAACCAATATCTACACAGTGACAGAGGAATTAAAGGATGCAGATGCCACTCAGTAGGACCTTGCATATGGCTCAGATCCATCCAAATCACAGCTGTTTTGCTCACAGTTTGAGGCTTTCCCACAGTCCGTTTCCCACTGCAGCCCTCCTTGTCTATCCTGACATTTACTGGAACTTCCAGTACTATGTGTAATGTGGCACAGGGACAAAAGGGGACAGCAGGGAGGGAAGTGAGGATCCTTGCCTCATGAGAATATAAACGTGCATTCCACAAGGATATCTTTAAATCCAGTCCCCTGTTTTCAACCCTGGTATTTTTTATTTAGGATTGCCAACCTTTTTTTCCCTGGATATATTCCTGTGTGTTTGTCATTTACACATGGGAAAAAGTTGAGGAGTGTCAGCTGTTCAGCTTTTGCATTCCATTTAGTTATTATGGACCTTGAAACGAATAGGCTTGTTTATACTCAGGCTTATAATTAACCTTAGCTCACACCAGTGGAGCATGAACTCATGAAGGTTCCTCATACTGAGCCGGACCATTTGTCTATTACAGTATTATTTACTCCCCAGTGATTCTTTTAACTTGAGGTGCTGGGGACTGAAGCTGGGAATTTTTGCATGCACAGCAGATGCTGTTACCAGTGAGCAATTACCATGTCTCCAAGTAGTGGACAGCATAACTTGCACTGTTATTTGCTATGCTGATCGTTTATGTAATCTATAGAAACAGTCTTTTAATTATGTTTCATGCACTTAAACGAAATATAAGAACAGTGTTTCAGCTTTGTATCTTTATGGTAAAATATTGTTTCTGTTTTGTATTTGTTTGAAAGTATGTACCTATTTGTTTTAAAACTCATTTCACTTATTTTAGAACTCATTTCCTATTTTTGCAGGCCTGTGTTGATTTCAAGTGTGTGAATGCAAGCTTTCTGGGTTATAACTGTGATGTAACATACAAATGTAACAACCGTGCAGTAAGTAATATGATGATAATAGTGCAGTAGGGAATAATGAGATTTTAACCAGATATATATCCAGTGTGGTATAGTCGTTAAGAGCAGGTGGATTTTAATTTGGAGAACTGGTTTTATTCCCCACTCCTCCATTTGAGCGGCTGACTATTATCTGATGAACCAGATTTGTTTCCCTACTCCTACATTCCTCCTGGGTGACCTTGGGCTAGTCACAGTTTGGCCAAACTCTCTCAGTCCCACCTATCTCACAAGGTATCTGTTGTGAGGAGAGGAAGGGAAAGGAGTTTGTAAACCCCCTTGGGTCTCCTTACTGAACTCCACCATTCAAAATGGTGCACAATAGTTACAGCAAAGATCGGGGAACTGGGTTATGACAGTGACTCCTTCAATATGCTAACCTTTACTGAAACTTTTGACCTCATTAAAGAGAGGCTGTTAGCAATGGACTATCAACAACTGCAGAGCTTGGCAAATAAATCTTGTTCACCAACAAATATGTCAGTTCCTTTCACACAGGGATACCCAGCCTATTATATTGGCTCCACAAATCCCATACTAAGGAGAGCCTATATGCTGGCTAGATGTAACATCATGCCATCTTCCCTACATAGAGGAAGACTTAAAGGTCTTCCAAGCGATAAAGGAGTTCTGTACCTGTAGCATGGGACCGTTAGTTCCATCCCACACATTCTCCTGAACTGCGTATTATGCCAAAGAACTCGATCCAGCCTGCTATCCCAAGCTATAAGACCCTATGATTGATTATACTGAATCAGATAAAGTGAATTCACGCTTTTAAATTGTCAGGATTTTCATTGTTGCCTTATAGTGGCAAAGTTTTTGTCAGAAGTTTGTAAACTGAATGTATGACAAACGCGAAGTTTTTTACTATTCACTTTTTAACTGGAACTATATTTTAACTGGAACTATATTTTAACTGGAACTATCGTGTATATGCCAATAAAGGCTTATTGAATTGAATTGAATTGAGTCTCCTTACAGGAGAGAGAGGCAGGGTATGAATCTAAATTCTTCTTCTTGCATGTATGATTTTGAGGCCTTCTCATACTGTGACCAGAGCTGAATATGTTTTGTGGCCATGTTTCTGCAGAAACAACATGAGTACATCAGGAGGGAAGGGTTGGTTGGTGGAGGGAGGAGGGCTGGGAGAGAGAGGATAAAATAACCTATAGAAGGATTATTTTGCTGCTTGGTTGACAAGAATTTATCAGAATCCAGAATAAGTTCCTACTGCATCAAGGATGCCCATAGGTAAAGAAACTCAGGGTGACCAAAATATTGCAACACAACTGCAGAAGACTCCTTTCTACATAGTCTGCATCATACTTGGCTGATCTCCAGATAGATTCACTAGTATTAACTGGACACTGACCACTTTATGAATGGACAGTGATATATTGAGGACTAAATGCACAGTTACTTGCAATCCACATATTGTATTACCGCTGTAATTTCATGGAACATTTAAAGATCCCCAAATGACTAATTTGTACTGCTAGGTGGGGTTTCTGAACTTTTCGTTCATAAATCGCTAACACATAATGGTAACCCAATACCAACGTTTTTGTCTCCAAGCAAGATAATTAGTATTTTGTAGGTTGCAGAATCAGCACATTAATCATACCATGGTTGTAAGTACAAAACTCAATTAAACAGATGCACCAACACAAACATATTAGACACAAGTTAGGATATAAGACATGAAATCTGAGTACTATTTTCTTCTTTCCATGTTGACCATTTTGCAACATCGTGTTTGCGAGCAACTTAACAATGCCTTTCTGATCAAAAATTGTGCATGTGTGCATACTAATAAAAATCTGTTTGGTCTCAGTAGACTTAAAACACATACATAATTATAGAGCTATATTCATGATATTTTCTGAAACGGGGGAAGGGGGTATTTTCTTTCAAGATATACATCATTAAAGTAACTGGACAATAGTAATACAGACAAAGAATATTGAATCGGGGAATAATAAAAAATTGAATGTTCACGTAATTCTGTATTAATTGCAATGTCTTCTGCCATTTTTTTTTTGCTTTTTAAATAATAGGTATGTAACAACAAAGATAACTGCCATTGTGATCCCGGATGGGCACCTCCCTTTTGTGACAAATCTGGTTATGGTGGCAGCATAGATAGTGGCCCAACTCATATAGGTGAGTATAGTAAATCTTTCATTCTATTTAACATCATAAATTATCTGTTTCTGCAAAGTGGAATTTGTGAATCTTTCTTCACTGCCAAGGAGTCAAATCTAGCAAATACCCCCTCCCCACAAAAAAACCCCTGATTACTCTTTGCAGTTAGCTCTTCAAATAATTTAATTTTTAGTATATATGATATGCATATTGGATTCTTAATCTGTACGACTAAAACTGCAATCCTGTGTGCAGTCTCTAAGGAAGTAAATCTGATTGACTAAAGAAAGACTGTCTTCTCAACTAATATGCATGGGTTTGAAGGGCACATGAGAAAGAATGTAGGATTTAGAGAACTCTTACTCCAGCAAGGAATCCAATTCAATTGATTTTGCATGTTGAGCTGAGCAGTGTACAGAGGTGTGGTGGAGACTGATCTACTATGACGTTAGTATGATGAGCTAATACGATCAGCTTTATGTTTTTAAAGTATTGATAAGGTGAAGTGGTTAAGGTGTAGTGCTAGGATATGGGAAACCCAGGTTTGAATCCTCACTCTGCCATGGAAACCAGATGGGCGCCCTTGGACCAGTCATCTGGGGCGCAGCTGCGGGTAAGGCGTGGCTGGGCTGTGGAGGGGGCGGGGAGTTCTGGGGCGCCACCACCGCAGGGGTGCAATGCACGCACGCGCCCCGGGGATAGTTTCCCCTCGCCCCGCCCCACCAGTCATTCAATCTCAGGCTTGACCCTGGGGCATCGCACAGAAGCAGGCAATGGCAAACCAACTCTGAACATCTTTCCTTGAAAACCCAATGGGGTTGCCCTATATCTGCAGTGACTTGGCGTCAAAGAAAGAACCCTCCATTTATGGTTGCCAGACCTCCTGCAATGGCAGAAAGCCTCCCACTGATCACTGCTATTGACAACTGCCACAATATTGCTGATGCTCAACAAGTTCTAAGCACAGCCTGGATCCTGACTGGCCACTCGTGCACTCTGTATATTTTCTTGAATACACTGGATGCAAATTAGGGATGCCAGCCTCCACGTGGGACCTGGGGATTAGCTCGTCTCCAGACTACAGAGATCAGTTCCCCTGGTGAAAGTGGATGCTTTGGAGGGTGGATTCTATGGCATTGTGCCCCCACTAAGGTCCATGTCCTTCCTGGGCTCCACCCCCAGATCTGCACTGCCAGATTTTGCTCCCAGATCCTCCCCCCACCACCACTAGTGGCGACCTGGCAATTTTAATGCAAATGTGTGAACATCCCTTTGAATATGCAAATTCTTAAATTGCAGTCATACTCAACTTACTTGCAAGCAAACATATAGATATGTGATGTAAAGGATAATAGTTTGTACTACATTTGCAGTGCTAACAGTAGGGCAACACCAAAACTAATTAAAATGTCTCAGATTAGTGAGCAAATTGTCACATTTCTCAGATCTCTTCTTCAAAGCAAAAATGGGGAGAAAAATAAATCCTTTTGCAGATTATTACAGTTTTGACCCAGAAGAGTATTACAGAAATGAACAGACCTTTGCATATTCACATGGAAATGACTCCTTCTTAAACCCTACTGCTGTGTACAGAAAAGATCTCAAATTGCACCAACAACTTATTAGGAAAATGCAATGGCCTTCCTCTTAAACATATAAAAGCCAACAGTAATTTGATATGTAATCCTTAAAAGAAAAGGAAGTAATTTTTCATTTTTTTCCTCCCCTTAGATACATCACTTCGAGATGGTTTACTAGTGTTTTTCCTGCTTGTGTTGCCTGTGTTAACTGTGGTAGTGACTGCAGTTGTTAAGAGACATGCGATTGAAAGAAGACTTTGCAGAGAATGTAGAAGACGCCGCAGGTATCAAATAAATACGATGAATGATAAGCAGAACCAACCCAGTTTGTGACAAGGTTAAGACAGCCAGTGTTGATTTGACAGTTATGTAGCCTTTGCAGTTACCAATTTTTGAAGCTTGGTGCCTGGTTTGTTGTTATTAACAAAAAGTGGTTTGGGTAGGTTCAGACCCAAATTCAAATGCACATTCTATCCTAGCGTGGTATGGTTCTTAAATGCAATGTCTCACCTTCACTAAAAGCTATGTTTCCTTTGAATCAAAATTCAAAAGCATTTAATCACCAAAGCCAGAGTAGTTTGCTGCAGAAATGTGTAGAAGTAGCTCGCAATTTCTGTGCCACTGGAGATTTTACACTTGTACAGAAGGTGACTGTCCCCTTTTTTAACCTCACACATTCTAAGGGAGTGCTAAAACTTATCACAGTAAAGAGCTTTTAAAACCATTGGAAACAAATGTAAACACCAGTAAGCATTTGCTTTTATAATGAGCTCTCGATTTAAAACATGTGGAATTAATGATAAGCAGAATGTGAACACTTAAAACCTTTTAAAATAATATCTTTGATGTCCAGCTGTACATGATTCTCACAGTTTTGTAAGCAGTGAAGGGAATGGATGGTGGGTGAACCAGAGTTAACCACCCCTACCAAATGGAGAGTGACTTGGGGGAGGCAGGCTTATAAATCTAAGAAATAAATGGATTGGGAAGAGGATCCTTGTTTGATATTCATCCTTGCTCTGTTAGCCCATTTGAACAAACTAGCTCTCTTTGATTGTTTCCCAGATTGTTGGCTACTCAGACAGTCATAGGCCTGTAACAAATGGAATGCCTAATTCGGGGGTTTTCACTGCGCAGTGGGCTTGCAGTGAGGTCTCCTTGCATTTCTCTGTTTATACACGTGGAGGCACTTACTCCTGTTGCAGAATTTTCCTGCAAAGAACTCGCCCAGATCACTGCTTCTCCTGGTTCTCTTAACTGCACCCATCAACTATGCCTTAAAGGCACAGGTCTCATCACATCCAGTAGTGCCAAGATTTGACTGGATTTGTAAAAGCTATTAAATTACTGTTATATCGATATTTCTGTTAATGCAGTTATATCAATATTGTAGTCCTTCCCAAAAATACCCTCCCCACAATGAAACAGGCAAAGCAGTTCCCTGGACCGCACCCTGCTGAAGAAGGGAACCATATCTAGACCTGATATTCTCTCCTCGTCCCCTCTGCACACATACTTCTTGCCACTGCTGTTACAGAAGAGAAAGGCTTCTTTTAAAATAGTGTGCTTGAAATAAAGTTTTTAAAAGCCCTCCCAGTCATTGGGGAGGGCAGAAGAAGAATGGGGAGGGTAGGATGGAGCCAAAACAAGACCCTGCTTACGCGGTTGTTCAACCCTCTCTGTTGTTATTATTATATTGCGATATCACTGTCTCAATATGAGCATTCAAAGAAGCAGGAAGGAGCCGGCAACATGGAAGGCGGGAGAGGGAGCAGGCATGAACGTAGTGCAAGGGAGTGGGAAAGGTGGAGCTAAGAAGGCTGATCACGGGTGGAAGGAACATGTCTGGGGAAAATACATGTAGAAGATAACATTTTCAAAGGAGGGTTTGAGAAATTAAGTAACTTGATCAAGAGTGTAAAAAGCATAAATCCATTAAACCACACTGGGTCTTTTTTTTAAAAAAAAAGGTTTATGTTAAAGTTACTTTTATTTGTTTGAATTTGCAAGGGCTAAAAATGCACAGCAGGCAAGACAGAATAATACACCTAGTAGATCAAACCATCTTGATGCAGTGAACAACAGGAGGGTAAGAATTTTTGTTGGTTTGATCATGATTTTCCCCCATATAAATTATTGTCACTTACGAAGGGTTTCCAGCGCTCCATAGTTCTTATGCACTTTTTCTTTTGACGTTCCATTCAAAAGTGTAGCTTTGCAGAACACCAGATTACTCTAACTGTCAAAATCGTGTACATTTCTCTAGCTCGTTTTCTACTTATCTTAAAGTTATATTGGGCAAAGGGTGCAGATGAATTTTGTACCTGGAGGAATCTCTTATGTCAGGTTTTCTGCAATGATTTATAATAATCAGAAATAAAACTTTAATTTTTTTGCTGAAATACATGAGGTTGTTTCACTGTTATATCAGGAAACACAATATGGAAGTGCTGAGACTCAGCAGCAGAATATGTGTCTTGCATGTACTGAGCCCCAAGTTCAATTCCCAGCACCACCAGTTGGAAAAGATCCTGGATAGAAGGTGCAAGGAAGGATCTCTGCCAGAGTCCATATAAAGCCAATCTAAGTCATACTGGACAGTGCTGAAACTAGGTGGACCAATTGGTTGAATCAGTGGCGGATTCCGCATGGGCCAAAAACAGTGGTGTGAAAACGGTATAAAAGGGTTTACACCATTTTCACACCGCTGTTTTTGGCCCGTGCAGAATCTGCCTGTGTAAGGACGTTTCATATACTGACATGAAAAATGACTCATTCCTACCATTTTTTTTCTTCCTCAGCCTGCTACTTCAAATTCTGGAGTCTTTACAATGTCGCACTTCCCTACATCAAGGTCTGCAAAGTTCAAAAAACTTTTTCACTATAATTTAACATGTATTTAACATGTATGTTTATTCAAACAGGCACTATATTAAACTGTATATTTAAACTTGTTTAAGAACACGTAATAACAGTGTTTTCCATTCTTTTAGGTTGCCAGAACAACATCTGCCTGGTCCATCTCCACCAAGACCTCCTTTGCGACCTCCAATCCCACCAAGGCCTGTGTTTGCAAACATATCTTGAAAAAGTCTCATCCAGTTAGACCAGAGGTTCCCAACCTGTTTGAGCTGGTGGGTGCCTTTGGAATTTGGACAGTGTGGCAGGAGTAGCCACAAAATGGCTGCCATAGCTTACCTTCAGTCACACAGTGAAGATCCTTGTGCTGTTTTGGCAGCTGCTGTCAAAGCAATATTTTTAATCATCTACACCACTCAAATATCCAGTAACCAGAACGAGAGCCCTTGTAGGGCAATATGAGTGCCAATTCTAAATTAATGGCACATTTTTCAAGTATTTTTTTACCAATATACAAGTAAAGCCTTCATTTTAACTGTAATTAAGGAGAACATATATAGTTTTATTTTATTTTAAAAAATTGTTGGGCAGGCTCTAACAAGAGAAGGGTTTTTTTAATCAGCAGAATAAAGGAGACTGATTAGCACTGTTCTTCTCCCAACACAAGCAAATGAAGTGTTTCTTATAACAGCAACAACAACAAAAATTGGTTCTATGAAGAAGTGTTCCGTTTAAGTTGAGCTGCTGTAGACACATAAAAAGTATTTTGTGAAGAAAATACATTGAAGAGGGGGGTAAACCACTTGAGGCAAATTATGCATAAAAGCACCAACACATTTCCCAGAAGCATAAAGACAAATGCACTTTTTAAGCTATGTTTCCCAGTTCATCAACTATGGTCCAGAGCATAGAAGTGGGCATTCCTGCATAGATTGATGTTCTGAATTAAGTACATACACAAAAAAAGGGTAGGGGACATTTCTATCTTAATATATTTTCCAATATTTAAGAACAAATATTTTTGTAATTGTGTTAGTGGGACATTCTAGAGATATTTTGTAGAGATATAACTTTTTTTGTTATATTGAAATGGGTACGGCACAGACAGATGGAAGACTGACTGCCCAATCCTATGAGGAGGAGCAAATGGGTTTATGGAGCTGGCGTGGGGATGTATTGGTGCATTTGCCCACCCTGTTGGTGTAAGTGGCTCTTACTCTGGCATGGAGAGCAAACTGGGAGGTAGGTGGGCGCCATACAATTCAGCGGTGCCCGACCTAGAAATGCCTGCCCCCTGAAGAGCTGTGCCAGTCTAAACCTGGCTGTCCACACAGTTGGGGTGGGCTAGGGGCATTCCCAGGGTGGAGCCAACTTTAGTCGACTTCTACTCGGCTTTTGAGCTGGGAATGACCCCGGCACTGGTCTTGGACTAACATCACCCAAAAGGGTGGTGGAACTCCATTGAGTCCTATGAAGTAGCTGTGGGTTGTTGTTTTTCCAGTTTTCCTCCCTCCCCACACTGCCTGGAAGGCCTCTGGAGGCAGCATGACAGTGATGCTGTTACTGGCCAATGGAGCCCTGTGGATTGAGCTGTTACAATGCAATCCTAAACACAGTCACACCCTACTAAACCCACTGACTTTAAAGGATGTAGAAGAATTTAACAATGATTTGAATGCCTGTGCCTGTTTTCCATTCTTCCATTGTAAACATTTAACAACCAAGCATCAACTTTAAATAGATAGTATATAGAATTTGATGACAGTATTGTACTATGAATAAGCAGTCAAAATCAAATCTACTAATTCTTCCATACTGCCTTTATTTTGTAAATGAAGAATATAGTTTGCTTGCTGTGAATTTTCTACCTCAATCAGACCATTCACGAGGATATTTATTTGGCTTACTCCTATCACTCCTAGTTAAATCTGATAAAATGCAAGTGCATACTGATATTTAATTTATTAAAATTAATGTACTGAAAACAATAACTATGCAGTTTGAAGGTTCCAACATTCTTTTCGCCCTACAATTGCCACATTGTTACCATACGTAATTTTCCTGTGGATTAATTTCACTTAGGATTTCCAACTTTGGCTTGGGAAATTTTGGAGATCTGGGGTGATGCTTGAAGTAGTACTTCACTTCTCCTGGACTCTACATAATACCATGGAGCCCACCCTCCAAAGCTGACATTTCATTGAGCAGATCTCTGTAATTCTACCCAAAGGTTATTCAAGATTCCTTTAAAACTTTTCCAGTGTCAAACCCTGTGACATACCATGAGGTAGAAAAAAAAGACAGTATAGTGCTGAATAGAAACATGTTTAAACATTACATGCACAACTAGAATGACTGGTATAGTTTAAGCCAATCTACAGATATTTAGCTAACTTTCTGAGAAATAATGAAGACTCAGACAGCCCCATCCAAGGGGTCCAGGTGGCCTGCTGCTCCCAAAGGGGCTTCCTGGCAGTGTGGGGAGGCTTGCAAAGTGGAAAAACCTTCCTGCCAAGAAGCCCCCCATTGGACTTAATAGACTTACCAAGTCTGTTAAGTGAGTCTGAAGCCCCAGCCACTGGCACAATGTGACAAATTGTGGGGAGGAAGCTGACTAATGAGGGTCCTCCCCTGGCCATACCCCCGCCCAGTGGAAAGGGTCTGGAATGCTAGCATGGTATCTGGTGCCACTTCCTAATGGGAGGGCCACAGTGGCTGCACACTGGTGAATTCACACCTTTGCTGGTGTAAGAGTCCTGGGGAGGGCAAATCCACCAGTACAGCTGCAGGCCACTCCCCTGGGTGGATTTACCCCTCTCTTTGGATGGGGCTGGTAATCTTGTTACAGAAATTAGTCTAACAATACTCTTTTAATACTAGATGTTATAACATGTGGCCTTTCCCCAGAATATTATATAACTAATCAAAATCTATATCTTTCTTTCTTTGATGATCAAACTTTATGAACTATTTTGTAATAAATGTATTATTACTGTAATTGTTTTAATTTTTATTGTGACATCTCTTGAAAATCAGTAGTAGGAATATATTTTGTAAAACTTGTTAATACAGTTGTTCCTCCAATAATATGTAGTCTTCATAGAAAACAATTTACAGAAACAAAAGGCATTGTAAATACTTTGTCTCAAAATACTCATTACTTAAAAAAGAAAAAAGCTACAGCATGACCAAAATATAAAAATAGGTTTTGAAAAACGGTTTTGGCTGATGAAAACAAACACGGTCATTACTTCACACATGGTCATTACTTCACACACAATCTCAAATACTTTGATGGCTGTATCAAAATTAAGTGTTTGGGTGGCATTTCATTTTTATGGGGACACGAATTACAGGGGTAAATACAGAAACTTATATACAGCATTTACTGTACTAAGTTAAAAAGATTAAAACAAAAAGCCATCATCCATTATTTCGGAGAAAGCAGGGCAAAGTTTGGTAGGCTATGAATTCTCATCAAAGATCAACCAACATGAAGGCCCAAATCAATGAAAATAAAGCAAGAAACTGTAAAAAAAAAAAGGGGGGGGGCAGTATGAACTCAAAAATGCTTAGACTGTGTTGTACCCCAGAATTCACCAACTCTATTAAAGGTGGAAATAAAAGGTGTACTATTGTGAACTTCTGAAACGACCTTGTTTGAACATCCCTCATCCAAGTCTCTCTCTTGACTGTGCAAGGTGTGATTATGTGATACAGCCGTTCTTATTTAGGAGGAATTTGGGTGTGGGTGGGTGTGCAACGGATAGCCGGGGGAATTGCACGCCTTTTACCCTTATCAAGTAGTGCTTTGCCAGCCCTACAAATGTTTCAAGTTACTTGGAGAGCTAGTGTAGTGTGGGACTTGGGAGTGTGATCTTGGACTTGGGGCGGTCCGGCTTTCAACCCCCACATAGCTTAGGGGGTGAAAACTTAGTGGAACAATCGTTCTCCTAGTTCTCCATATTGCTTAGAAGGATTATAATAGGACGGCTCTGCTACTCTGTGGAAGTCCACCCACCCAAAGTATGACGGCATCATAAATACTGACAAGTTTATTGTAGCATTAACTACATAACTATTCTCCGGTCTTCGTATTCCTTTTCGCAATACCACAATGCTCGCTTTGCTCTAGGAAAAAGGTGGTATCCAAACAGAAGGAATACTTTTGAAATGTGATATAAATGCCAGGGCTGAATCAAGCGGTCCAAAACACTCAACATTTACATCCCTCTCCTCCTGATTTATGATTAATAACCCTACGTTGGGGTCGGGAACCCGCGGCTTGCGAGCCACATGCGGCTCTTCCGCCGCTGTTCTGCGGCTCCATGAGCCGAGCCGCGGGGCCCAACTTCGCCCGCCCTGCAAGCAGCAGGGCAGGCGCATCCCTTGCCCGTGGCCCTCCTGCCCGCCTCGCTGTTTGCAAGGCGGGCGCTTTCCCGGCGGCCAGCCAGGCCGAGCCGCCGGACCCGTCTTTGCCCGCCCTGCAAGCAGCAGGGCGGGCACATCCCTCGCCCGCACCCGGCCAGGCCGCGCCGCGGGCCCAGCCTCCTGCCCGCCTCGCTGGTTGCGAGGCGGGTGCTTTCCCGGCGGCCGGCCAGGCCGAGCCGCCGGACCCGTCTTTGCCCGCCCTGCAAGCAGCAGGGCGGGCGCATCCCTCACCCACGCCCAGCCAGGCCGCGGGCCCAGCCTCCTGCCCGCCTCACTGGTTGCGAGGCGGGCGCTTTCCCGGCGGCCAGCCAGGCTGAGCCGCCGGACCCATCTTCGCCCGCCCTGCAAGCAGCAGGGCGGGTGCATCCCTCACCCATGCCCAGCCAGGCCGCGGGCCCAGCCTTCTGCCCGCCTCGCTGGTTGCGAGGCGGGTGCTTTCCCGGTGGCTGGCCAGGCCGAGCTGCCAGACCCATCTTCGCCCGCCCTGCAAGCAGCAGGGCGGGCACATCCTTCGCCCGCGGCTGGCTAGGCCGCGCCGCAGGCTTTGCCTCCTGCCCGCCCCGCTGGTTGCGAGGCAGGTGTTCTTCCGGCGGCCGGCCAGGCCGAGCCGCCGGGCCATCTTTGCCTGCCCTGCAGGCGCGGGCGGGGGGTCGCGCGTGCAAGCGGGTGAGGGGGGGGGGTGAGCCAAATGGCTCTTTGAGGGGAAACGGTTCCCGACCCCTGCCCATCGTGAACAGAAAAGTACGTGTATAAACTCTGCCAACCAATCAGGAAATAGCCCAGATAACCGCCAACCAATCAAATAATTAGAACTAACCACGCCCATTTATAGCTCATTGTTACCCGGAAGAGAACGTACAAACGTCTTACCAGCGCGTACACCTTACTGAGCATGCGCATTTTGATCTACAGCCTTGGTAACGAAAGTGGACACTGCGCGAAAGTCGCGGGCTATGACGCAAGCGTTAGGAAATGCTCCAGTGTGGCCGATGGGCTTATGTGTGCTTTGCGGCCTACCAGCAGCGGGCAAAACAACTGCGGCGCGGGCGCTGAGAGATTCGACGAAGCAGCACAAAGGTTGGTTTTGTGTTCACCTCCCCTACGACGATCTCATGCCTCCTGAAGCGTTCAGCCAATCGGAGACGAGCTCAGGGCAAGAGGAACCACAATCATTGGTGAGCTGCGTTCTTTTGTCTCTCATTGGCCAATACGTACTACCATTCTTATTGGTGAAACTGCCGTGCCCATAACAGCGGGCACTTTCAACGGGAATTAAGCCATTAATTTGCCTCCCAAGTTGTTGTGGATGTTTTCTGACAGTTGAACTCGGATTTTTAGTACGATTTTCGTTTACTTTTAGAAATCATTCTAAACTGCGTCAACGTTTCATTAATATTGTATATGGTGGAAGCATGCTGACTTGTGGTTTGTTAAAATGAAAACAGTTTAAAAGGAAAGACTGAGGTGAATGTTTTGAAAGTGTATGGTTAAAACGTAAACCACATACAAAAGTTTCTTTTCTATATCACACCATCTTCATCGCCAGCTGCACTGCATGCAGAGTGGCATAGCAAAGCTGAGCACCTCTGCCTGTTTTTATTGGGTGTGTACTGGGGTTGACACAAGGGAAAGCAGCTACATTCTGGCTGTGCTTTTCACCAGGCATGTTGCCGGTGTTGGCAGGGAGGGGAGGAAGAGAGAGAGAGAGAAGGGCAAAATCTCCTGTCAAGATCCTAAAAATTGGTGTATAATGTTATATACTGTAATGACAAAATGGTAAGTCTTCAGAGTTTCACTTGGGAAAATTTTTTTGTCATCAGTGAAAACAACAAAAAAGGAATCTTGTGGCACCCCAGAGGCTGACATATTTGTTGTGCCACCAAATCAGTCAGAGGATCTTGTTGTTTCAGTGGATCTCTGTACCTGCCTTTCTGAGAGTTTGTGTCCACATTTTACACTGAAGGCACATTATGCAGCATAATGTTCTGAACAAAGCATCTTGTTTTGTAAGGGTTATATTCTGTGGATGGAGAAAAGTATAAAACAGTAAAATTTAGTGAAAACTGAAAATAATAAAATATCAAGAGCATAATTGTCTGCCTTGAACGAAAACAACCATCAAAACCCATTTTGTTGATGATTTCTAGACTGTATCCAATATCTTATAATTTAGATGTGAATAATTTTATTTTACAGGCATCTTACTGGAAATTGTACCGACATGAACTATTGGCGTACCTCGAACACTTCCTGCAGGCTCTTATTAAAGGATGCCATTATTTGTCTCGTCCAAAAGGGACTGAAGTAACCTGGAAAAACTTTGTCTGCTGTTTGAAAGACCAAGGTTTAATATATCTGGGACCAGAAGACACAGCATCTTGTCAATATTTAATCAATAGTACCCCTCACAGACCAACATATTTTATTCTGGATGATAACTTTTATTATCGAAGTATGAGATACGAAGTATACCAGTTAGCTCGGAAATGTAAGTTTGGCATACCATATTTACTCAAAAGGAAGATGACTTTTTAACTTTTTCCTGCTTTCTAAAAAGGGGGGGGACATATGCATTCAGTTACATAGATTGGGGTGTTGGAGTGATTCACTGCATATGTGGGTAGAGCTTTAGAGAAATCCCACCAACTCTCCCCAGCAGAGGGAAATGGTACTAAAAGTGAATCTATATGTGGCAGATACTGCCTTTTCATGCTTCTTTCTGTTGCAAGGGGAGAGAGGAGCTTTGGTAGCTAGCTGAAGAAACTGCAACTCCTTGCTTGGCAAATGGCAAAAAGTGGGAGGAGCTGTGGGGCTCCTCTCTGACCCAAGTTTCTGGCACTCCACACCAGCTTTTGCATCTTCTCCAGAGTTGCCTAGTAGTTCCACTCATTGTTCCTAGGAGAGAGGCCATTTTATTTACAGCAGTTTAGTACATTGGCCATAACTGCTGTGCAATTGTGGACGCTTTTGTCGGGGAAGAATAAAATAAGTAGTTAATTTTAAATTTTATGCTGGATTGCAGATATCACCTTCTCCTGGAAAACTGACTTCCTAGCCTATAGAAGTCAGTGTGCATGTTGTGTTTAACATGTCGTTGCCTGTTGGTCATTTTATTGGAACTTTTGCCTTAACTGGAACTTCTGCCTTTTAAAATCTGAAACAACATGCTGAACTTGTGAACAATTACAATGCAGATGTTTAAAAACTGAAAGTAATAGTTTTTTTGCAGTATATGTTGGTTATCATTTCAATGTAACAAAATTGGTTTATACTGCTGTCCTTTAATGGAGACATTTTAAATTCAGGATCATTTCCTTTTATGAATAATCTTCCCCTTTTTTTAGGAGGGGACATCTTGCACTCAGGGACATCTTCCTTTTGAATAAATGCAGCATTTAGCTATAAGCTGATCCTGTCCATGACTCAAAATGCCATAGCTAAAAGAGGTTCCTGTCCTTGGTTAGCAGAGCAGAACTCTTCGGATGTATCTCACTTCTTGACCTCCGCAGCTCCCTAGTGTTCTAAAGATTGATAATACGCTGTGTGGAACATTGTTTAAATCATTGGGTCTACTTTTATCTAAAAAGCCCCTTCCTTACAATTTCCAAGTGCTTTTAATTAGGTCATTAGAGAAGGGCACATAGTAGCCAGACATTCATCATTGTACCCAGCTTCAGTTGGGAGTCTAGTTCCCCAACAAGAACTTGTATGGATTTGAAATTGTCACTTTCTGTTTATTTTTATATCCTTGAGCCATCATGATGAAGAATGGGATAAAAATATAATGCTATAGCTCTTTACAAATGTTAACGTCCATCCTGGAGCCTTTAAATATCAGTTGCTCACATCAGTAGTATTGACTGGTGGTAGCAATGCTGATGTTCTTGCATAGCTGTATTAGATCAAACTCTGAAATATTTAGCTGTTTAGATTGCTTTTTCTCTGATGACCCAAATTACTTCTGGTTTGTGTGATGTTCTTGTATCATGGTTTTCAGAAAATGTGATTAGATAAAAATGACTGTGTCTTATTTGAAAATATTTTGGAATTCTTATAGATTCACTGGGCTTCTGTCAGTTGTTTTTAGACTGCCAGCTTGAGGTTTGTCTACAGAGAAATTTTCAGAGAATGAATCCATTATCTGAGGAAACCATACATGCAATGGTGCAGAAACTTGAAGTCCCAAATTCAGAAAAGTACACATGGGAACAGAACAGCCTCATTTTGAAGAGTACAGAATATACTTTGAAGGACAAGTATGCACCCATATTGAAGTAGCTCTTTGTATGTAACAAATGGGAGTTGTATAGTTCAAACAGAAATCAAGTTTTGTATAGCATTTGTTGTTTTTAATCAGTGGGTGTATATATATATTTGGGAAACTTCCTAGATATGGAGTGAAGTTATTTTTTAAATTAACCAAAAGTAACCAAATGATCACTGAACATGCTGCAAGATGATAGAACATTGACAGCAGCTGAGTGTCCGGTACTGGAAGGAGTGTCCTTATTAAGCCCCTTATAGTTTGGGGGGGGGGGGGGAGTTGGTACTGTGGGGAAATCTTGGAGTATAACTCTTCCTCCTTTCTGTGATTCCTTATGCAGACCTAGTTTGTATAACTATATTGAATCAATAAAATGTTAAGGTTATAGCCACAGTCAGATGGAAAAAAATGGTGGCCTATACAGCATTTTATGGGAGAGGATTGCCTCTGGCAATACCTAAGAGCTTATAGCTTGATGCTAATTCTATTTTGAGGAAGGGAAACATTAGATGGTCAAAAAAATTCTTTGAAGCTTTGGTTAAACTGCAGTCTGAACATTACAGCAGTTTTAGTTCTAAGTGTGGTAGTCTGTCCTCTCTGCCACAGTTGGTCTGTTTGCGTGGTTTCTCAATGGTAAAATCATGATCCTGTTAACCTTCCCAGGCTTTTGCTGATTCTTTTACTGAACCTGTCTTTAGCCAAGTTTTCTCGTACAGGTGTGTTTGCAGTTTAACTGTTTTTAATGTTGTTTATATGCAGTTCCCAGGTGTTCAGTTTGTTGTCTGCTGCTTTGGAAAACCCAGTGAAACAGTTTGAAGAAAATACAGAACTCAAGGTAATGTGGAGTTAATGGAAAACTGATAAGAGTTAACGTTCACTACTCTTGCAACATGTAGGGACACAACTGGAAGATGGAAATTGGGTATCTGGCAGTTGTGAAAATGCATAAGATAGACAAGACCTATGCATGTTTTACTTGGAAATGTCCCATTATAGTCTGTGGGATTTACTTTCAAGTTAATGTGTTTAAGATTGAAGCAGAGTTGCACAGCTAGTGTTACAGATCTAATATATTGTAATGTAAGACTCCTTTCAACTATTCTGGTTTTATCCAGAAAGGACACATACCGTATAGAGTTGTAAAATGGGAATTTTAGTCTGCAGAATCACCCTTACCCCATGACCCATTGTTGACACTGGGTGGCAAACAGTGGGTGTTCATCTCACTACATTCTTACATGATCAGATTTTTAAAGTTTATTCTACAGCTGTATTTTGGCATAATTCAAGAGTGCTATGGTTTGATTTCTTGGCTTTCTTACAGTGCCATAGGAATTGCAAAGGTGGCAGTGGATAGCTGAACTGCTTCTTTGTAATATTACACAGGGCCCTGTGCACAATTAGCTGAAGACCAGTCTAGGGCCTAAAACGAAACTGCAAAAACGAAACCTTTCTGCAGTGGTGAGATTCAAATAATTTAACAACCGGTTCCGGTGATGGGATTCAAATAATTTAACAACTGGTTGTTTAACAAGCTCCATTTTAACAATCGGTTCTAACGAAGTGCTGCAAACCTGCTGAATCCCACCACTGCCTTTCTGCCACTAACACTTGTTTTGGGAGATACCAAAACCTTGAATTCCCTCTTTTTTGTGGGGAGGGGGCTGAGCCCCCCAGGGAAAGGGCAGAATAAAAATATAAATAAATAAACTCTTTTCCTTTTGATTAGGAAGTTGATCGAGCTCTTTGTGCAGCCAGTTTCCTTCATCAAGCTGACCAAGCTGTCAGGAGAATTGTCTCTCAAACAATGATGAGCGCAAAAGGTATGCTAAGCAAGTCTTGTTAATATTTGGTACAGGAAGTTAAACTGCTGCTTTGCAGAGACTTACATTTTAAATATGTGCTACTCCTGAATAGCATGATTAAAGCACGGCTCCCAGGGTTGTGTAGTTTAGTTATACAGAGCATCTGCTTTATGTGCAGAAGGTCCCAGCTTCAATACTTTGAGCTTCCAGTGAAAAGATCATTTTGCAGGTTATGTGAAAGACCTCCAGCAGTGTCCTTAAGGAAGCTGCTGCCAACTGAAAACAAGACTGACCAAGGATCTGCTTTGTCTGCAGGAAAGCATATGGCACATAGTCTCAGGGTGTGGTTGGAAGAAAAATAGTAACCTTGCTGAAGCTAAACAGGATCTGGGGTTTATTGGCAGGAGGGAGATCCTGGGAAACTCAAAAATGTGTACTTGGGCTTTATAGCGCAAGAAAGGTGGGTTATAAATGTAACATCGACAGAATCTTATGGCACAATCGGAAGACTATAGCAAGCAGCTGATATTCCATTAAAGATTTTGTTTGTCAAACCCTGCTTCCCAAAAAGTGAGCCATTGTTCAATTTATCAGATATAAACCATATCTGTTGTGTTTTGGGACAGAAGCGTTTTCTTTTTAAAAAATCAAGGGTGTGATGCAGAGATTGAACAGTAGTTCTTTGTTTCGTTTCACTAGATAATAAACTTATCCCAAGTAAGATGAAGAGCTTGGCACAGGAACTTAATAAGCTGAAAGCGGAATTCTTGGAAGATTTAAAACAACAATATAATGAGAAGAAACAATGTCATTCAGCAAGCATACTTGCTATAAACACATCTTTATTCTGCCAACAGGCAGGTGATATTGCTAAGAAGTACTTGTTATGCCTATAGCAGTGTGTCTGTGTGTTGCTGCCATGATCAGGAAGTACAAAACACAAGTGATAAGCATTTTGACAAGGACTCTTGTGCCATAATTCAAGTTTCCATATGTTGATGTGTGTGAGATTTATTTGCTCTAATTTGTGGAATAAGCTCAGCTGCCTAGAAAAATACTTAAATGTGATCTAGCACATTCCTTGGCTGGTTGAAATATTTGGTGCTTCAACCAAAGAAGTATGTTCCTTCCCTGTTTAAATGACCCAAGAAGAGAAAAAAAAAATTTGTGGAAACAAGTCTCAACTGAATAGAACTCATCTGCAGTGTGTCCATGAAGGAATTTATGTTAGACTTTCTTATTCAAAACTACTTGCCTTAAATGTTTCTGAACCCAAGATGTTTGTCTCATACACATACATCATGTGAACATTTTCTGCTGCTTCTGATTCTACTCATTTGGTAAGTATTTGCCATTGTGCCTGTCTTAGGCCCTTTCCGCACTTGCAGAATCCACTTTGAAGCTGCATTTTACTGTGTAGAATAGCAAAATCCACTTTCAAACTATTGTGAAAGTGGATGGAATGTGAATTATTCTGCATGTGTGGAAGGGGCCTTAATTAACAGGCATTGCTAAAGATCCAAACCCTCACTTCTGCATGTGCCATAGCCTTTTCCGTGACTGTTTTCCCCCTGCTGCTTCTACTCTTAAGAAATCAGTGTCTTTCAGAGAGCCAAAAATGTACCTGGTGCCAGAGAAATATGATGCACCCATGCAACAAAGTTCAGCAGAAGCAATGCACAGGATCAAGCTTGTACTTATAAAGGGAAAAATAAACAGTGCTGGATTTTAAAATGGCAACAACGTCAAAGAACAGAAGGTTCATTATAAGATTACTGTAATTTTGTGAAACATCCTTCTTTGTACTGGTGTATAAAACAATACTGTAAAAACATAAATCATAAATTTTGTTCATAAATCTGGGTGACCATTACCTCATTACATGGGTTCTCTACCTTAGAAAGGCTGACTCATTCTTTTGATCTGCATTTCCTGGTGCTGTGTGTGAATTACCTAAGTTCTTAGTGTTGTAATTTTGTGATTTGGATTTCTTCCCAGACACCTCTCCCTCCATTCATTGCAATCTGTTATGCACAAATCAAGGGAATTTCCAGAAGGCTGTAATTAATCCTACTGGAAGAGAAACGGCATTTTATCAGTTTTACTTCTGAAAGCCTTTTTCTCAGAAACAGATAGAGCAATCGGGGCGGGGCAGGGTGAGGGTGGGAGCAGCTGCACCACAGCTAAGGATGGCACAGCAGTGTGTGATTGAGCTGCTCCCTAAAGGGCCCTGTCCCCTTCACACCAGTAATCCTACTCCACTATCTTCCTTATGGCCTTGCAGAAGGCATCATTCTAGTGCTTCATGCAGGATGCCACTGTCTGTGTAGCATGGCCCATTGAGATCACCCACTCAGTATCCATCCACCAGAAGTTAGCTGCCCCCCCCCCCCCGGCATCTGCAGGTTGCCATGGGTGTCCACTCCTGTCATACCTGCTTACCCCTTACAGCCTTGACAAGCCAGAGGACATGTCCATCAACAACCAGGAATACTGCAAGACCCAAATGATGCAGCCAAGGCTAGTGGTAAAGCTGTTTGTCTATGCTTTGCTCCATAACATCGTGGCGCATTAGCATTTCCCCCAGTGAAGGCCCATGGTGCAGGGAGGGGGGATCAAGATGCCAACAGGCCCTCCAAGGCCACTTTGTCCAGGAGTGGGTGAGGGAACACTGTGGTGCCACGAGGCTACACTATAGTTTACCCCTGCTAGGTAGGCAGGGAATATCTCTCCAAGTGGTAGTAGCAGGCCTCCCCAGAGCTCTTGTCTATCTTTGACCAGTGAAGTTGGTCTCCCCTGAGAAGTGGAGGAGCAACAACATTTTCTGAATTTGGAACTCCCACATTCAGTCAATAGGTGTTAGAGGGAGCTGCCTGGCTGCAGAACAAGGATTATATCAGGGAGTCCAGCCAAGGAGACTGGACACAGGATTGGTGGTTGTGCTTGTGCAGGCCCTGCCTTGCCATTTCTGGATGGTAGAGTGTCAAGCTTGAACCATGCCAAGCCCAATCCGTTGAAGAAAATTAGTAATTTTAAAACTTTAAAAGGTAATTTAAACCAGTCATTGGCTACTTCTGAATAATTCAACCTGCTGTAAACTGCCATGAAAACAGCATATGATCTTTTTACTGTGCTCTTCATTTTTGTTTGCAAGTAGTTTGCCCTTCTGTTACGACAGGGGCATTTGCAGTTTACTTCAGGCAGCTGCTTTGCTGTTTTTAAGGCAAGAAAATTATAGAATCCTGTTATCTAAAATTAGTTTTCCACAATTGCTGTTTATCTGTGTAATAGTCCTCTGTGAATAATGGACCAGAGCTAAACTTTGTTTTCTAGAGGTGTGGGGGGGAAGGGGTGCATTCTCCCAATTTTTTCCCTCCCATGGCAGACACACATTTCACCAAGCGCTTTTCCTTTTGAGGAAAGAGGAGCACAGTGCTGTGCAGGAAGAAAGAACAGGTGAGAAAACCCCTCATTGATTTTCACTCTTGCTTCTTTCAGTCCAGGCCTTTACGCCCATTCTTCTGCATTGCTAGTTTTCATTGTAAAAAGCCGTAACATTTCCCCATCAAAGCACTGGCCATACATACTTTTTTTAAAAAGCTCTTCAGTCCTCTCGCTTGTTTATAGGCAAGACACGATCACGAGAGGAAATACAGAAAATCTATATTCAAAATATATGGTCTTGAGTTACCTGGAACTTGAAACAAAAGCAACGAAGTAAAGCGGGGGGCAGGGGAATAATAACATCATATAAAAATTCACATTGTTAAGCTTAGTCAAAGATTCTTGTTATATCTTTTGGAGAGTACAGCTGGAAGTCTGCTTGATCAAACTTGTCTCTCCCCACCCCCCTGCTGGGTCCTTCATTACATACTTGGAGCAGCAGAATTTGTGGATCAGGCTGCTGAGTAGTCTTATCAAGTTGTTTCTATCATTCTCTCCTTTGCTCCCAGTATGACTAAACTCTCTAGACTTCCACTTGTTAGCAAAACCTGTGAATGATGCTGAAAATCAGTGGAAATATAATGTAAACCTACTTCAAATACAGAACTACAGTAAGCTTTTCCTCAGTACAACACAGGCAGCGTACAGACTTGCTACTAGCACAGTAAGGTGAGTTACTATTTAGCAAAAGATCACTGGTATTCTGCCAACTTCATACATTACAGAATTTTCCCACTGACAATGCCAGGAATTTCTGAGCCAGGCGGTCACCCAGGTAAAGTGAGAGTTATTAGTAAGGTTTTTTATTCCTTTTTTTAAAAGATCTCACAATATGAGTTACACTAAATAAAATTCAATTCCACTTTCTGGGGGAAAATATCCCTGTATTAGCATGTAATTGTTAACTCTAAAGGTCATTTTACCCATACAAAATAAGTTTTTTCCATTAGAATACTTATTAACAAAGTAAGCCTTAAGTGAACTTAAACCAGAGCACTCAGAGACACTTGAGCATATTTTTACACGTTTGAATCAATAGAAGATTGCTTGTCTGTTTTTCCAAATTACACTCTTCATCAAAAAACCCAACATTTAATAGAGTGAGGCAAAATAGCAAATAACACTTCCTTTTCAGTACTACCACTGTTAATAGGAATCAATGTTGTACTGCTATTACAAAAGTACACATACAGCACATTCTCCATGCAGATTAAAATATTTTCATTCAGTGGGGAAGCTGGGCATGTACTCATAAAGTTTCTACGTGAAATTAGTGAACTTAAAGGGCTTGGCTTTGATCAGCGTATGACCACTGTTGTTAGGTACTCCAGTGATTCTGCATAATACATTTAACTTCTGGCTATAACCACATTCCATATTAACAGACTGAAGTCTGCAATGGTTATTGATGCAATTAGTAATGTGTATAACTTAAAACTGTTCCATCAACTTAAGGCATCAATTGAAAGCCCTCTGGAGTATTTTGACTAAGTGCGTAAGACTGCCGTTTAAGTGATCCATACAAACTTCATCCTGTACAGTAATTGAATTCCTCTACAGAGAAGAAATTAAATTGAAACCTTTTGTTAATGCAACACTATCTCCTGTAAACATACAAGCGTTTTCACTCAAATATCACTTGCTTGAAGCCTGAGCCAATAAACTGATATATTGCTAATCTACATCCTGATGAAGTAATGGTTGTAATTATTTGAAATAGTTTATATACATCACACATACCGTGTTTCCCCGAAAATAAGAGTGTCTTATATTAATTTTTGCTCCCAAAGTTGTGCTATGTCTTATTTTCAGGGGATGTCTTATTTTTCTATGTTCTGTTCGTTGGGCATGCTTCCAAACAAAAACTTTGCTACGTCTTACTTTCGGGGGATGCCTTATATTTTGCACTTCAGCAAAACCTCTACTACGTCTTATTTTCAGGGGATGTCTTATATTCAGGGAAACAGGGTAGTATTGGGTTACAGAAGGACAAGCCATCTATATCCCTTTAGCACTTATAAGAAAGCACCATTTTACATTTGTTTTGGCACAAGAAGATATGAGAGATGCTTTTTGAAGTCCTATCACTGGAATCTTTGTTAAAGGGCTCAACCACAGGATCAGAGACTGAACATTTTATCCCACCGTTACTATACTATTAAGTAACACTTGAGCATTTCTTTTTGTGGGATGGATTTGCTTACCAGTTGAAGTCACTCATAAGCTTTACTGTCTGTCATATTCTATTGGTCAATCTTCCATTACAGCAACTATGTGTTTGCTATTACCTTTGCTTGCTGGACCATTAGAGCTGAGAGTTTCCACCTTTCTCCCCTCCAACCAGAAAACCTATGCTTCAAAAACATGAATAAAGGACTCCGCTTTCCAGAAAGATTATACACTTCGAGTATATATCTCTGATGTGAAGCTATAAAAGACAGAGCTTATTTTTAAAAAGATTGGCCCCACATAAAATACTTATGGTCAATTCTAAATGTATTTATTTGTACGGACGTTTCTGTTATACCACACTGTACAAATTACAGTGGTATTCAGCAACCAAACTGCCCAACACACCATACTGAGAAGGCAAAGATATCAGTTCAATGACTCTGCTACACCATACACTCTAACTCAGTCTTGTGGGTACATTTGCTCCCTTCTCATAGCCCCTCATCTCTTTCTCCTTTTGTTACGCTTCACTATGCATTGAGACTGTTTTCCATAATCATTAGCATAGTGATCATATCAAAACCAACACAAATCTGCAAGTTTATTCCTGGTAAGGAAAGTAAGCACCAGTTGTTGACCATTGCCCATAGGAATAACTATGTTTCAGTGTATAAAATTTCAGTGAGATGAAGCTGGAATATATGTCAATCTGTAGCAGCTCAAGAGCTTTTAGTTAGGTGTGCTATAGTATAATGTGCATTGATTAAAGGCAAACAGCAAACCCAGCATTTTTAAAGAAGTTCACTACACAGATCAAATAAAATAGGATGCCAGTGACAGATTCCTGGGTACAAAATATATTCTACTGATCAGCTGCAGGACTACGGAGCTTGACAGTATAAAATTGTCCAGAAGCAGAAAGCAATTGTTAGAATGTGTGTTAATTATCTCTGTATATTAGAACACAAACACTGAGCAGTTAGAAAAAAAGGATTAAGATACTGGTGGGGCATGTAGAAACCGAACTGGTTTTCATGCCAAAAAATATCTAATTCAAAATATATTAAAGAGATAGGGAATTCAATGAATTAAGTCTTAATCTAAACACAGAGGTAACATTAATGTTAATTCTGTTTGAACTGAAGAATCCTAGCCTTGGCCCTATACAGCTTGCCTCAGGACAGCCCACCCTTTACCCTTTTAAAGCATATACAGATCTCTTGGTGCCTAAGATATGAAATTTGAGACCAAGGTAAATCATTAGGCAGAAGAACTGATAGCTTCACAGCACTAGCAGTGCAAATCTAACTAGTTCACTGCCAAACAATGCTACAACCTACTACACTTGAACAGCCATGGATTTTTTGCAGGCTGGTAAACAGTATTTCCATCAGCATAAATTGGGGGAACATGAAGAACAAACGCACTCTTATCAGTTACCTTAAATCGGTTTGTATGTGCATATTTACTTGTTATACAAAGAGACAGCAGCAGATATTTTAAGGTAAATAAGACTATGTAATAAAAGATACAATCAAAGTGCATGTTGAAATAAGTATCCCCCCCCCTTCAAAAAATCAAAAAGCCTATTAAGGTTTCCCATTATGGAGCCAGCACTCCATAGTTTTTGCTAGCATGTTTTGTTTAAAGTGCCTATTCACTTTTGTAGGAAGCTGGACAATGTTAAGGTATACAGCATTAAGAATGTAACTACTACATATCATTCTGTAATATTCATTCACTGCAATCAATCCTAGTGATTCTTCATCTTCACTTGTTTGGTCCTGTCCAGCATTACAACCAAAACATTTGCCCAGAGAACACGAATTGATATCAAGCACTGTGTACATTGAGTAGAATATCTTTCAAAAAGGAAATGCATTCATGGTTCATACTTAAGCGCTATTTGAACGGGATATTAACATCAAAGACATGCTACCCAGGTGGTCGATATGCCATAAACAGAAGGCAAAAAAATGGCACTCACATCAGCATTTAAAGTAAATAGAGTTATTTATAATTGCACCACCAAGTGAGGCATGAGTATTATGGTACATCATTCTAACATTTCCCATTTTGTGGTGATTTTTTAATGTACAGCTTTAAGAGTTATTGACAATTAAAACTAGGCACCATTTCCTTGTTAAACAGATTAGTTTTACTGGAAAGTGGAAGGTCTTTCCCATACGCAGTTTTTTAAAAGGTTCTATTCGTCTAGCTTTCCATGCTTACTTGTGTGAGTTTTTAAAGGCCTCACTGCAGATATATTGTCAGATTTTAAATTTAACTGTATAAATGAACATTTTCCTTGCCTAATCCTTACAAAAAAGTATTTCTTGGCAGTTTAGTGGGTAGCCAGTAGGTATACAATAGTATGGTTTCTACATTAGCCATGTCGGAGCACACTAAATGTGACAGAAGTATGAATAAGATGTTCTGTGGCACAGCTTAATCTGCAGGACTGTAAACTGTATTTAGATAACAGGCGTAGTTCCAGAAATCCACATTAGGGAGGCTATGTTAACAATCCATATGAAAGTGTAATTGCACTATGAGCATCATTTCCGTTGAGGAACCATATAAAGGACACACCATGACTAAGAAGCATATACCTAGCAAATCATGACAGGCTGTAAAGGCATTTGTCTTCAATGTTAAACTGCTTAATTCTTCTAACAGGACAAGGATTCTCTCTCTTAGAATGTAAGAGCCAGGGAGCAGTGTACTTAGACCCACAAAAATAAATGAAAGCAAAATGCTACTTGTATTCAGTCAGTGCTGGCCATGTTGGCCTCGGGCAAAGTGGCAAGCAAAGTCATATTTGTTTTTACACTTGCAACCACATATGTTACATTGGAAAGGGTTTTCAAATCCATGGCATCCCATATGAATAGTATAAAGAATATTGTCAGCAAAATACATATCACAGTGCTGGCAGTGATGCAGGAGCTGAGGATCCTGAACTGGAAGAGTTGGTGCTGGAGTACTTGGCTGACTATTACTTATACTTGGAGTACTGGCATGGGCACTGTGGTCACTGCTGGGACCTGCCACTGGACTGTAGTTTCTTTGAGTATGTGCAGGACGAGGATCAGGGCTTGTAGGAGGTGAGTTCCGAGGAATACTTGTTGTCACGGCTGGAATAACAGTTGGTGCAGCAGGCTGCTGCAACATAAAAGGCTTTTCATCTTGACAAGGTACAACATCAGGGGATGGTGGGTTTTGGTTTTCAGGAGGCAGGCTAGACAACTGTCCTGCTAATGTGGAAAGCTGGTTTAAAGGATTATCTACCATAAGATCTTGTGGGTCTCTTGGCAACCCACCAGTCTCTGTTGGCTTTGTCATACTATCATATGTTTCAGTCTGAATGTTGGGGATTTCATGCGTGAAATCATTAAGGTAATCTGGCTTCTGAACCACCATGGAAGGTGGACTCAAGTTAATTAGTGCTCTTCGACTGTATCCCAAGTTACTGGTCTTTTTCTGCAAGACCCCCCACATCTTCTTGCTACTAAGAGAAGGCCTTGTACCCTTTATAGGCACCATTTTATGTTTACGCCTGCGATGGTGAGACAAGTTGCTCCTGTCACTACAGCGGAAGGAACACAGTTCACATTTGTAAGGTTTTTCGCCAGTATGCGATCGCATATGAGCTTCCAGATGACGTTCATAGGCAGATGCAAAGGGGCATAAATGGCATCTATGTGGCTTCTCCCCTGAAATAACAAAATTCATACATTTTAACTGAGTGTTTCAAAGCATCCCAACAGAACAAAGAAGGAAAAATACCAGGCACATGTATTACCAAGTTTAATAAGAGCCAAGAATCAAAAAGATCACAAACTATTAATGTTTCCAAGTAGTGTCACAACATCCATTTTATATGTTTCTTAGTTTTGACTTGCACTAGCATTTTAAGACACATTTAAAACTACTAGGAAAAAGAAAAAAACAAGAAAATCCCATTAACATAAAGCTGCAAGTCTCCTGTGGACAACATAGCATGCATTTGATACAACAGTAAGGCATGTGTAGATTTCTGCATGCTGACATGAACATTTGGACATTGGTTATGCAGAGACAAAAACTGCAGTAGTAGTCATACCTGTGTGGATTCTAATATGCTCTATGAGACGTGCTGTTCCTTTGCTGGCATAATTACAATATCGACACTTTAATTTTCCATCAAAAGTTCTTTCAAATCCATCTACTAACACTCCTGAGTTTTCATCCAGTGAAACTTCAACTGAAGGATGATCTAGTCCATTTTGATCCCCTTCGGTCCCTGCTGCAAAAAGAAACAACAACATCAAAACACTCAATGGGAAATTTTACTTTATATCAAAGTTAGCCATAGAATATCCCACTGAGAGAGGCTGAAGGGGCATTTGTCTCTTGCTTTTTCAGAAACTATATTCAGGTTCAACTGTACCACGATTAACTTACCACCTTGAAGAGTCTCAGCTTCCTTGTCCCCGCTAACAGAGCCGGAAATCATGTTCACATGGTGAGTCTGCTGAGTCAAATATTCCTGAAAATCTTTTACAAAATCCAAAGGTTCTGGTTTCTTTTCACCCATATTCACACTACAGTTTCACAATGTTGTGCGCCTAAATGGTAAACAACAAAAAATAAGGTTAACACAAACCAAATAGTATTTCAAATAGTATTTCAAATAGTATTTCAAATAAATTTCAAATAAATAGTATTTACAAAAAATAAGGTTAACACAAACCAAATAGTATTTTGAATTGGTAGGGATTTGCTACATTTGTGTGTGCTCCTGGAAAACTCAGAACATTTCAGCCTCTCAATTACTATACAATTGCGACAAAATATATTATGCTAAGAAACAATTACTTATCAAGAGCTGCCAGTAAAATTTACAACTGACCAGAGAAGTGAATCAGGGTTTTCCACATGCACATGCAGAATCCATGTAACATGCTCATTCTACCTGATAACAATCAAGCTGCGGTGTTCTGTACCAGTTAAAGTTTCTAAGTTGTTTTCAAAGACATTCCATGTAGAGCATATTACAACAGTCTCAGGCAACTTTGGCATGGATCTACATATCCATTAAGGCAGGGAGCTATCCTCCATGCTAAGTAGAGTTGGAAGAAAGGATTAGTTGCAGCTGAATAAACCTGCTCCTCCAGCAATGATACTGGGTCAAGTATAATCACCAGATGCTTAATCAAATCAGCCAGGGTCAGCTGACCTCCATCCAACGTGGGAAGCATATTAAGTTCCAAGCCTTCAGCCTTATTGACCAGCATCTCTATGCTTCTCAGGATTCAAATTTCAGCTTCTTAGAACAGAAGGAAGAAAATTCTTTTTTCACATAGCCTATAGTTAATTTGTAAAACTCATAGGATGTGGTAAAGTCCACTAAGTTAAACTGTCTTTAATAGCCTTTCAAGAAGGAACCATGACACGGGTACGGAAAGTACTGCAGTGCTTCTCAGATGTGGTTGCCGCTTTAAAAAATGCGCGTTTGGAGTAGCGCAGAGTTTTTTGGGATACATGGTAGATGCAAGGGGAATCCACCCGACATCAGCAAAGGTGAGGGCCATCCAGGATGCCCCAGCACCACAAAGCAAGAGTTACAGGCATTTTGGGATTGCTAAATTATCATAAGGCCACAATGAGGAGTTTTCACTCGCACCGCTTTATTAGATAAACGGGCAGTGTGGCAGTGGACAAGTCAGCATGAGAAGGCATTCCGAGATGTCAAACGATTGTTGTCATCAGAAAGTGTATTGGTTCATTTTGATGAGAGGAAGCCATTAATTTTGACGTGCGATGCCTCCCATGGGAGTTGGAGCTGTGTTGCGCCATCAATTGGAGCATATGCGGCAAGCTCTCATTGCGTATTATTCTAGGACCGTTGTCTACAATGGAGCCAAATTACGCTGCAAATTGATAAGGAGGCATTAGCAATAGTGGCTGGGGTTAAGAAGTTTCATGATTACACCATTTATGATTGTTACAGACCATAAGCCGCTGTTGGGATTATTTTCCTCAGAGCGCCAGACACCACAGATATTGTCCCCTAGAATGCTGCGGTGGGCAATGTTCCTGAATGCATATGATTATGTCTTGCAGCACCAGTCGGGAAAGAAAATTGGTCATGTAGATGCGTTGAGTCGCTTGCCAGTACAAAGGGAGGAGGAAGATCATTCCCCACTTTTGGAGGTTTTGATGTTGGAATCGTTATCAGAGCCTCCAGTGCAAGCGGCAAAAATAGCAGAAAAGTCAGCTAAGGACCCAGTGCTTGCCCGAGTTTTGAATTGGGCATGGAAGGGTTGGCCATTGGGTAAGTTAGAGGAAAAATTCAGACCATTTGGAATGAGACAGCACGAGATATCTGTCCACAAGGGGTGCTTACTGTGGGGAAATAGAGTAGTGATCCCAGCAGCTTTAAGGATTAGGGTGCTGGAGGCCTTACATGTAGGGCACCCCGGAATAGTGAGAATGAAGGCATTGGCCCGTAGTTATGTGTGGTGGCCAAAGATGGATAGTGAAATAGAAGAATGGGTGGCCAGGTGCAGGGAGTGTCAGATAACGCGACCTGCCCCACCTCAGGCCCCTACCTATCAATGGGAGTCCACAAAAAGACCGTGGTCAAGGGTACATATTGATTTTGCAGGAAGGCCAGGTGTTTTCTCATCGTAGTGGACTCCATATTCCAAATGGCTAGAAGTAGTGCCAGTAATGTCAATGACATCACAAACAGTTATTAGGGCACTGCGTAAGTTATTTGCAACCCATGGCCTCCGGATCACGGTGGTATCGGATACTGGGACAGCATTTGTGTCCCAGGAGTTTAGAGTGTGCCTGGCCAATGGTGTTATGCGCCAGATTACATCGGCCCCTGTTCAGCCGACGACGCAGGGGCAGGCAGAAAGGATGGTGCGTTAAACGAGAAGGATGCATTGCAGCGAATAGTAGAGGATTGGCACCGTCGGTTGGCTTAATTTTTGTTAACACAGCACATAACACCGTGCACAGCCACCGGGAGGAGTCCCGACGAGTCGCTAATGAATCGGAAACTTACAACGTTGCTGGACCGAATGCATCCCGATTCAGTTGATGATCGTCCACGGAAAGAAGATCAGGTGTTGAAAGCACCTCGGACATTTGATAGGGATGATACGGTGTATGTCCGAAATTATGGAGCAGGTCCATGTTGGGTCCCAGCAGTTGTGAGGCCCTTGTCTTATAGGGTGGAAACTGAAGAGGGGCGGGTGATCCGCAGACATGTTGACCAAGTAAGGAAGAGAGTGCCAGGTCCAACAGTAGATCAGGAACCCCAGGTCCTCGAATCTAGGGCGTTAAGGGGGCAGATGGAGATGCAGGATAAGGAAACAGCAAAGGGTCCAATTGTTTTGCAGAACCAGGAACAAACACAGACTCAGGAGCCAGAGCGGGAGCTGAGACGATCTCAGCGAAAGAGAATCCCACCAGATTATTACAGGAGTTAGGGGGAAGGGGTGTAATGTATTGTATTGATTGTGAGGTACTGTATTGTTTTAAGAGTCTGCAGCTGTTGCACTGGAATTGGTAATCAGTAGGTGTGTTATATTGAGCACAGCTGCAGAGTGATTTTAGGCTATGTGTGAGTAGCAGCTTTGAAATAAAGCACCATGTTTTGTTCCTCCGACTCCTGATTCTTTGAGACATAACAAAGACCATTAAGGACATAATCAAGGACACGATGTCCAAAGGCCATGATCACTCTAAACATACCTCTGAATGTTGCAGGGTGAGGAGACAGTTGCAAGAGGAGAACTTCCCTAAAGTGGGCCTTCTAGGGTATTTTGTCAGCCTCCAAGGAAACAGGGCAATGGACTGGATGGATTACTGATCCAATCCAACAGATCTCTTGGGTTTTCAGAAGTTGTTCCAACTTATTAAACATAATCTAAAAATTAGTTTTTTTCCTTAGTTTTTAGACCTTCAGTTTCATCAGATGTTTACATTTCTGTGATTAAAAACCTGACCTCCAATTATAGAACTCAAAGAAACATCAAGGTATTTAAAATTCAGTATTTTATAATATAAAAGGAAGAGAAGAATGGAGGAACCTCACCATTACCAAAAGGAATAAGTGCACAGAGGGACGGTAATGTGGATCTGAAGCAGCTGCCATGTGAAATAAAAAGTATTTACCCACAGATGCCTCAACAAGATCCTCTTTGCTCAATCCCTAATACCTTTACCTGCACTGTGTGTACATTTTAAATCTTCTACAGACATCCACGGCTTTTTTAAAAAAATAACTGCAGATTCTGTTTCCTTAGATTAAATATTAGCAGTCAAATTTCTCTTAATTATATGGTACTCGGCTGCCAATGTCTTCCTGGACTATATGAACTGAATTGCTGGACACAAACAGAAGCTCTCTGTTCCAGGATTCCATTTATAACATTGGTCAGATGCCTCAATGAAGTTCATAGGGATATGATAGCAACATCCACTCCTTGTTCACACTCAGTGCTTGGCAACCATTAATATACTGCCCCAACGGAGACTCACTTGGGGCTATTATGACAGAACAGCCATCAGTCTGGCCTATAAAGGGCATCTGAGCTATCTGCTATTGTCTGGTATCCATACATTTTGGATAGCAAAATCCAAGCTCTTATTTCACTTCCCCTCAATCATTAACAGTGATCTTTCAGCCATCATTTTTTTTCTTGAAAAACTATTAAATAAATCTCTACGTAATATAATGAGGAACATAAATGCTTTAATTGGAGTTATCCTGAAAAACCAGATAGTTCTGTTTTGTTCTAGTCTTGTTCTAGGTGGAAACATCCCTAAAACACTGTGAATGTTTTTTCACATCATCTGTTATACAGACTCTAAGTCCTGAGGGCCATCAAAGACAGCTACGAGGAAAAAGTAATGCATTAGAGAATACTACTCGCCAAAGCTTTCCCTTGTAATTTACAAGGCTTTTGACGTTGATCACTTTTTCAAGATAAAAAGGTTCAAAAAGAAAATCTCTTGTTTGTCTCCAGTCAGATTTGGGAAACACAAAACCACAGATACAAGTATTCAGAATACAACAATATTTTGTCTACTTATAATCCAGTATCTCTACCATATGATTGCATTAGAAGGCGGATGTATAAAGAGATCCTTTAAAAAGTACCAAAAATTACAAAAGAAGTCTTACCTTATCAATCCAAATAACATTTAAATCAATGAAAGAGACATCAAAAATCCATTCTTGAAATGTAGGTTCCATTATATTTGGAGACATTCACAAAACTGTAATGCCTCTCTAATTCTACCAAAAAAAAAAGTACTTGTGTTGGCATTAAAAGAGAAGTGTATTATAGAGCATACAACTCAAATCCTACAGCAGAGATTACATTTTTCAGACTCTGTGCTTTATAACCCACCACAGTTTAAACCCAGGTCTGCTCAGTCACTTAAAATGGGAAGGGGGGACACAGATGGGGGTGTGGGGAGCTCAACTCTACTTTTTCTTGCTCTTTACTTCCCTGGAGCCCCATACAAACGCTTTCCCCAGAAAAACTCACTACTGAATATCTGTGCTGAGGAAACAGCAGACTGGAGAAATGGATGTATGAAAAGGACTTCTGTACCTCCCACCCATTCAGCTCTGAAATTCTCAAAAGTTGAAGGATTCTGTCATCAGACTTCAACGATATATTTCTGAAGTTCATCTGATAATTACATCAGCTATCTCACACATGTATGAAGTGGTTCATACCTGAGGAACCGCATCTCCCCATATTGCCCCACCAGGTCCCTCCGCTCGTCGGAGTACCTGTTGGACTTCCCCGGTCCAAAAAGCATCCGACTGGCCTCTACAAGGGTCAGGGCTTTTACAGCCCTGGCCCCCATTTGGTGGAACAGGCTTCCTAGAGAAGTTAGGGCCCTGTGGGACTTGCAGGAATTCCTTGGGACCCGTAAAACAACCCTGTTTGTCCAAGCTTTCCCACATGGCCAGCCAAGGAGACTGTAAATATCCCATCTATTGCCTCAGCCTCTCATGGGTTTAGTGGGAGGGGAGTGGGTTTGTTGCCATCTGTTTTTATCTGTTTATCTGTTTTAAGGTCACCCAGATCCCCCCAGGTAGGGCCTGACACTGTTTGTTGCTTCTAAGTGAAGAGGTGTCATTTTAACAAATTTATTCAGCCTACATTCTTCAGTTAAGGGATCACTACATAGGATTTGTACATTATTCTTAACTACAGCTATTCCAAGTCTCTTTCATATGACAGACGTGCCTACCTTGTTGTTGTCATCAGCTGCTTATAAGCTTAAGTTAACTGAGTTTCCACTTGTTCAACTCTGAAAATAAACAAAAATGACAACACATACATCAGTGACTTACAATAAATATTTTATACTAGTTTTGTTTTGACAGTGACTGAAAGAAGAAGGAGGAAAGTTGGGCTTATATCCCCCCCCCACTTTCTCTTCTATAGGAAACTCAAAGGGGATTACAATCTCCTTTCCCTTCTTTCTTCACAACAAACACCCTGTGAGGTGGGTGGGGCTGAGAGAGCTCCGAAGAACTATGATTAGCCCAAGATCACCCAGCTGGCGTGTGTGGGAATGCATAGGCTAATCTGAATTCCCCAGATAAGCCTCCACAGCTCAAGCACAGAGCGAGGAATCAAACCCGGTTCCTCCAGATTAGAATGCACCTGCTCTTAACCACTACACCACTGCTGTTCTGAAAAGACTGAAAAGATGCAGACAAAAGCATGAACAAATACTTAATGAGTTGCACACTAAAGTCTGGTGGGTGTTTTATAATACCTTATTAAAAGCATTGCTGTGCCATCTCATAAAGTAATATAAGACAGCTTTCTGGGATGGGACACCAACCAAAATGGGTTACACATTCTGTGCACTATAAATGAGACCCAAGCATCCCATTACAGCTAACTCTCTAGCCACAATTAAACAATACTTTAAACAAGGGCCAGGAATAAAAAATTGTTTCTGGATTTTCTGGGTGCTTCACTTAGCAATTTGTTCAACTCTTTACTGAGCAGGCATGTACACTTAAAACATGTTTAGGAAAATGTGAGCTGTTTTTTTCCAGGCCTTCCCCGATGACAACATTTTAATGGTTCTATCATATCAGACTGAAAATCAATTTTCAGAGAATATCAGCTGCTATTCTATGAACACCTTCTATGAACATATGAACTATGAACATCAGAACACTTGTTTGTGTTTGATGCCCCTCCTTATATGTCTGGGTAGACCTGCTTAGGAATAATGATGACCACTTAAATACAAGCCATATAATGTCTCAGTTCCAGTATGCATATGAGGCTGAATAAAAACACTGAAGGGAGAGAGATAAACACTTTCATGTGAAGCAACAGAAGTCAGCTAGCCAAGTTCCTGTAGAGCAAACCCAAATGTTAAGTGCTCCTTCCCGAAATACACTCAACAGTATATTCCATTTCTAGGATCCAGCAAAGATGCGGTACTTTGCTCTTGCTTCTACTGGCATACAAGCATAATCGCTACAATGCACAAACTATGCAGAAAACTTCAAATCCAGGAAGTATGGATACATACTACAAACTCCTTAGCAAACAAAAGACTACCAACTTCAATATTTTACCTAGCAAACTCCTTTAATAAGTAACAAATATCTTACAGCAACATCTTTCATTCTGGATGACAACACACATTTCTCCAACCTTGCAGAGTGCAGCCAGTGAGATGGAGGGCAGGGGAGCACAAGTACCCTTGGTAGTGTCATCCTCAATGTTGAAACACTCATGATCCAAAGTCGTTCAATGTTATTAGTGTGCCTTTCCATCTATTAACACTTTTCTGCGGGTGTTATATCTGCATGGATTCCAAATATTTGTGGTTATGATTGCATTTGGTATCATTTCAGTTTAAAAAACACTTGAAAAGATAGTAGGCAACCAGAACAGAATGCAGTTTTCTAGTGTATAGAATGCCGCATGCTATCCTTCCTAGTCTCCACCTCTTCAGGACCATGTAGGGACAATATTCCCTTTCTCCAGCCAATTCAGAATGCCTTGACTAAATTCATATTTCTCTCCTGTTGCTAAACTCACAGTCCTCTAATGTTTGCCTTTTTTTTTTTACCAATGCTTAGAAAAATTTCATATTAACTTCAACATTCCAGTCTCACTGTTACAGCTTCCTAATTTTGGTCTGGTTTTTTAAAAAAGTAAAATGATTTGTAGATTACACATAAATCCAAAGATGCACAGAAGGCATGTGACATTAAGAAACTGCTACTGGCCATGGCTTTCTGTCACATGAATTCAATGGCAAATCTGGGCCTGAGACTTCTGCATCACCACACATTACATGCTAACTCCACAAGCTCACACACAGCCAGACTTATTTGGCAAGAGGTACACACACTGTACCTCGTGAAGAATTATATCTGCAATTTTCATCAACTAAAAGAGGCACCTTTACTTCCATCTCTAGCATATGATCTGCACCTCAGGGAGACTTGCAGCTTATCATTTCCTCTGTAAGCCATTTCAAGGTGAGAACCACCTGCCAGCTACAGGTTCTACCAGGCAAGGACCTTACCCACTTTCCTGAAACATGGGGCAGATGGTACACCGGGCTACAGTGCTCAGAAGAGCAACATGTAGCATCTAGGTCACAGAATCTGTATCACTGCTCTATGTTTTCTATCCTGATGCAACCTGTGCCATCTTTCTTGCCTCTTCTAACCACGTCCTTGTCCATTTCAAGACCTTCTCTAGTAATGCATTTTCTCAACATACACCTTACTCACATGTCCACTATCAACAGATATCCAAATCTCATGCATCCAACCTACTTCTATTTGCCAGCCTCTGGACAAAAACTGTGCTCCTTGGAGGAAGGGAAGAATAAAAATGGGCAAGAGGAATACAGAAAATTATTCCACTTTCAAGTTCAGGGCAACAACAGAGATGATAAAGAAGTGTTTAGGAGAAGCTCCTCTCAGGTACTACTTCTCACCAAATCTTTGAACGAAAGCTGCCTTTTACTAAGTCAGGCCACTGCATTATGGTCAGTACTATCAACTCCAAGGGGCAGTGGCCCAGGTATTTTACATAACCTACTTCCTGATCCTTTTCTCAATCTAAAGACTTTCTGTGTGCAAAGCAGATGTCCTACCACTGTGATAAAGCCTTTCCCATAGGAAACAAAGATACTTCCTCAGAACAGCTCACTGCAAAGGGAGACTTATGTCTGGGTTGCTTGAAAGGACAGGATAAAAAGGCACAAACCAGTCAAAATCCTTCTACCTTTATGCAAACACAATGTTAGCATGAACACAGAATTTCTAGGCGATCAACCAACCAACAAGGTGTGACAGCAAAGAGTATTGTGGCCACGGGGTGTTTTGGGTTTTCAATGTTGTGTGACCATGGTAGTTCTTGCTCCTAACGTTTTGCCTGCATCTATGGCTGGCATCTTCAGAGTTAGATGTGTTTCTCTCCGTGGCCGTCAGGTGAACGTGACAATATCAGCTGGTTCAGCTTTCCTCATGCCCAGAGTGTTGTGACTGCAGCTGCCTGTCCTTTCTACACAAGAAAGCTCCTTCCCTTACCCTGGGAAAGCCAACTTCCACATCCACCTAGGGGGCTTGCAAAGCAGAGCCCCTTCCTCTCACCAGCTCAGGCACGAGATTACCTGTCCGATCAGTCTCTACCAGGTGGGCTTTGCCACTGTTTAGCCTTTCCATTTCTCTACCACCCTCCTTAACTCTCTCTCTCTCGCAGGCGACAAATGATGAAGAGATGCTGCACAAGGCGGTCTTTCCGTCCACAGGAGTCCGGCAACAGATGTCTGCGAGCGCCCCCGACTCACCTCCGCTGCACTTTGCAGCGTCCAGTGCCCACAACTCCTGCCCCCGCCGCCTCCATGTTTGTTGTGTCTCCCAGAGGGCAGACGCGACCCGCCAAGTCCCGCGAGAGCCGCACAACCTCTGCGCCTGCGCGTCTCGCGCTCCGCGCTCGAGCCCACCGTAGCAGCGAAAAATTGGTTTCTCCGAGGGGTGGTTTCCTTAACAATTCTGTAACGAGACTTCCGGTTGCAGACTGCAGTCGCACGTACCTTCCATGTGCGGGCACAGCAGTGATGAGAATAAAGGAGAAATATGTCAAATAAGGCAGAATTTGTAAATAAACATCCCTTCCCCAAAGTATTCAACAGAAGCTAAACAAAAAATACCATTTCTAAGAGCAAAAACGAAATGTACGTAGTACTTTTCATTGAGACATTGTGCAAGCTTTTGATATCACCAAATCTTCATCAAGATGGATGGATTTTACAACATTGTAAAATATAGACGGGTAGACGGCAGATTTCTTGCGCCATGATATTAATGTATAATCTTCAGACATCCTCATCTTAAATAACTGATGACTGGACATGCATCCATCCGACAAATAGATCCAGAGAAGAAATTTCCCCATAGAATTTTCCCATGTTACCTAGTTTTCAGTGACCCAGAAGTGCAACTTCCCTTTTGCTGCAAGGCTTTGAATGCCAAGCAGGGAACTTGATTGTTATTTTTAGTGGTTTTTAATGAATGATTTTATTGTATATGTTTTAATTTGTTAGCCACTTTGGTGGGCCTTGTGATGCCAGAAAAGTGGGATATAAATGTCTGTGAGGAACCCAACAACACAAAGCAGTGATGCACCTGCCCTGAGTGAGTTCAAGCATTTTATAGTCAGTCAAAGCTCCTTAGTCCCCGCAGCCCACACCCTAGTTTTTCTAGGGTTGCAAACTCCAAGGTGGAAAATATCTGGAGAGTTTGGGTACGGAGCCTAAGCAGGGTGCAGTTTGGCTGAGGAAGTATCTTCAGTGGGGTGCAATGTCCAACCCAAACTGCCATTCCTTCCAAGTGAATTACTCTCTGTTCCCTGGAGATCAATTGTAATCCTAGAAGATCTCTAGCCACGAGCTGGAGTTTGCAAACCTCAATTCAATCATTTACCAAGAAACGCATCACCATGTCCCAGGGGAATCATGCTAGTAGTGCCCACTCTAGAAGGAACATATATTAAAGTGCTGTGGCAAAAGACAGCTCTCACTGTGCGCTGTTTGACTTTTTATATTTATTCCTATGCATTTCCTCCACTTGACAGGTGGTGGAACCGGCCGTGTGGATTGTATGAAACTCTTTTTTTTTAAGGAAAATCTCTCGTTTGCTTTCTCCAAAGAAAGAAGAGGCGCGAGATAAGGGAATAGGCAAGGGGCGGGGGGGGGGGGGGGGGAAGAGAACACGGCGTTGCCAAGAGAGGCGACAACGGCGATGGCGACCTTGCGTGCGCTGTGCTTGCCGAAATGGTGCTTGAAGGAGACCAGCGCGCTCAGATCCTGGGTCTGTTTCCAGGTTTGGGGCTACGCCGTAGAAAGTTAGTTCCCTTGTTGGGGGGGTGGGGGGGTATACAAGTGCCGTCTTTGCAGAGTTTGTACAAGTGCCGACTTTGCAGTTCGTCTGAAGTTCAAATGAAAGCGTAAAAGACCTGGTAAGAAAAAAAGGAGTAATTCTCCTTGGCAAGGTTGCACTGCTCTGTGTTTTCCTTGCAATTCTTGGCTCCCATACATTTGGAATTAGTTGGCACAGTTTGATAATTTCCAAGTGATCTTCATCCCTGGTGCCTCTTGTACGATATGAGTGGTGGGAAGGCAGGGGAAAATCTGTCAGGAATCCCATGTCATTCTTCCTGAGGTTGCACCTGGCTGTGTAGGAGCCTGAAGACAGTAGCATTTGCAGAATTTTCATGTGACCTTTTTATAGTCGAGTATATTTACTGTATAACATGTTAAAGATCCAGCTAGCCTGGGAGGATAGTTGACTCTCCCTTCTCCAGTTTTAAGAATTTTTCTGTCAGCCTAGTTTCTGGTATCAGATCCGTATTTGGAAAAAAATGTTTAAAGTGCTGTAGGACTGTTAGAAAGTGCAATGAGTTGAGAGTGAAATGGCAGATCCCACAGGAGATAGTGCCCACGCTCTTGTGAGTTTACTGAGCTGACTGCAAATGTTTATATATATTCCTATGCATATATATTCCTATGCATATATATTCCTATGCATTTCATATATATATGAAATATATATATATATGAAATATATATATATATATGACCCATTGTAAATGGTACAACAGCATTCAGCATAACAATCCTTAACAGGAAATCTTTTTCTTTTTACAGTGCAATCTCTGTCCAGTTCTTACCTGCCATCCAGAATCTTTTAAAGGTGGAGCTGGTTTGGCTTGATCCAAATAGTCTGATTCTACATAGCTCAGGGCCCCCATCATTTGGCCCATTAACACTGTAAAGTGTGATCTCTCTAAAGATGGTGCAGTAGAATGCAAGTTGGTGAAGTTAGTAAGACAATCAAAATGGTACACAGACTTGTACAAGCTGAGGAAACCTTATGAGGTTTAGGGTGCCATTTTTGTTGCCTTAGCCAGTATCAGGTATCAGTTGAGTTACCCTGGGCTATATCGAGAAAACTGACTGGAGATCCCTACAACAAAATGTGAATAGAATTCCATGGCACCTAGGGGAATTTTATGAGAGTTCAAGGACCTGCCCCCCATGGAATGTTGCATGAGGAGAGCTGAAGTACCGGAAGAGGATGGATATGAGGGTGCATTCAACCTCTTTTCCTCCTATTCATACACAGTCCCCATATCATCATTTGATGGTCCAGCTCACCAATGGAAGAAGTTGCTGATCCCTAATAAATAGAGTTACTGAAACTTATTGAAATAAATTCACTGTACAGTATCACTGAACTGCATAGGTTGAATTATTTGCCACAATGGGAGCTCAGCTTTGTAATATATGCTTAGGTTCAGTCTCTTTAGGAGGTAAAGCTTAAGAAATTAAGTCAAATTAAGCTGTGTCTGATCTTCATCCTTTTTGTAATCAGAAGGGAATTGCCTGACAAGTCACTTCTACACTCTAATGAATGTAGTTTTTGACTTGGTGTTTTTCTTCCCATCTGTCTCAGACTACACTATCCTTCTTTCCTTACTGTCCAGTCACAGTGATGAAGGGCTTATTAATCATGTATTTCTTCCTCCCTGTAGCATTAAATTGCAAATAGTAGTCTACGTATCTACAGGTCAGTTTAATTTTTTTTATGTGATCTTGAAATTTTTCTTTGTCCACAGATAAACAAAATGCATCTCTATACCTCTATAGGACTACTTATCCTTGTGTCTTTAAATCATCCAAATCAGAAGCTTTAGTCCACAATGATTTGCTTTGTGCTCCACTTCAAACATTTACTGAAGAAGAGATAATGATTAAGGAAATGGGTAATGTATCGAAGTTCTAATATTGGTCATTTGGGCAGAGCCCACAATGATGAGCTCCATTATTTCAAGAACATCCTTAATGTTGCAGTTCACTTTTGTTAACAAGTTGTTTTTATTCAAAGTGCTTAGTTTATTTAAAAAACAATTTTTAAATAACAAGCCTATGTACAGAGGTTTATTAGATTCTTAGGGAGGAATCGATAGTGTCATCTTTCTCACGATACTGAGCCTTGCAGGCCATTCTGAAGAGCAAACTTGCCAAAATAATAAAGTCCAGCTGTAGCCACTATTGCTGTTGACCTATGCATCTAATAACACCTAAATAAAGTTCTGAATTACTATGTCTTGAGGTTAACTATATAGCTCATTTTGATCCCTCCAAGGAATTAAAGCAGGCATCATAGAGTTTCCTCCTGTCATTTTATCCTCTTAACAACACAGTGAGATAGTTTGGGCTGAGACAGTATGACTAATTCAAAATTATCTGAGTGGGATCTTCATAGTCCCAGTTCAATACTCAAACAACTATATCATGCCAACTTTCTCAGTGTAAGGTGCATAATTAGATTATTTGTATCTTTTCTTTCCTGTAGTTAAAAAGTTTGCTCAAGAACGAATTGCACTATTAGTGCAAAAAATGGATACAGATGCAAAAATAGATGATTCCATACTACAAAGTCTGTTTGAACAAGGGGTTTGTGCTTTTTTTTGCATGTTTTAAGAAATAATTCTGTAACTTCTGTTTGTACATTGACCATGGTGAGGAGATAACTGTTTTTAAAACTATTCAATGTGTGTGTGAATATATAGAGTTGAATAAAAGAACACTAGTGGAAAGGATATTATGTCCTCCTGATTCCAAGGCACTCTGCTACAGCATTGCAAAAGCCCAGATATGCAGTTACTCTGATACCAATGTAAAGACTACTGTGTCAAATTGCTAAATAGTTTGAGATCTTATACTTATGTGTTCATGAATCGTTATAATTTATTCCCAGGCTTTTTTGAAATCAGTAGCACTTGTCTGAGAAGTTACCTTTGAAATATTTCACAATTTACAAACTTTGTTTGCCTCCCTAAAGATAGTTCATTTCTTTTTCAGTTGATGAGCATCGAACTTGACTCAAAATATGGAGGAACTGGATCTTCTTTTTTCCCCACCATTTTGGTGGTTGAGGAGCTTGCTGAAGTTGATCCATCGGTGGCACTTGTATGTGAACTCCAGAATACATTAACTAACTAATTGTTTACAACATATGGCACAGAAGAACAAAAGAGTAGTTATTTCCCCAGACTGGCAAAAAACCTGGTGAGTAGAGATTTAATGAAATGTATGATAGCATAATTCTGCAGAATATTTCTTTATTTATATTTGTCTTGTAGACCTCCCTTCTCCACACAGGGTCAGGATGGTTGCCAACATAAAAGAATAAGACAACAATATACAAATTGATATATCAGTGAGAATTCATTTTAGATGGCATAATTCATCTTGTTTAAGAATTGTGAATCCAGTCCAGAGATTAAAATTTCCATTAATGGTGTTGATGAGAGGGGCAGCCGCCTGGCCTTGACTACATTCCACAGCCCGGGCGATGGGCCAGCTTCTCCGGCGGAGACCTTATCTCTGCGAGGGAGATGAGACCTCCGTTCCCATGGGAATCCGGGAGGGGGGATGGGATGGACAGAGTTATAACCTGTGTTTCTGGCGGGAGATCTTATTCCTGCCACTCGCGTGTACTTTGAGCTTTCTAAGATGTCTGAATAAACGGCTCTTTTACACCAAAGAGCCTTTTTTTATTTCTGCTTCGGCGGTAAAATTCCTTTACATTGTGGCAGGAACTTCTAATTCATCTATATTCCTAGTGCAGTGGACCTCTGTGGTGCCTCGGCATGGAGAGAGGTTGGATGTTTTCTGGGGAAGGTGCGGTAGCTCCCCAAAGAGTGGCTCCGACCTTTCCCTTCTGGATCTGGAGGAACCGGCGGAGAAACGTGGTCTCGCTACAGGTGACTTTTTCCCGCCCTCGTGACATCAGCACGGAAGTCTTCCTTTACTCCACGCCATGGAACGTAGGGATGTGTGAGAGAGCGACAATTCATGGGAGACTTACATGAGTCAGCTTGGGGCGCTGTCTATGGATCGAGCGCCTGTGGATCCGGATATCTACCCGCTTTCATATGGATTAAGCAAAACCCTCAGATGCAACTCTGTCACCAATGCTGGAGGAGACGGGCCTGACCACCTTTCATGCGGCTTAACCCAGGAGTCCATTGAAGGACTTTGATTCCTGGACTCGTGATTTTGGTTGATGCTCTCCCAAAGAACCACCCGTGGCACAGTTAACTGGGGCCCGCCCAGAAGACTGCACCGCATTACACACTGGGACTATACCGAGGGATTGGGAGGGGTGATCCGGTGACCGCCTTCCCGGATCGGACCCCCCCCTGATCCCGGACCTCAGCTGCTGCACCTGGAGAATGCCCCCCGATGGAGCCACCACCGGTGGGCAGCGATGCCTCGCCCAGACGACTGAGGAGTCCGGAGAAAGCCTGCACTCCCAGCCCGGATCTGTTCCCTCTCACCCATCCCGAAAAGAGAGCTGGGATGAGGAAGTGGAGCCCGACTCGCCGCAGATGCCCAAGAAGCATGGGCCCGGTGAACGCCAGCTAAGTGGGAGGAGGAACGGAACAGCTGCAGCAAGAGCGTGCTGAAAACCTGCACCGAGAGACGTGGCAGGAGCAGCAGCGCAAAGAAGTCCAACTCGAATTGGACCCGTGGCCAAAGAGGCGCCTCCAAGCGGCCAATATCGCGCCCAGAATCTATCAGGTCCATGATAAAGTCCTGGAACACTCCAAACTGGAACTTACAGCCGCCAACCACGAAACCTGCTCAGGCCTTGCATGCGTACACAAAAGTGAACTTACTGCAGCTGTTCAACGGGACTTAGACATGGCTAAATTGAACAGGGAGAAAGCAGCTTTGCATGCGCACCAGGTGATGCATTGACTCAAGCAAGGAGAGAGAGAGCTGGCTGCCTTGGAGAGGGAACTGAAGAAGCAGCAGACCAGGACAGCCCAAGTTGGAGTCTCACGCTTGTCACGGGTACAGCCGGGCGCTTTAGAGGGCGACGCTGCTGGGTCCAGCCACCTTCCAAGCGACCGGCTCCCACCGGAACACCAGCGGCACCGTGGGCGTTGATGACACTCCACCGATTCCGCCCCGGCAAACCGCTGCCTCAACCCGGGCCAATCCTGCGCCTTATCGCTGGCGCCCCTTCGTGCGGCGAAGGCGGCCGTGGAGAGGGATTTACTACAGAACCCTCCAATACCTGCCCGCTTCGGGATGGGGACCGCTTCCAAACTTCCCTACATCTTGTACAACTTCGATGCCCACATGGAAGACTATGATGATTTATACCGGTCTGAGCTTAAAAAATAATCTGGGACATCGGCTCAGTCCTGGATGGGGCAGCAGCTTTGCGACTGGTTTTGTGACTCTTTTGAACCTGCAAGATGAAGATACTCGCGAGACGCGGTACCTGCATTCCTCCCGAAGCCTTGAGGGGCTGCAGCTTCCAAGATCCAGGTGGCGGAGAAAATGAAGCTATCCCCGCGACCATCCAGAAACTATTCAGCAAGAGGCAACCGCTCGCTTTTGGCAGAATTTTGCCCGCGAATTTTCGTGCGGCGAAGCTGCTTTCGACTCCCTCCTGAGTGGCCTGAGCGCATGAAATGCGAATACTTCTCGGATGCTAGTCGACGGCAAGCTGCGTGAAACGGTGTTTTTAATTCTCCGGTTCCCCGCGTGACTATTGCTGATTGATTGAATTGGGATCCCAAGTGGCGCCTGCGCTGGAGTACGCTGCGATGCCGGAGGCTCGCCTTATTACTGCCCGAGCCGGCCACTGGCGCCCACCAAAGCCAAGCCCAGCCGCCTCTACCGACCGACCATCTCATCTCCGGTTACCGCCACCGACTGGGATTGTGTCTTTACTGCGAGGTCCCGGTCATCTAGCCGCCTAACTGCCCGAAAAAACAGAGGAAGCTAACGCCACAACCTCGCCGCGCGCACCCCTAATCTGCCAAGCCACCACCACGCCGAATCAGGGCGCCTCTAACGGGCTCGTCTAAAGCAGCTTCATCGGTTAGGCGGTACTCCGGAGGGAGGGGAGGAAGCAGCTGTTTGCCTTTCTTCAGCCCCAATGGACATGCGGGTTCGAGCTCCCATGACGCGGTGAGTGAAGGCAGCCCACATTACAATCCAAGCCGCTTCTGGCCAACCCCGCTTTAAGCATACCGTATTATAGCCTTCAGCCCTTTGTGGATCTCTGGCTGCTGCCGCATTGTTTAATGCGGCCCCAGGTGGGCGGAGGAGCTAGGTCTCAGACCAAGTCCCCTGGCTAAGCTTCCATACGCTTTCACCCAAATGGACGGCAGTCCTCTCGGGAGCGTAAGGACCGGCCCAGTTCAAAACGCAACCGGTTCTCGCTTCGCTGCGTACCGACCACTGGGAGAAAAATTAGTCCGTTTATTCTGGCGCCAGTGGCCAAACACTCCCATAGTTCTGGGCAATGCCATGGTTGTTGTTACATGAACCAAAATTCAGCACTGGAAAGAAAGTGATCTTTGGAATTACTGACCCTCTCGGCGGGGAACACATATGAATTGGGGAAAACTCGACTTCTCCTGACACCCCCCCCCCCCCTGGCTTCATCAGTACGATTGCTCCCGATTCTACCGGGCATCCCAATCCGGCGTATCAAGATCTAGCCAGAGTATTTCAGGAGCAAGAGATGCGATCGTTGCCACCCCCCCATAGAGACATCATCTTGGACTGCCGGAAAAATCGTATTGCAGCGCCCAGGGCGCGCAACTGCCCAAAGGTAGAATCTACAAAAGTATGAGTCCCCAATGAGGAGAAGGAACTTCGGTGGTTTCTAGATAAGAACCACCATCGGCCGGTTCATACGGGCGGCTACCAAACACACACACATGCTGCTCCTGTATTGTTTGTAAAAAAGAAAGATGGGTCACCTCACGGCTCTGCACAGATTACCGAGGTCTCAATGCAGTCTCCCTGTCCAATGAAATACCCTTTTGCCTTTTGATCAAGGACCTTTTTAGACGCATTGGGGAAAGGACGCATCTTTACTAAGATTGGACTTGAGAAGAAGCTTACTACAGGTGGTCCAGAATTGCTGAAGGCTATGAACACTTTGACTGCATTTCTAACTACAAAGTTTGCGGACAGTTTGAATACTTAATAATGCCATTCGGGTTAAGTGGGGCCCCCGGAGCTTTTATGGCCCTTATCAACGAAGTTCTCCATGATTTATTGTACAAGGGAGTAGTGGTGTACTCTTAGATGACGCTTTTAATTTATTCACAAAACCATAGAGGAGCATGAAGCATTGGTTCGGCGAAGTATTTGAAACGCTTTGCTCAACAACTCCCTCTTGCCAAACTTTCCAAGTGCTGTTTCAACACCAAACCTCTATATTGACTATTTGGGTTACCGGATCTCAAGCCTTCGAGGGCCTAAAAATGGATCCTGCTAAGATTGATGCGTTCCTCCAACAATGGCCGGCCCCCACCAACCGAAAAACCGAACTCCAATCTTTTCTAGGTTTTGCTAATTTCTATCGCGGATTGGAGCTTTATACCCCAGTGTCTGCTGAACTGACTCTCCCTCTCACAGACCTCTCTTACGCACTAAGGGTGTAAAGATCCACTGTCCGCCAAGCCCGGCCCCCTTTATACCTGGCTGGTCCGAAGAATGTCAGACAGCCTTTCAGCTTTTAAAGTCTGCTTTTACTTCACCGAACCTATCCTAAAGCACTCCTGACCCAGAATCTCCCGCTTGTGGTTCACGTGGATGCACCTTCGGACAAAGCGCTTTGGGGCAAGTCTCCTGTTGCAGAGAGAAATAAAGATGATAGGCTGGTTCCGTGTGCTTATTTATCAAAGAAAATTCTCCGGTGCCTGAACTCAACTGGACTGTGGGGGATAAAGAGACTGCGGCCATTAAAAGTAGCACTCTTCCACTTAAAGCGCATACCACTGGCTGGAGGCTAAACTTACCCCTTTCAAGTTTGGTATTACGGATCACAAGCAACTTGGCCGCCCTCTCCACCCCACTCCCAAGATGTCCGCGAAGCTTAACTTCAGCTATATTTCTTTTCTCGAACTTTCTGCTTTCACGTCCATTTTTTCCCGGGAAAAAGCCAAATAAACGCTGGCTGATGCGCCTCGCCAGCCTACCTCGAGGAGGTGGAGGCAGCCAGCTTATGGGACATTCACGCCAAGACTGTTCTCTCCCCCTCCCAATTAGGGGCTGGCTGTCACCCTCGATCTCATGACATCCACTCTCCTCCCTTCTCCCCCCCATTCCCCAGCCTGGTCTCTCCTTTCCTACGGAACTCTTGAGGAGGCGGGCGACGCGAGCCTCGCCAGCGAAGGAAGGCGACTCCACCAATTAGCGCTTTGAGAGAATGGCGTTTGGCGGCGGCGGGGATTGTTGGTATGTGCCTCCCCCCCTCGCTCAAGCAGGTTCTCGAGGCCTGCCATGATGCCCCGCCGGGCTGGACATTTTGGCTTTCTAAAAAGCTGTCTGCATTTGGCCACGCCGTCAATTCTGGTGGCGCGCGATCGCCAAGCAAGGACATTGGAGACGATATATTAAAAGGTTGCTCTGTTTGTGCAGAAGCCAAGAACCCGTTCCGGGAAAGCCCCATGGTCTGTTGAAACTCTCTCCCGGTGGCCTCACTCGCCTCTGGGAAGTCTGGTCTCCATGGATTTTATTACAGATTTGCCAGAAAGTCATGGCAAGGCAAATACGGGTCTTGTATGGGTAGTGGTGGACTTATTTTCTAAACAAGCCCATTTTATTCCATAAGCTTCCATCCTCCGGCTTCCCTAAGTTAGCTCGGTCTGTTCATTCAGCATGTTTACCGTCTGCACTCCGCCCCCGTTAAGGTGGTCTCCGACCAGCGGCCCCCAATTCATTTCAAAGTTCTGGAAATGCTTTTCTAGGGTTGTTAGGGGCCGCCCCGGCGGTTGTCGCCCCTACCACGTTCAAAGTGACGATCGAGTCGGAGAGAACGGAACAGAACCCAGGAGCAGTATTTACGTTGCATTACACCAACTACCACCAAGACAATTGGTGCGAAAGCTCATTCCGTTTGTGGATGCACGCTATATAACAATCTCACGGTTCTATAGTAAAATGAAAAAAAAACCCTTCGAAATTGTGTCTGGTCGCTCCTTCCCACCACAGTTGCCGCAACGCGCTACCTGCGGAAGCATTGGATCCTCCAGAGTCGCAACAATGATAGTTTCATCTCTGGCCGAGGGTGGAAAACGGTCCAGGGCACTGCCTTACAACAGGCTAAAGACTCCCAAAGCTGCAAGCGGATAAGCACCGCTCGGATTTCCCTCTGCGTGTAGCAGAGCCTCAAGTGTATTTGTCTACCAAAAAATCTCAGAGACGTGGCATAAATTTTCTAAACTAGGCAAAAGATTCGTGGGACCTTTTCAGATTACTAAAGTGATTAATGTGATGTCACTGCCCGATTGGATTTGCTCTTAACTCTCTTTAGTAACATTCATCCTGTCTTCCATTCCAGTTTACTCAAAGAAGTTTAGGCTATATTCCCGGTTCCGATGCGTTCGGCACAACGACTCGCCGGAGAGGCCCCCACCGACTCATTATTGAGTGGCCACAAAGCTATTACAAAATTGACGCCATCCTGGACTCTATTTTGTAATCGCGGCAACGCTACAATATTTGAGTCTCTTGGGTGGGGAATTATTCCTCTGGGTTTTAATCAATGGGTTTATTCCGAAAATAGTTGGACGCCCCCGCCTCTTATGGCTTTCCTGCTTTCCACCGCGCCTTTCCGCGACAAACCTGGGGGGGGGAGGGAGGTCTTCTTTAAAGGGAGGCAGAGTGTAAAGGATTCAATGGTGTTGATGAGAGGGGCAGCCGCCTGGCCTTGACTACATTCCACAGCCCGGGCGATGGGCCAGCTTCTCCGGCGGAGACCTTATCTCTGCGAGGGAGATGAGACCTCCGTTCCTCCATGGGAATCCGGGAGGGGGGATGGGATGGACAGAGTTATAACCTGTGTTTCTGGCGGGAGATCTTATTCCTGCCACTGCGTGTACTTGAGCTTTCTAAGATGTCTGAATAAACGGTCTTTTACACCAAAGAGCCTTTTATTTCTGCTTCTATGGAATTCCTTACAATGACCTGGTGATCTGAAATTTTGACACTGCAAGGACATAGATTAGATTTCAATCAAACATGTTTCTTAACTGGGCTGTCTACCACATCAGTAATCTAGTATATCTAACAATGAACTCTACAAAGCACTGAATCAAAAACATATAGAAATAATATATAATTCAGTTATAACCAGTGGGATCAAACTGGTTTAAATTAGGCAAGGTATGGATTAGATGTTTTACACTGTCTTGCACTGACAATAAGCCATGTCTTTTTACTACAGCATGTCATACTGACACCCCCACTGTATCAACATTTCCCCCTTGTTGCCACAGTAATACTAGATAAAGGCTGAGATGTTGCATTGTTTAGGGTAAGAATCTTTACATGGAGATTCTGCGTGATCAATTTATTTTGGATTGGAGAGACCCAAGAAGGTGTAGGAGAATATATTGTGTGTAAATTTAATTGGCTTTTAAACTGGACCAAGAGCAACCTAAAAGTGTCTACTAGGGAGTAAGTGGCATTTTATTCAATAGGGTTCACTCCTGGAAAAGTGTTCTGTAGATTGCAGCCTAATTTGTGCCATGTAAATAATTGTATAAAGATCTGATTCACTCAGTATTTGGAAAATGAAGGACAAGTTGAAATGGAAAGGCTGGGGTATTCATATGAGTAAATGGGTTTTAGGCCAGCTTTGGACTGATATTTTTGAATCCACAGTTGCTAGATGTCATCACAAACTATGGGATAGTTTTGTTAGTTCTTCCTATTTGCCTTGATTCCTGGTTGTATAATTCACACACAAGCACCATTTGAAGACTGAGTTTATTCCTTTTCAGTGGTCTTCCTCCTCCTATGCTCATGCCTAGTATTGCCTAGACCAGGACCTGGTAAGCCCAGATAAAATAGGAATTCAGCACTTATCGCTCTACCAGCATGGCCAATTGGCCATGCTGATAGAGGCTGATGGGAATTGTAGTTCCTGAACATCTGAGAGCCGAGGTTCCTACCCCGGCAGGCTTAGGTAGAGAGTAGGGAACCTCGCGGCTCTCAGATGTTCCAGGAACGCTACAATTCCCATCAGCCTACCAGCATATTGATTGGCCGCGCGGTAAACTGATAGAATTATGAATATCTGAAGAAACCCGCCTAACCTAGACACAGCCTTTATCATTCCATTTTGTCTTTGAACCTTACAACCCTTCCTGATTCACTTGAACGGCTGACATTAAACTGACAATGGATGCCAAAAATGTTAAAAGAAACATTTTATTGGTTGTTTTTACACTGCTGTTTCAGTGCTCTCAAAATCTGTATACAGTGAATATATGTGAAATGGCATTATCTTACTTTGTAGTTGGGCAGCTTCTGCCTTTCAGAAGCTGGAGCTGGCAGTGATGCGTTTTCCTTGAAAACTCAAGCTGAAAAGAAAGGCGACTATTATATCATCAATGGATCAAAGATGTGGATTAGCTTTGCTGAACATGCAGGAGTCTTTTTGGTGATGGCTAATGCAAATCCTTCTGCAGTAAGTAGCTAGGAAACAGCTGCCATTTTATTTTGGCAAAGTATCATTTAATCAAGATGATACTGTATAAATAGTCTTGCATTGTGGGGTCTGTCTGTCTTTCTTTCTTTCTTTCTTTCTTTCTTTCTTTCTTTCTTTCTTTCTTTCTTTCTTTCTTTCTTTCTTTCTTTCTTTCTTTCTTTCTTTCTTTCTTTCTTTCTTTCTTTCTTCCCATTCTCTAGAGACTTGCCAAATTTTAGCCTGAGTACTTTTTTGAAGTAGTTTTCACACTGGCTTTGTATCAGGGTGTGGAGTGGTCTCTACTTTCATGTAATTCAGTTGTAGGCTGTTATGGGGTTTGTCTTTTTCTTATTTGTCTGAGCCTTCAGGACTGGGTAAAATATAAATCTAAATAAAGTAGCTATTTTTATATGGAATTGTATAGGCTGATGCAGAGTCTAAGGGCCACTCCCCACTTACCTCGTCTGAGTGCAACCCCACAGCGACCCCTCGTAGAAAAGCCTCTGTGGCTTTTGATCACGGAGACATTTGTTCCCCACCCATTTTCCATTCAGGAAATAGCGCGGGGTTCCACATCAAGAGTCAAAGAGGCAATCGAGCATTCTGATTGGCTGGCACGCGTGTGCGTCATTTACACGTGGGAGTTGCAGCCAGCCGAAGGCGGGGCTCCATTTTGATTGGCTGACCCAAAAAGTTGGTTTGGATAAGCTGAACGCATTGTTTTGAGACGTCTGCACATGCTGACGTCACTACCCGTTGCAAATTGCTTGGGCAGAAAAACGAAAGTAAAAATCGGTTTTGGTTTACACCGCCAACAACCCTGTGCTCAGCGGCACTTTGCCAAGCTGCAAAACCGTGGAGCTCGAGCAAAAAAGAGCAAAAAAGAGCAATGTTGGCACGTCTTGTTGTGCACACGTCTCAATTTCCGAGCACTTTCTGACAGGGACACCCTACCTAAACAAAATGGCGGTTCCTGTTTCCTGATTGGCCGGAAGCTGCACGTCAGAGCGAATCAGCTGCGCGTAAACAGCCGAAATTCCCTACCCCCCAGCAGCAGCCGCGGGGTTTTTTGAAAATGTTGCTCTTTGCAGAGGACCTAATTTGCCGCGCGACAAGGAGGTGGGAGAAGCGTACGACAAATTAAGGGCAGCGCCCGGTAAAGGCATGCTTCGGTGACGTGGGGAACGTCCATCCTCCTCGTGTCTTTTAAAGAGGTGACCCCGCGGCTTATGGTGAGTGGGGAGTGGTCCTAACAGACTTCTTCATATCTGTAAGAAGCAAGCGCAGCAAAAATGTGCCATCACAGGATAAGAACATAAGAAATATTTCATAAGGATGTTTCAGCCTGTGTTAACAGCTAATACAAAAATTGAAAGTAGTGATGCTAATATGTGTGACAAGACTTTCTGAAGAACAGGGCCTATTTCCATTGAACATGACTCTTCCATTGGGTCACCCACGCCTGCTCTTGGAATATTTTTCTTTGGAGAATTGCCCCAGGGTATCTAGTTTGTTTGAAAATGTTCATATCTTCCATATCAGCATAAGATGTGTTGTATTACAAGGCAGATGGTAAAGGATTTTAGTGGAGTTGAATGCAGAATGAGGAACATAGTCATTGGTGTCATGAGGGGGACAGGAAACCCAGGCGCACTCCCGCAGGTCCTGTCATGAGCACATTCAGCCACCTGCCCCCTCCCTCGTCCCCCCCTCCACAGGAGTGAAGAGTTGGAGGAGCATTGCACTGTCTGCCGCCTCCTCCTCCTCCTGCGCCCCCTAGCAGTCTTCTCCTCGGGGCCCCCAACACCTGCCAGCCAAAATTGCTGCCCCAGCCCAGCCTCCATGGCCCTTCCTTACTGGGGAATGGCTCTGGAGGCCATGTTGGGGCACCGGAGTCTGTCTGAAGGAATCCTCAGGCTCTTGAGGATTTGCCCACCTAGAACCTGCCACCCAAAATCACCATCCAAGCAGCCACACAGGCTTTGGCGACGGTGGAGGTGGGAAACAGGGGTTATGTTCCCCCCGTATCGCTGCTGCCAAAGCTCTCTCTTCCCTTTTTCTCTTTTCCCCCTTTCCCTCTCTCTCCCCACCTTTCCCTCTCTCTCCTCCTTTGCCCTCTTTTCATTCGTTCGTTTGTTCCTGTTAATACAATTAGTGTTGCTCAGTGCCCCCCCCCCCCCGCATCTGCTGCCCCACTGGTGTGGAGTTGGGGGGGCAATTTCAATGCTTGCCTTGGGTGCCATTTTTTATGCCCCTGTACAAAGATGGATCTTTCTGGAACATAGCGGAGAGGTTCTACTTCCAAGCTAATAGCTCTTCTGTTGTTATAGAAAATGAAGCTCTTGGGGCAGAGCAGTATCATACTAAGAAAGGCTGAAACAATTAAAAAGAAACTGTTTTTCAAGTTCATGTTGCAGCAAAGAAATACAATTTCTGGATGTGACATTAGTTATGGAGCCAGGTGCAGGGAAGGTGAAAAGGAAAACGTGCCAGGGAAGTAGTTAGATTTTTTGATGATACATTTGTAAAGGGATTACTGAGGCATGATACAGAGTATTACAAAGAAGCTAAATTAAATATTTGCATGGGTTTTTGCTACAAAAGTAATGGACAGATTACTATTGCCAAACCTGTTTTTTTTTAGTAATATCTGAAAAATTAAATTGCCCACAGATGATGAAACCATTTTGAGTACATTATTGTGAGAATGTAGCATTATTGTGGAAACAATTGTGTGGGAATCGCTGAATCCAGGGCATATTTGAAAGGCTTACTACAAATTTTTTGTCTGTGTCTATCTTTCTTAGGGCTATAAAGGAATTACATGTTTTATTGTTGACCGAGACACAGAGAGCTTACATATAGGAAAGAAGGAGGATAAACTAGGAATCAGAGCAACCTCTACATGCCCTGTAACATTTGAAAATGTGAAGATAATCATGTTAAAGCTACAAAAAGTTTTTGGTTAAACCATCACAACATAATGGAGCAGTTAAGAGGTCCTGCAGTTCTAGTTAGCATGATTCTAGAAGCTGAATAGTAGTCTGGGGCAGGAAGCTTTTTTTTAACTGTCACAAAGAGCTAATGATCACAGATTGGTGCCAGAATTGCTTAAAATGCTTCAAAACTGATTTATACTTAAAATGGGGTTTGTGTCAACCAAAAGCATTATTGTTTAAATGTTTGTTTTCATTCCATGTCCTTCAAAACTGAATCAAATATTTATGGTAGATTTTGAAAAGTGAAAGAAAGGCTAACTTTATTTGTTTAATTCCACAGGTGCCTGAGACCAAGATTCTGGGACAGGTTGGACAAGGGTATAAGTACGCCATTGGTATGCTCAATACAGGCAGAATAGGCATAGCTGCACAGGTGTGTAACACTGTAAAAAACACTGTGTGTAACACTGTAAAAAACAGATGCATTATGGCATAACACAAACTGCTTTTTGAAACTTACCTCATTTTCAGAAGTATTTGTGAGCAGAGAGTGATTGGGAAGTTAAATCCTACAAGTTCCTTGGGCAATTTATATTATTTGTGATGGGTTTTTAAAAAGTCTCAACTATTGTCTGTATTTTGCTGTAGTCATTCAAGGTTGGACTTTTTATCAGTAGTACCTTTGTGAATACTTTGTTTGGGTACCTGAAATGGAAATAAGATTCGTAGTAAGTGTAATGACCAGGGATTTTTTTTAACCCTGTGACATCAGTTTAGCCTTCAAGTTAACGAACTAAAAAGAGAGAGAGAGAGATCCAGGAAGGAAGAGGATCTGGATGCCAGATCCCCTTCTCATTGTCAATTCTGAGGCTGGTGGGCTTTTTGTTGGTGGGACAGCAGAATGCCAGGAGGCCAGGAGCCTATCTTGGGGTGGAAGAGTCTCACAAATAACCTAGAAAGCAAAGTCACATTCAGTAATTGTCATTTAGTTTATCTGGTTGCATCACTTCTGTTTTCTCTGATAGTGGCATACCCAATTGAATCCTACTCTGTCCCAAAAGCACCATGATGAGGGAATTCGGAAAGAGAAGTGAATCCACAGGAGACTTTTTCTCTCAAAGAGTAGTCTCTTCTCTCAGTATTTCCTGAAAAAGAGTATAAGACAGTGTTAATATATAATTTATTTAGCATGGCATAGCAGAGTTAGCCTGAGGTCTGTTCAAGCTTGTTTAAAGGATGGGTGAATTTGGTGTCCTGCTTCAGAATGAGCAAGCAGGGTTGAACTGAGTGTCTTCTGGTACCATTGCATTACTGCACTGCACACTGTCCAAGGGCAGGGCTGCCTTCCAGCACCCAGCAGCCCTCATCACACCCCTCCCTTTTATGGAAGCTCACTCATGGACAGCAAGATACCCTGCACCTAGCAGCCCCACCCCCGGATTTACCAGTGATCAAAGGCACCTGGCAGGAAGGTCTAGGCAGCAGGAGCCAGCATCAGCACTTCCACAGAGCAGGGTGAGGCTGAAACAGCTGTGCCCAAGCTGCAATCAGCAGGCCCTAGCAGTTCCCCAGAAAAGGGCAAGGCTGACACAGCCCCAACCAGGCTGCAATCAGCAGGTCCCAGCCTTTCCTCAGAGTAAAGTGAGGCACGCACAACCCAGACCAGAGTGCAATCAAGGGGGAGGGTCAGGAACACTGGGGGGGGGGGCAATTCCAAGCCAGCAGGGCTCAACAGACAGCCTACTGCTCATTGATAGCCTGGAGGAAGGAGATCTAAAGGGGGAAGGAATAATTTTGAGAGGGATAAAAGGAGGGAAGAGGGCAGTACAGGATTTAGCTGAAGAGAGGCCCTGGCCTAGGCTATTTCACTTGTGAGGCCCCTCCCAATCCCCACCCTCACGACAGAAGAGTGTTTTAAACAAAATTGAGTAAAGCCAAGAATGATTATGTGTATTTTAAATTCCTCAATACACAGTTATTCTACAATTCACAGTTATCAGTTTAAGATCAGTCTGGGGGTTGCAGAATCCACACAAAGGAAGAGGTAGTGGCTGGAGCAATGAGGGAGAAAGAGGTTTAATTGTCCATCCTCTCAGCAGAGTTGAGGGGTGGGATTTTTCCTGTGTAAGCAGAACTATTTGTAAAGGTGGTGCCCATTCCCATAGGTATACAACCTTCATACCAAGGAAGTAGGTAAAGGGGGAGTTCCTGGGTTAAACCCCCCCTCCCTTACATGTCCGAAGTTCTGCTCCCCGTTTGTGGGGGGTTTTTTTTGTATTTTTAGTATTTAGTATTTTAGATTTTTTTCAGTTTTTGGCCTGTAGGGGGTGCAGATGTTTGGCTAGCAGCACCAAAATTTCAGGGACTTTTTTGGGAGACTCTCGTGATGATACCACCCAGGTTTGGTGCGGTTTGGTGCAGGAGGTCCAAAGTTATGGACTCCCAAAGGGTGTTTCTAATGGGAGCTAATAGAAGATGGGGGCTACACATTTGAGGGTCCATAACTTTGGATCCCCTGAACCAAACTTCACCAAACCTGGGTGGTATCATCATGAGAGTCTCCTAAAGTTACCCTGAAAGTTTGGTGCTGCTGGCTCAACAATTGCACCCCTGACAGCAGGCACCCCACAAATTTCCCCAGATTCTCCTTTTAAATCTACCCCCTTCGGCATGGATTTAAAGGGAGAATCTGAGGTCCCCAGTTTAAACATTGCAAGTAATGTTGTTTCAGGGTGGGGGATAATCCATCCCAAAACAGCTTCACTTTCAATGTTGTTTTAACTGGGGACCCCAGATTCTCCCTTTAAGGTAGATTTAAAAGGAGAATCTGGGCTCCCTAGTTTAAACACCATTGTAAGTGATGCTGTTTGGGGGTGGATTCCAGCATCACAGCAGCTGCCCATGGAGTGGGGGGGGGACTTAGATTTTGCACTGGGCTCCATTTTCCCTAGCTACATTTCTGTCCAGAGGGGAGGGCAGAAGGGATTGCCAGCTGCTGACTGGGAGCCCAGCTGGTGGTGGCAGGGCAGGGAATCTGCCATCCCTGGCCATAGAGAGCTGCTTTTATAAGCATTGAGGCCAGGGGGCATGGCTTGGGGAGGCATGGCCACACCCACAGGGGTGGTTGGGGGCGTGCCCCACACCCCAAACCCACCCCATAAAAAATCTATAGCTATGTCACTGCTTCATACAGGAAAAGTTTTCTTTATTCCTTCTTTACTTTGTGGCACTCAAAATAGAAAGTTTGAAGTAACTGTCAATGAGAAGGTTCCTCTAAAAGCAGCTGTTGTGGTGGTTTATGAAGAGGTAACAAGTCCCACCTTTTCTTGCTTCTCATTGTCCAGCTAGCACAGGGGTCCCAGTCCCCCTGCATTCTGACACAATGATTGAGCTCAGTCACAAAATGGCTGCCACAATATGGTTCCTACATGAGTGGAGCCCGAGACAAACATGGCTGCTGCAGCTTACCTTCAATCACACAGTGAAGATACTTGTCCTGAGGTTGCAGCTGCTGTCTAAGCAAAATTTTAAAACATCTGGCCCGCCAAACAAATCTCCAGTGGCCCATTAGAAGCCTTGCTGGACAAAGCCCACCTGGCCTCACCCACTTCAAAAAACGTTTGGTGGGGATCAGGAAAAATATTGGTGGGTGCTATGGAATCTTCAGGCACCATGTTGGGGACCTCGGAGCTAGCAAAACACTCTGGATTTGCATTTCAGGAAATTCACAACATGCTAACTATATATTTCATAGGTTGCAACTGTAACAACAAGTAAATGTATTGAATGGATGGGAGGAGTAGGCTTCACAAAAGATTATCCTATGGAAAAGTATTACAGGGATTGCAAAATTGGTAAGTAGCAATTTATTACGAATTAGCTATGGTTCAAATATTGCTCTACCTTTTCAAACTGTGAGAAGGAAACTATCAAAGTTCCCAAATCACTTTGAAGGAGGAAACTCTAATTGATCTTACTGGTTTTCACCCAAGACAGCACACAAAGAGCAAAATATTATGCTGCCCATTAAGACCATCAGAAAGGCCAGGACAGAATGTCTTTTTGCGGATACTGCTTACTTAGTTTCCACAAGTTTGCCAGTTAAGATCACAGAGCTTCCTAGTAAGCCCCCATTGTTAATGGCTCTCTGTTTAGAATTATGTAAATTATCTTTGCTGATACTTAATTTCTACATTCAGCTGGCAAGGCATAGATCAGACCTGGTACAATATTGTGGTAAATTTGACAAGTTTATCCAAAATATTACCTATTTGTACCCTTCAGCAGCTCATATGCTGATAGGAGATCTAAATGCCGTGAATAATGTGGTTTTATCCCTCAAGCACTCAGGCACTTTTAGGATTGCATTCCGCTCGGCAGTTCAGCATGTGGAATGATCTGAAAGTTGTATTCTATGAGATCCATTTCACACAGGTGTACCAACAAGGCAATATAAAATCCCTTTTGTGAACTTGCTCTTACATTTTCCTCTGCGGTGAAACTTTATACCTGTACACTAAGTTGTCTGCTAAGTGGTTGATAGACGGCAGTAATAATATTTTACTGCTGTTGTAGTGCTTGAAGCACTAGTGTAGTATTTTTTGCTCTGCCTTGATTATATATTTAATCTTTGCTTTAAAGAAAAACTTCCAATTGCTACTCTGTATTCTGATTTGATTGGTTTTTTAAAATCCTCCTATGGCTTATTTCAGGAACCATATACAAAGGGACTTCAATTATCTAGTTGAACACCATTGCAAAATGTATTGCTCAAGAATACTGAAATCCAAAAGATGCACTGATTATTTCACAGAAATGTAGAAGCAGCTCATCTAACTGGTGGAATCCTTGATTATGACTATATTGCTGAATTCTAGATCAAAAAAGCTAAATTATGGTTATATGTTGCATGTACAACTCCCTGCACAAGATCAATGTATAAGTTACAAGACTGCTATGTACCACAGGAAGTTTAAATGTTACAACTATAAGGGTTCCACCTTTTTAAAAATATGGTGGTTTTCCTGTCTTAATTGCAAAGTTTGTCAGGTTGCTAATATCATTTGATTCTGAATTGGTAAACTATTTCCTGCAGGTAATGTCTGTCTATATTACCATATTATCTTTTTTCTTCCCTTTTAAAATCCTTGGCATCTACTTTATTTTGGGGAGGGGTTATTAGAATAAATGTACAGGGTTTTTTTAAAAAAAAAGTTGTAAAGGAGTATGTCTCCCAAAATGTCTGAAATTTTATTCATATGACATTAACAGTCTCAACACATTAGTAAAAGCAGTGATAAGGCAGTGGTACTCAGGAAGACTCACTTACATGTGAGCATAAACAGTCAGCAGAGGCGTATGGGGGTGAAAATGGCTCCGGGGACAACTCCTCTGGGTGCCCTCCTGCCCGGAGGCGGGGCTCCCAGGGGTGGGGCTTGTGGGCAGGGCTGCTCAGCCCCCCCCCCAATGTAACCAAAAGGCGTGACCCTGGGGACATGGGTGACCCCATATCCTAGGACGGCACACCACTATCAGTCATCCAAATGCTTGAAAATGGTTACTAAGTTGCACGAGAATGCCCAACATTTAATTGAACGTCCTTTGTTATTTCTAACCTCTGATCTTGGAGGATGAAATAGATTTTGTATTAAAAGCTGCTAAGTTGGAGAGCATAGGACTGATTCTGACATAGTGCCTTTCAAAAGAGAGAAATCAACAACTGCCCATATGTGCATTCTCTGTTGTGGTCCCTCACCTTATGGAATGGTCTTGCCTGATGAGATCAGGAAATCTTCCACTCTTCAGGCTTTCCACAAACTGCAAAACTGAATTATTCAGCAGGGCTTTGTTACACAGGTGATAGGGCTGTAGTGTAACAAAATGGTTCAAAAGATGCTTTGGTAAAAGGGTTAGGGACTGTGGATAATACTATTGTATCATCATCATCAACCTTTTATTGGCATGAGTTTAAAATACAACAGATGGGGGGGGGGGGGTGGGGGGGGGGGGGGGTGGGGGGGGGGGGGGGTGGGGGGGGGGGGGGGTGGGGGGGGGGGGGGGTGGGGGGGGGGGGGGGTGGGGGGGGGGGGGGGTGGGGGGGGGGGGGGGTGGGGGGGGGGGGGGGTGGGGGGGGGGGGGGGTGGGGGGGGGGGGGGGTGGGGGGGGGGGGGGGTGGGGGGGGGGGGGGGTGGGGGGGGGGGGGGGTGGGGGGGGGGGGGGGTGGGGGGGGGGGGGGGTGGGGGGGGGGGGGGGTGGGGGGGGGGGGGGGTGGGGGGGGGGGGGGGTGGGGGGGGGGGGGGGTGGGGGGGGGGGGGGGTGGGGGGGGGGGGGGGTGGGGGGGGGGGGGGGTGGGGGGGGGGGGGGGTGGGGGGGGGGGGGGGTGGGGGGGGGGGGGGGTGGGGGGGGGGGGGGGTGGGGGGGGGGGGGGGTGGGGGGGGGGGGGGGTGGGGGGGGGGGGGGGTGGGGGGGGGGGGGGGTGGGGGGGGGGGGGGGTGGGGGGGGGGGGGGGTGGGGGGGGGGGGGGGTGGGGGGGGGGGGGGGTGGGGGGGGGGGGGGGTGGGGGGGGGGGGGGGTGGGGGGGGGGGGGGGTGGGGGGGGGGGGGGGTGGGGGGGGGGGGGGGTGGGGGGGGGGGGGGGTGGGGGGGGGGGGGGGTGGGGGGGGGGGGGGGTGGGGGGGGGGGGGGGTGGGGGGGGGGGGGGGTGGGGGGGGGGGGGGGTGGGGGGGGGGGGGGGTGGGGGGGGGGGGGGGTGGGGGGGGGGGGGGGTGGGGGGGGGGGGGGGTGGGGGGGGGGGGGGGTGGGGGGGGGGGGGGGTGGGGGGGGGGGGGGGTGGGGGGGGGGGGGGGTGGGGGGGGGGGGGGGTGGGGGGGGGGGGGGGTGGGGGGGGGGGGGGGTGGGGGGGGGGGGGGGTGGGGGGGGGGGGGGGTGGGGGGGGGGGGGGGTGGGGGGGGGGGGGGGTGGGGGGGGGGGGGGGTGGGGGGGGGGGGGGGTGGGGGGGGGGGGGGGTGGGGGGGGGGGGGGGTGGGGGGGGGGGGGGGTGGGGGGGGGGGGGGGTGGGGGGGGGGGGGGGTGGGGGGGGGGGGGGGTGGGGGGGGGGGGGGGTGGGGGGGGGGGGGGGTGGGGGGGGGGGGGGGTGGGGGGGGGGGGGGGTGGGGGGGGGGGGGGGTGGGGGGGGGGGGGGGTGGGGGGGGGGGGGGGTGGGGGGGGGGGGGGGTGGGGGGGGGGGGGGGTGGGGGGGGGGGGGGGTGGGGGGGGGGGGGGGTGGGGGGGGGGGGGGGTGGGGGGGGGGGGGGGTGGGGGGGGGGGGGGGTGGGGGGGGGGGGGGGTGGGGGGGGGGGGGGGTGGGGGGGGGGGGGGGTGGGGGGGGGGGGGGGTGGGGGGGGGGGGGGGTGGGGGGGGGGGGGGGTGGGGGGGGGGGGGGGTGGGGGGGGGGGGGGGTGGGGGGGGGGGGGGGTGGGGGGGGGGGGGGGTGGGGGGGGGGGGGGGTGGGGGGGGGGGGGGGTGGGGGGGGGGGGGGGTGGGGGGGGGGGGGGGTGGGGGGGGGGGGGGGTGGGGGGGGGGGGGGGTGGGGGGGGGGGGGGGTGGGGGGGGGGGGGGGTGGGGGGGGGGGGGGGTGGGGGGGGGGGGGGGTGGGGGGGGGGGGGGGTGGGGGGGGGGGGGGGTGGGGGGGGGGGGGGGTGGGGGGGGGGGGGGGTGGGGGGGGGGGGGGGTGGGGGGGGGGGGGGGTGGGGGGGGGGGGGGGTGGGGGGGGGGGGGGGTGGGGGGGGGGGGGGGTGGGGGGGGGGGGGGGTGGGGGGGGGGGGGGGTGGGGGGGGGGGGGGGTGGGGGGGGGGGGGGGTGGGGGGGGGGGGGGGTGGGGGGGGGGGGGGGTGGGGGGGGGGGGGGGTGGGGGGGGGGGGGGGTGGGGGGGGGGGGGGGTGGGGGGGGGGGGGGGTGGGGGGGGGGGGGGGTGGGGGGGGGGGGGGGTGGGGGGGGGGGGGGGTGGGGGGGGGGGGGGGTGGGGGGGGGGGGGGGTGGGGGGGGGGGGGGGTGGGGGGGGGGGGGGGTGGGGGGGGGGGGGGGTGGGGGGGGGGGGGGGTGGGGGGGGGGGGGGGTGGGGGGGGGGGGGGGTGGGGGGGGGGGGGGGTGGGGGGGGGGGGGGGTGGGGGGGGGGGGGGGTGGGGGGGGGGGGGGGTGGGGGGGGGGGGGGGTGGGGGGGGGGGGGGGTGGGGGGGGGGGGGGGTGGGGGGGGGGGGGGGTGGGGGGGGGGGGGGGTGGGGGGGGGGGGGGGTGGGGGGGGGGGGGGGTGGGGGGGGGGGGGGGTGGGGGGGGGGGGGGGTGGGGGGGGGGGGGGGTGGGGGGGGGGGGGGGTGGGGGGGGGGGGGGGTGGGGGGGGGGGGGGGTGGGGGGGGGGGGGGGTGGGGGGGGGGGGGGGTGGGGGGGGGGGGGGGTGGGGGGGGGGGGGGGTGGGGGGGGGGGGGGGTGGGGGGGGGGGGGGGTGGGGGGGGGGGGGGGTGGGGGGGGGGGGGGGTGGGGGGGGGGGGGGGTGGGGGGGGGGGGGGGTGGGGGGGGGGGGGGGTGGGGGGGGGGGGGGGTGGGGGGGGGGGGGGGTGGGGGGGGGGGGGGGTGGGGGGGGGGGGGGGTGGGGGGGGGGGGGGGTGGGGGGGGGGGGGGGTGGGGGGGGGGGGGGGTGGGGGGGGGGGGGGGTGGGGGGGGGGGGGGGTGGGGGGGGGGGGGGGTGGGGGGGGGGGGGGGTGGGGGGGGGGGGGGGTGGGGGGGGGGGGGGGTGGGGGGGGGGGGGGGTGGGGGGGGGGGGGGGTGGGGGGGGGGGGGGGTGGGGGGGGGGGGGGGTGGGGGGGGGGGGGGGTGGGGGGGGGGGGGGGTGGGGGGGGGGGGGGGTGGGGGGGGGGGGGGGTGGGGGGGGGGGGGGGTGGGGGGGGGGGGGGGTGGGGGGGGGGGGGGGTGGGGGGGGGGGGGGGTGGGGGGGGGGGGGGGTGGGGGGGGGGGGGGGTGGGGGGGGGGGGGGGTGGGGGGGGGGGGGGGTGGGGGGGGGGGGGGGTGGGGGGGGGGGGGGGTGGGGGGGGGGGGGGGTGGGGGGGGGGGGGGGTGGGGGGGGGGGGGGGTGGGGGGGGGGGGGGGTGGGGGGGGGGGGGGGTGGGGGGGGGGGGGGGTGGGGGGGGGGGGGGGTGGGGGGGGGGGGGGGTGGGGGGGGGGGGGGGTGGGGGGGGGGGGGGGTGGGGGGGGGGGGGGGTGGGGGGGGGGGGGGGTGGGGGGGGGGGGGGGTGGGGGGGGGGGGGGGTGGGGGGGGGGGGGGGTGGGGGGGGGGGGGGGTGGGGGGGGGGGGGGGTGGGGGGGGGGGGGGGTGGGGGGGGGGGGGGGTGGGGGGGGGGGGGGGTGGGGGGGGGGGGGGGTGGGGGGGGGGGGGGGTGGGGGGGGGGGGGGGTGGGGGGGGGGGGGGGTGGGGGGGGGGGGGGGTGGGGGGGGGGGGGGGTGGGGGGGGGGGGGGGTGGGGGGGGGGGGGGGTGGGGGGGGGGGGGGGTGGGGGGGGGGGGGGGTGGGGGGGGGGGGGGGTGGGGGGGGGGGGGGGTGGGGGGGGGGGGGGGTGGGGGGGGGGGGGGGTGGGGGGGGGGGGGGGTGGGGGGGGGGGGGGGTGGGGGGGGGGGGGGGTGGGGGGGGGGGGGGGTGGGGGGGGGGGGGGGTGGGGGGGGGGGGGGGTGGGGGGGGGGGGGGGTGGGGGGGGGGGGGGGTGGGGGGGGGGGGGGGTGGGGGGGGGGGGGGGTGGGGGGGGGGGGGGGTGGGGGGGGGGGGGGGTGGGGGGGGGGGGGGGTGGGGGGGGGGGGGGGTGGGGGGGGGGGGGGGTGGGGGGGGGGGGGGGTGGGGGGGGGGGGGGGTGGGGGGGGGGGGGGGTGGGGGGGGGGGGGGGTGGGGGGGGGGGGGGGTGGGGGGGGGGGGGGGTGGGGGGGGGGGGGGGTGGGGGGGGGGGGGGGTGGGGGGGGGGGGGGGTGGGGGGGGGGGGGGGTGGGGGGGGGGGGGGGTGGGGGGGGGGGGGGGTGGGGGGGGGGGGGGGTGGGGGGGGGGGGGGGTGGGGGGGGGGGGGGGTGGGGGGGGGGGGGGGTGGGGGGGGGGGGGGGTGGGGGGGGGGGGGGGTGGGGGGGGGGGGGGGTGGGGGGGGGGGGGGGTGGGGGGGGGGGGGGGTGGGGGGGGGGGGGGGTGGGGGGGGGGGGGGGTGGGGGGGGGGGGGGGTGGGGGGGGGGGGGGGTGGGGGGGGGGGGGGGTGGGGGGGGGGGGGGGTGGGGGGGGGGGGGGGTGGGGGGGGGGGGGGGTGGGGGGGGGGGGGGGTGGGGGGGGGGGGGGGTGGGGGGGGGGGGGGGTGGGGGGGGGGGGGGGTGGGGGGGGGGGGGGGTGGGGGGGGGGGGGGGTGGGGGGGGGGGGGGGTGGGGGGGGGGGGGGGTGGGGGGGGGGGGGGGTGGGGGGGGGGGGGGGTGGGGGGGGGGGGGGGTGGGGGGGGGGGGGGGTGGGGGGGGGGGGGGGTGGGGGGGGGGGGGGGTGGGGGGGGGGGGGGGTGGGGGGGGGGGGGGGTGGGGGGGGGGGGGGGTGGGGGGGGGGGGGGGTGGGGGGGGGGGGGGGTGGGGGGGGGGGGGGGTGGGGGGGGGGGGGGGTGGGGGGGGGGGGGGGTGGGGGGGGGGGGGGGTGGGGGGGGGGGGGGGTGGGGGGGGGGGGGGGTGGGGGGGGGGGGGGGTGGGGGGGGGGGGGGGTGGGGGGGGGGGGGGGTGGGGGGGGGGGGGGGTGGGGGGGGGGGGGGGTGGGGGGGGGGGGGGGTGGGGGGGGGGGGGGGTGGGGGGGGGGGGGGGTGGGGGGGGGGGGGGGTGGGGGGGGGGGGGGGTGGGGGGGGGGGGGGGTGGGGGGGGGGGGGGGTGGGGGGGGGGGGGGGTGGGGGGGGGGGGGGGTGGGGGGGGGGGGGGGTGGGGGGGGGGGGGGGTGGGGGGGGGGGGGGGTGGGGGGGGGGGGGGGTGGGGGGGGGGGGGGGTGGGGGGGGGGGGGGGTGGGGGGGGGGGGGGGTGGGGGGGGGGGGGGGTGGGGGGGGGGGGGGGTGGGGGGGGGGGGGGGTGGGGGGGGGGGGGGGTGGGGGGGGGGGGGGGTGGGGGGGGGGGGGGGTGGGGGGGGGGGGGGGTGGGGGGGGGGGGGGGTGGGGGGGGGGGGGGGTGGGGGGGGGGGGGGGTGGGGGGGGGGGGGGGTGGGGGGGGGGGGGGGTGGGGGGGGGGGGGGGTGGGGGGGGGGGGGGGTGGGGGGGGGGGGGGGTGGGGGGGGGGGGGGGTGGGGGGGGGGGGGGGTGGGGGGGGGGGGGGGTGGGGGGGGGGGGGGGTGGGGGGGGGGGGGGGTGGGGGGGGGGGGGGGTGGGGGGGGGGGGGGGTGGGGGGGGGGGGGGGTGGGGGGGGGGGGGGGTGGGGGGGGGGGGGGGTGGGGGGGGGGGGGGGTGGGGGGGGGGGGGGGTGGGGGGGGGGGGGGGTGGGGGGGGGGGGGGGTGGGGGGGGGGGGGGGTGGGGGGGGGGGGGGGTGGGGGGGGGGGGGGGTGGGGGGGGGGGGGGGTGGGGGGGGGGGGGGGTGGGGGGGGGGGGGGGTGGGGGGGGGGGGGGGTGGGGGGGGGGGGGGGTGGGGGGGGGGGGGGGTGGGGGGGGGGGGGGGTGGGGGGGGGGGGGGGTGGGGGGGGGGGGGGGTGGGGGGGGGGGGGGGTGGGGGGGGGGGGGGGTGGGGGGGGGGGGGGGTGGGGGGGGGGGGGGGTGGGGGGGGGGGGGGGTGGGGGGGGGGGGGGGTGGGGGGGGGGGGGGGTGGGGGGGGGGGGGGGTGGGGGGGGGGGGGGGTGGGGGGGGGGGGGGGTGGGGGGGGGGGGGGGTGGGGGGGGGGGGGGGTGGGGGGGGGGGGGGGTGGGGGGGGGGGGGGGTGGGGGGGGGGGGGGGTGGGGGGGGGGGGGGGTGGGGGGGGGGGGGGGTGGGGGGGGGGGGGGGTGGGGGGGGGGGGGGGTGGGGGGGGGGGGGGGTGGGGGGGGGGGGGGGTGGGGGGGGGGGGGGGTGGGGGGGGGGGGGGGTGGGGGGGGGGGGGGGTGGGGGGGGGGGGGGGTGGGGGGGGGGGGGGGTGGGGGGGGGGGGGGGTGGGGGGGGGGGGGGGTGGGGGGGGGGGGGGGTGGGGGGGGGGGGGGGTGGGGGGGGGGGGGGGTGGGGGGGGGGGGGGGTGGGGGGGGGGGGGGGTGGGGGGGGGGGGGGGTGGGGGGGGGGGGGGGTGGGGGGGGGGGGGGGTGGGGGGGGGGGGGGGTGGGGGGGGGGGGGGGTGGGGGGGGGGGGGGGTGGGGGGGGGGGGGGGTGGGGGGGGGGGGGGGTGGGGGGGGGGGGGGGTGGGGGGGGGGGGGGGTGGGGGGGGGGGGGGGTGGGGGGGGGGGGGGGTGGGGGGGGGGGGGGGTGGGGGGGGGGGGGGGTGGGGGGGGGGGGGGGTGGGGGGGGGGGGGGGTGGGGGGGGGGGGGGGTGGGGGGGGGGGGGGGTGGGGGGGGGGGGGGGTGGGGGGGGGGGGGGGTGGGGGGGGGGGGGGGTGGGGGGGGGGGGGGGTGGGGGGGGGGGGGGGTGGGGGGGGGGGGGGGTGGGGGGGGGGGGGGGTGGGGGGGGGGGGGGGTGGGGGGGGGGGGGGGTGGGGGGGGGGGGGGGTGGGGGGGGGGGGGGGTGGGGGGGGGGGGGGGTGGGGGGGGGGGGGGGTGGGGGGGGGGGGGGGTGGGGGGGGGGGGGGGTGGGGGGGGGGGGGGGTGGGGGGGGGGGGGGGTGGGGGGGGGGGGGGGTGGGGGGGGGGGGGGGTGGGGGGGGGGGGGGGTGGGGGGGGGGGGGGGTGGGGGGGGGGGGGGGTGGGGGGGGGGGGGGGTGGGGGGGGGGGGGGGTGGGGGGGGGGGGGGGTGGGGGGGGGGGGGGGTGGGGGGGGGGGGGGGTGGGGGGGGGGGGGGGTGGGGGGGGGGGGGGGTGGGGGGGGGGGGGGGTGGGGGGGGGGGGGGGTGGGGGGGGGGGGGGGTGGGGGGGGGGGGGGGTGGGGGGGGGGGGGGGTGGGGGGGGGGGGGGGTGGGGGGGGGGGGGGGTGGGGGGGGGGGGGGGTGGGGGGGGGGGGGGGTGGGGGGGGGGGGGGGTGGGGGGGGGGGGGGGTGGGGGGGGGGGGGGGTGGGGGGGGGGGGGGGTGGGGGGGGGGGGGGGTGGGGGGGGGGGGGGGTGGGGGGGGGGGGGGGTGGGGGGGGGGGGGGGTGGGGGGGGGGGGGGGTGGGGGGGGGGGGGGGTGGGGGGGGGGGGGGGTGGGGGGGGGGGGGGGTGGGGGGGGGGGGGGGTGGGGGGGGGGGGGGGTGGGGGGGGGGGGGGGTGGGGGGGGGGGGGGGTGGGGGGGGGGGGGGGTGGGGGGGGGGGGGGGTGGGGGGGGGGGGGGGTGGGGGGGGGGGGGGGTGGGGGGGGGGGGGGGTGGGGGGGGGGGGGGGTGGGGGGGGGGGGGGGTGGGGGGGGGGGGGGGTGGGGGGGGGGGGGGGTGGGGGGGGGGGGGGGTGGGGGGGGGGGGGGGTGGGGGGGGGGGGGGGTGGGGGGGGGGGGGGGTGGGGGGGGGGGGGGGTGGGGGGGGGGGGGGGTGGGGGGGGGGGGGGGTGGGGGGGGGGGGGGGTGGGGGGGGGGGGGGGTGGGGGGGGGGGGGGGTGGGGGGGGGGGGGGGTGGGGGGGGGGGGGGGTGGGGGGGGGGGGGGGTGGGGGGGGGGGGGGGTGGGGGGGGGGGGGGGTGGGGGGGGGGGGGGGTGGGGGGGGGGGGGGGTGGGGGGGGGGGGGGGTGGGGGGGGGGGGGGGTGGGGGGGGGGGGGGGTGGGGGGGGGGGGGGGTGGGGGGGGGGGGGGGTGGGGGGGGGGGGGGGTGGGGGGGGGGGGGGGTGGGGGGGGGGGGGGGTGGGGGGGGGGGGGGGTGGGGGGGGGGGGGGGTGGGGGGGGGGGGGGGTGGGGGGGGGGGGGGGTGGGGGGGGGGGGGGGTGGGGGGGGGGGGGGGTGGGGGGGGGGGGGGGTGGGGGGGGGGGGGGGTGGGGGGGGGGGGGGGTGGGGGGGGGGGGGGGTGGGGGGGGGGGGGGGTGGGGGGGGGGGGGGGTGGGGGGGGGGGGGGGTGGGGGGGGGGGGGGGTGGGGGGGGGGGGGGGTGGGGGGGGGGGGGGGTGGGGGGGGGGGGGGGTGGGGGGGGGGGGGGGTGGGGGGGGGGGGGGGTGGGGGGGGGGGGGGGTGGGGGGGGGGGGGGGTGGGGGGGGGGGGGGGTGGGGGGGGGGGGGGGTGGGGGGGGGGGGGGGTGGGGGGGGGGGGGGGTGGGGGGGGGGGGGGGTGGGGGGGGGGGGGGGTGGGGGGGGGGGGGGGTGGGGGGGGGGGGGGGTGGGGGGGGGGGGGGGTGGGGGGGGGGGGGGGTGGGGGGGGGGGGGGGTGGGGGGGGGGGGGGGTGGGGGGGGGGGGGGGTGGGGGGGGGGGGGGGTGGGGGGGGGGGGGGGTGGGGGGGGGGGGGGGTGGGGGGGGGGGGGGGTGGGGGGGGGGGGGGGTGGGGGGGGGGGGGGGTGGGGGGGGGGGGGGGTGGGGGGGGGGGGGGGTGGGGGGGGGGGGGGGTGGGGGGGGGGGGGGGTGGGGGGGGGGGGGGGTGGGGGGGGGGGGGGGTGGGGGGGGGGGGGGGTGGGGGGGGGGGGGGGTGGGGGGGGGGGGGGGTGGGGGGGGGGGGGGGTGGGGGGGGGGGGGGGTGGGGGGGGGGGGGGGTGGGGGGGGGGGGGGGTGGGGGGGGGGGGGGGTGGGGGGGGGGGGGGGTGGGGGGGGGGGGGGGTGGGGGGGGGGGGGGGTGGGGGGGGGGGGGGGTGGGGGGGGGGGGGGGTGGGGGGGGGGGGGGGTGGGGGGGGGGGGGGGTGGGGGGGGGGGGGGGTGGGGGGGGGGGGGGGTGGGGGGGGGGGGGGGTGGGGGGGGGGGGGGGTGGGGGGGGGGGGGGGTGGGGGGGGGGGGGGGTGGGGGGGGGGGGGGGTGGGGGGGGGGGGGGGTGGGGGGGGGGGGGGGTGGGGGGGGGGGGGGGTGGGGGGGGGGGGGGGTGGGGGGGGGGGGGGGTGGGGGGGGGGGGGGGTGGGGGGGGGGGGGGGTGGGGGGGGGGGGGGGTGGGGGGGGGGGGGGGTGGGGGGGGGGGGGGGTGGGGGGGGGGGGGGGTGGGGGGGGGGGGGGGTGGGGGGGGGGGGGGGTGGGGGGGGGGGGGGGTGGGGGGGGGGGGGGGTGGGGGGGGGGGGGGGTGGGGGGGGGGGGGGGTGGGGGGGGGGGGGGGTGGGGGGGGGGGGGGGTGGGGGGGGGGGGGGGTGGGGGGGGGGGGGGGTGGGGGGGGGGGGGGGTGGGGGGGGGGGGGGGTGGGGGGGGGGGGGGGTGGGGGGGGGGGGGGGTGGGGGGGGGGGGGGGTGGGGGGGGGGGGGGGTGGGGGGGGGGGGGGGTGGGGGGGGGGGGGGGTGGGGGGGGGGGGGGGTGGGGGGGGGGGGGGGTGGGGGGGGGGGGGGGTGGGGGGGGGGGGGGGTGGGGGGGGGGGGGGGTGGGGGGGGGGGGGGGTGGGGGGGGGGGGGGGTGGGGGGGGGGGGGGGTGGGGGGGGGGGGGGGTGGGGGGGGGGGGGGGTGGGGGGGGGGGGGGGTGGGGGGGGGGGGGGGTGGGGGGGGGGGGGGGTGGGGGGGGGGGGGGGTGGGGGGGGGGGGGGGTGGGGGGGGGGGGGGGTGGGGGGGGGGGGGGGTGGGGGGGGGGGGGGGTGGGGGGGGGGGGGGGTGGGGGGGGGGGGGGGTGGGGGGGGGGGGGGGTGGGGGGGGGGGGGGGTGGGGGGGGGGGGGGGTGGGGGGGGGGGGGGGTGGGGGGGGGGGGGGGTGGGGGGGGGGGGGGGTGGGGGGGGGGGGGGGTGGGGGGGGGGGGGGGTGGGGGGGGGGGGGGGTGGGGGGGGGGGGGGGTGGGGGGGGGGGGGGGTGGGGGGGGGGGGGGGTGGGGGGGGGGGGGGGTGGGGGGGGGGGGGGGTGGGGGGGGGGGGGGGTGGGGGGGGGGGGGGGTGGGGGGGGGGGGGGGTGGGGGGGGGGGGGGGTGGGGGGGGGGGGGGGTGGGGGGGGGGGGGGGTGGGGGGGGGGGGGGGTGGGGGGGGGGGGGGGTGGGGGGGGGGGGGGGTGGGGGGGGGGGGGGGTGGGGGGGGGGGGGGGTGGGGGGGGGGGGGGGTGGGGGGGGGGGGGGGTGGGGGGGGGGGGGGGTGGGGGGGGGGGGGGGTGGGGGGGGGGGGGGGTGGGGGGGGGGGGGGGTGGGGGGGGGGGGGGGTGGGGGGGGGGGGGGGTGGGGGGGGGGGGGGGTGGGGGGGGGGGGGGGTGGGGGGGGGGGGGGGTGGGGGGGGGGGGGGGTGGGGGGGGGGGGGGGTGGGGGGGGGGGGGGGTGGGGGGGGGGGGGGGTGGGGGGGGGGGGGGGTGGGGGGGGGGGGGGGTGGGGGGGGGGGGGGGTGGGGGGGGGGGGGGGTGGGGGGGGGGGGGGGTGGGGGGGGGGGGGGGTGGGGGGGGGGGGGGGTGGGGGGGGGGGGGGGTGGGGGGGGGGGGGGGTGGGGGGGGGGGGGGGTGGGGGGGGGGGGGGGTGGGGGGGGGGGGGGGTGGGGGGGGGGGGGGGTGGGGGGGGGGGGGGGTGGGGGGGGGGGGGGGTGGGGGGGGGGGGGGGTGGGGGGGGGGGGGGGTGGGGGGGGGGGGGGGTGGGGGGGGGGGGGGGTGGGGGGGGGGGGGGGTGGGGGGGGGGGGGGGTGGGGGGGGGGGGGGGTGGGGGGGGGGGGGGGTGGGGGGGGGGGGGGGTGGGGGGGGGGGGGGGTGGGGGGGGGGGGGGGTGGGGGGGGGGGGGGGTGGGGGGGGGGGGGGGTGGGGGGGGGGGGGGGTGGGGGGGGGGGGGGGTGGGGGGGGGGGGGGGTGGGGGGGGGGGGGGGTGGGGGGGGGGGGGGGTGGGGGGGGGGGGGGGTGGGGGGGGGGGGGGGTGGGGGGGGGGGGGGGTGGGGGGGGGGGGGGGTGGGGGGGGGGGGGGGTGGGGGGGGGGGGGGGTGGGGGGGGGGGGGGGTGGGGGGGGGGGGGGGTGGGGGGGGGGGGGGGTGGGGGGGGGGGGGGGTGGGGGGGGGGGGGGGTGGGGGGGGGGGGGGGTGGGGGGGGGGGGGGGTGGGGGGGGGGGGGGGTGGGGGGGGGGGGGGGTGGGGGGGGGGGGGGGTGGGGGGGGGGGGGGGTGGGGGGGGGGGGGGGTGGGGGGGGGGGGGGGTGGGGGGGGGGGGGGGTGGGGGGGGGGGGGGGTGGGGGGGGGGGGGGGTGGGGGGGGGGGGGGGTGGGGGGGGGGGGGGGTGGGGGGGGGGGGGGGTGGGGGGGGGGGGGGGTGGGGGGGGGGGGGGGTGGGGGGGGGGGGGGGTGGGGGGGGGGGGGGGTGGGGGGGGGGGGGGGTGGGGGGGGGGGGGGGTGGGGGGGGGGGGGGGTGGGGGGGGGGGGGGGTGGGGGGGGGGGGGGGTGGGGGGGGGGGGGGGTGGGGGGGGGGGGGGGTGGGGGGGGGGGGGGGTGGGGGGGGGGGGGGGTGGGGGGGGGGGGGGGTGGGGGGGGGGGGGGGTGGGGGGGGGGGGGGGTGGGGGGGGGGGGGGGTGGGGGGGGGGGGGGGTGGGGGGGGGGGGGGGTGGGGGGGGGGGGGGGTGGGGGGGGGGGGGGGTGGGGGGGGGGGGGGGTGGGGGGGGGGGGGGGTGGGGGGGGGGGGGGGTGGGGGGGGGGGGGGGTGGGGGGGGGGGGGGGTGGGGGGGGGGGGGGGTGGGGGGGGGGGGGGGTGGGGGGGGGGGGGGGTGGGGGGGGGGGGGGGTGGGGGGGGGGGGGGGTGGGGGGGGGGGGGGGTGGGGGGGGGGGGGGGTGGGGGGGGGGGGGGGTGGGGGGGGGGGGGGGTGGGGGGGGGGGGGGGTGGGGGGGGGGGGGGGTGGGGGGGGGGGGGGGTGGGGGGGGGGGGGGGTGGGGGGGGGGGGGGGTGGGGGGGGGGGGGGGTGGGGGGGGGGGGGGGTGGGGGGGGGGGGGGGTGGGGGGGGGGGGGGGTGGGGGGGGGGGGGGGTGGGGGGGGGGGGGGGTGGGGGGGGGGGGGGGTGGGGGGGGGGGGGGGTGGGGGGGGGGGGGGGTGGGGGGGGGGGGGGGTGGGGGGGGGGGGGGGTGGGGGGGGGGGGGGGTGGGGGGGGGGGGGGGTGGGGGGGGGGGGGGGTGGGGGGGGGGGGGGGTGGGGGGGGGGGGGGGTGGGGGGGGGGGGGGGTGGGGGGGGGGGGGGGTGGGGGGGGGGGGGGGTGGGGGGGGGGGGGGGTGGGGGGGGGGGGGGGTGGGGGGGGGGGGGGGTGGGGGGGGGGGGGGGTGGGGGGGGGGGGGGGTGGGGGGGGGGGGGGGTGGGGGGGGGGGGGGGTGGGGGGGGGGGGGGGTGGGGGGGGGGGGGGGTGGGGGGGGGGGGGGGTGGGGGGGGGGGGGGGTGGGGGGGGGGGGGGGTGGGGGGGGGGGGGGGTGGGGGGGGGGGGGGGTGGGGGGGGGGGGGGGTGGGGGGGGGGGGGGGTGGGGGGGGGGGGGGGTGGGGGGGGGGGGGGGTGGGGGGGGGGGGGGGTGGGGGGGGGGGGGGGTGGGGGGGGGGGGGGGTGGGGGGGGGGGGGGGTGGGGGGGGGGGGGGGTGGGGGGGGGGGGGGGTGGGGGGGGGGGGGGGTGGGGGGGGGGGGGGGTGGGGGGGGGGGGGGGTGGGGGGGGGGGGGGGTGGGGGGGGGGGGGGGTGGGGGGGGGGGGGGGTGGGGGGGGGGGGGGGTGGGGGGGGGGGGGGGTGGGGGGGGGGGGGGGTGGGGGGGGGGGGGGGTGGGGGGGGGGGGGGGTGGGGGGGGGGGGGGGTGGGGGGGGGGGGGGGTGGGGGGGGGGGGGGGTGGGGGGGGGGGGGGGTGGGGGGGGGGGGGGGTGGGGGGGGGGGGGGGTGGGGGGGGGGGGGGGTGGGGGGGGGGGGGGGTGGGGGGGGGGGGGGGTGGGGGGGGGGGGGGGTGGGGGGGGGGGGGGGTGGGGGGGGGGGGGGGTGGGGGGGGGGGGGGGTGGGGGGGGGGGGGGGTGGGGGGGGGGGGGGGTGGGGGGGGGGGGGGGTGGGGGGGGGGGGGGGTGGGGGGGGGGGGGGGTGGGGGGGGGGGGGGGTGGGGGGGGGGGGGGGTGGGGGGGGGGGGGGGTGGGGGGGGGGGGGGGTGGGGGGGGGGGGGGGTGGGGGGGGGGGGGGGTGGGGGGGGGGGGGGGTGGGGGGGGGGGGGGGTGGGGGGGGGGGGGGGTGGGGGGGGGGGGGGGTGGGGGGGGGGGGGGGTGGGGGGGGGGGGGGGTGGGGGGGGGGGGGGGTGGGGGGGGGGGGGGGTGGGGGGGGGGGGGGGTGGGGGGGGGGGGGGGTGGGGGGGGGGGGGGGTGGGGGGGGGGGGGGGTGGGGGGGGGGGGGGGTGGGGGGGGGGGGGGGTGGGGGGGGGGGGGGGTGGGGGGGGGGGGGGGTGGGGGGGGGGGGGGGTGGGGGGGGGGGGGGGTGGGGGGGGGGGGGGGTGGGGGGGGGGGGGGGTGGGGGGGGGGGGGGGTGGGGGGGGGGGGGGGTGGGGGGGGGGGGGGGTGGGGGGGGGGGGGGGTGGGGGGGGGGGGGGGTGGGGGGGGGGGGGGGTGGGGGGGGGGGGGGGTGGGGGGGGGGGGGGGTGGGGGGGGGGGGGGGTGGGGGGGGGGGGGGGTGGGGGGGGGGGGGGGTGGGGGGGGGGGGGGGTGGGGGGGGGGGGGGGTGGGGGGGGGGGGGGGTGGGGGGGGGGGGGGGTGGGGGGGGGGGGGGGTGGGGGGGGGGGGGGGTGGGGGGGGGGGGGGGTGGGGGGGGGGGGGGGTGGGGGGGGGGGGGGGTGGGGGGGGGGGGGGGTGGGGGGGGGGGGGGGTGGGGGGGGGGGGGGGTGGGGGGGGGGGGGGGTGGGGGGGGGGGGGGGTGGGGGGGGGGGGGGGTGGGGGGGGGGGGGGGTGGGGGGGGGGGGGGGTGGGGGGGGGGGGGGGTGGGGGGGGGGGGGGGTGGGGGGGGGGGGGGGTGGGGGGGGGGGGGGGTGGGGGGGGGGGGGGGTGGGGGGGGGGGGGGGTGGGGGGGGGGGGGGGTGGGGGGGGGGGGGGGTGGGGGGGGGGGGGGGTGGGGGGGGGGGGGGGTGGGGGGGGGGGGGGGTGGGGGGGGGGGGGGGTGGGGGGGGGGGGGGGTGGGGGGGGGGGGGGGTGGGGGGGGGGGGGGGTGGGGGGGGGGGGGGGTGGGGGGGGGGGGGGGTGGGGGGGGGGGGGGGTGGGGGGGGGGGGGGGTGGGGGGGGGGGGGGGTGGGGGGGGGGGGGGGTGGGGGGGGGGGGGGGTGGGGGGGGGGGGGGGTGGGGGGGGGGGGGGGTGGGGGGGGGGGGGGGTGGGGGGGGGGGGGGGTGGGGGGGGGGGGGGGTGGGGGGGGGGGGGGGTGGGGGGGGGGGGGGGTGGGGGGGGGGGGGGGTGGGGGGGGGGGGGGGTGGGGGGGGGGGGGGGTGGGGGGGGGGGGGGGTGGGGGGGGGGGGGGGTGGGGGGGGGGGGGGGTGGGGGGGGGGGGGGGTGGGGGGGGGGGGGGGTGGGGGGGGGGGGGGGTGGGGGGGGGGGGGGGTGGGGGGGGGGGGGGGTGGGGGGGGGGGGGGGTGGGGGGGGGGGGGGGTGGGGGGGGGGGGGGGTGGGGGGGGGGGGGGGTGGGGGGGGGGGGGGGTGGGGGGGGGGGGGGGTGGGGGGGGGGGGGGGTGGGGGGGGGGGGGGGTGGGGGGGGGGGGGGGTGGGGGGGGGGGGGGGTGGGGGGGGGGGGGGGTGGGGGGGGGGGGGGGTGGGGGGGGGGGGGGGTGGGGGGGGGGGGGGGTGGGGGGGGGGGGGGGTGGGGGGGGGGGGGGGTGGGGGGGGGGGGGGGTGGGGGGGGGGGGGGGTGGGGGGGGGGGGGGGTGGGGGGGGGGGGGGGTGGGGGGGGGGGGGGGTGGGGGGGGGGGGGGGTGGGGGGGGGGGGGGGTGGGGGGGGGGGGGGGTGGGGGGGGGGGGGGGTGGGGGGGGGGGGGGGTGGGGGGGGGGGGGGGTGGGGGGGGGGGGGGGTGGGGGGGGGGGGGGGTGGGGGGGGGGGGGGGTGGGGGGGGGGGGGGGTGGGGGGGGGGGGGGGTGGGGGGGGGGGGGGGTGGGGGGGGGGGGGGGTGGGGGGGGGGGGGGGTGGGGGGGGGGGGGGGTGGGGGGGGGGGGGGGTGGGGGGGGGGGGGGGTGGGGGGGGGGGGGGGTGGGGGGGGGGGGGGGTGGGGGGGGGGGGGGGTGGGGGGGGGGGGGGGTGGGGGGGGGGGGGGGTGGGGGGGGGGGGGGGTGGGGGGGGGGGGGGGTGGGGGGGGGGGGGGGTGGGGGGGGGGGGGGGTGGGGGGGGGGGGGGGTGGGGGGGGGGGGGGGTGGGGGGGGGGGGGGGTGGGGGGGGGGGGGGGTGGGGGGGGGGGGGGGTGGGGGGGGGGGGGGGTGGGGGGGGGGGGGGGTGGGGGGGGGGGGGGGTGGGGGGGGGGGGGGGTGGGGGGGGGGGGGGGTGGGGGGGGGGGGGGGTGGGGGGGGGGGGGGGTGGGGGGGGGGGGGGGTGGGGGGGGGGGGGGGTGGGGGGGGGGGGGGGTGGGGGGGGGGGGGGGTGGGGGGGGGGGGGGGTGGGGGGGGGGGGGGGTGGGGGGGGGGGGGGGTGGGGGGGGGGGGGGGTGGGGGGGGGGGGGGGTGGGGGGGGGGGGGGGTGGGGGGGGGGGGGGGTGGGGGGGGGGGGGGGTGGGGGGGGGGGGGGGTGGGGGGGGGGGGGGGTGGGGGGGGGGGGGGGTGGGGGGGGGGGGGGGTGGGGGGGGGGGGGGGTGGGGGGGGGGGGGGGTGGGGGGGGGGGGGGGTGGGGGGGGGGGGGGGTGGGGGGGGGGGGGGGTGGGGGGGGGGGGGGGTGGGGGGGGGGGGGGGTGGGGGGGGGGGGGGGTGGGGGGGGGGGGGGGTGGGGGGGGGGGGGGGTGGGGGGGGGGGGGGGTGGGGGGGGGGGGGGGTGGGGGGGGGGGGGGGTGGGGGGGGGGGGGGGTGGGGGGGGGGGGGGGTGGGGGGGGGGGGGGGTGGGGGGGGGGGGGGGTGGGGGGGGGGGGGGGTGGGGGGGGGGGGGGGTGGGGGGGGGGGGGGGTGGGGGGGGGGGGGGGTGGGGGGGGGGGGGGGTGGGGGGGGGGGGGGGTGGGGGGGGGGGGGGGTGGGGGGGGGGGGGGGTGGGGGGGGGGGGGGGTGGGGGGGGGGGGGGGTGGGGGGGGGGGGGGGTGGGGGGGGGGGGGGGTGGGGGGGGGGGGGGGTGGGGGGGGGGGGGGGTGGGGGGGGGGGGGGGTGGGGGGGGGGGGGGGTGGGGGGGGGGGGGGGTGGGGGGGGGGGGGGGTGGGGGGGGGGGGGGGTGGGGGGGGGGGGGGGTGGGGGGGGGGGGGGGTGGGGGGGGGGGGGGGTGGGGGGGGGGGGGGGTGGGGGGGGGGGGGGGTGGGGGGGGGGGGGGGTGGGGGGGGGGGGGGGTGGGGGGGGGGGGGGGTGGGGGGGGGGGGGGGTGGGGGGGGGGGGGGGTGGGGGGGGGGGGGGGTGGGGGGGGGGGGGGGTGGGGGGGGGGGGGGGTGGGGGGGGGGGGGGGTGGGGGGGGGGGGGGGTGGGGGGGGGGGGGGGTGGGGGGGGGGGGGGGTGGGGGGGGGGGGGGGTGGGGGGGGGGGGGGGTGGGGGGGGGGGGGGGTGGGGGGGGGGGGGGGTGGGGGGGGGGGGGGGTGGGGGGGGGGGGGGGTGGGGGGGGGGGGGGGTGGGGGGGGGGGGGGGTGGGGGGGGGGGGGGGTGGGGGGGGGGGGGGGTGGGGGGGGGGGGGGGTGGGGGGGGGGGGGGGTGGGGGGGGGGGGGGGTGGGGGGGGGGGGGGGTGGGGGGGGGGGGGGGTGGGGGGGGGGGGGGGTGGGGGGGGGGGGGGGTGGGGGGGGGGGGGGGTGGGGGGGGGGGGGGGTGGGGGGGGGGGGGGGTGGGGGGGGGGGGGGGTGGGGGGGGGGGGGGGTGGGGGGGGGGGGGGGTGGGGGGGGGGGGGGGTGGGGGGGGGGGGGGGTGGGGGGGGGGGGGGGTGGGGGGGGGGGGGGGTGGGGGGGGGGGGGGGTGGGGGGGGGGGGGGGTGGGGGGGGGGGGGGGTGGGGGGGGGGGGGGGTGGGGGGGGGGGGGGGTGGGGGGGGGGGGGGGTGGGGGGGGGGGGGGGTGGGGGGGGGGGGGGGTGGGGGGGGGGGGGGGTGGGGGGGGGGGGGGGTGGGGGGGGGGGGGGGTGGGGGGGGGGGGGGGTGGGGGGGGGGGGGGGTGGGGGGGGGGGGGGGTGGGGGGGGGGGGGGGTGGGGGGGGGGGGGGGTGGGGGGGGGGGGGGGTGGGGGGGGGGGGGGGTGGGGGGGGGGGGGGGTGGGGGGGGGGGGGGGTGGGGGGGGGGGGGGGTGGGGGGGGGGGGGGGTGGGGGGGGGGGGGGGTGGGGGGGGGGGGGGGTGGGGGGGGGGGGGGGTGGGGGGGGGGGGGGGTGGGGGGGGGGGGGGGTGGGGGGGGGGGGGGGTGGGGGGGGGGGGGGGTGGGGGGGGGGGGGGGTGGGGGGGGGGGGGGGTGGGGGGGGGGGGGGGTGGGGGGGGGGGGGGGTGGGGGGGGGGGGGGGTGGGGGGGGGGGGGGGTGGGGGGGGGGGGGGGTGGGGGGGGGGGGGGGTGGGGGGGGGGGGGGGTGGGGGGGGGGGGGGGTGGGGGGGGGGGGGGGTGGGGGGGGGGGGGGGTGGGGGGGGGGGGGGGTGGGGGGGGGGGGGGGTGGGGGGGGGGGGGGGTGGGGGGGGGGGGGGGTGGGGGGGGGGGGGGGTGGGGGGGGGGGGGGGTGGGGGGGGGGGGGGGTGGGGGGGGGGGGGGGTGGGGGGGGGGGGGGGTGGGGGGGGGGGGGGGTGGGGGGGGGGGGGGGTGGGGGGGGGGGGGGGTGGGGGGGGGGGGGGGTGGGGGGGGGGGGGGGTGGGGGGGGGGGGGGGTGGGGGGGGGGGGGGGTGGGGGGGGGGGGGGGTGGGGGGGGGGGGGGGTGGGGGGGGGGGGGGGTGGGGGGGGGGGGGGGTGGGGGGGGGGGGGGGTGGGGGGGGGGGGGGGTGGGGGGGGGGGGGGGTGGGGGGGGGGGGGGGTGGGGGGGGGGGGGGGTGGGGGGGGGGGGGGGTGGGGGGGGGGGGGGGTGGGGGGGGGGGGGGGTGGGGGGGGGGGGGGGTGGGGGGGGGGGGGGGTGGGGGGGGGGGGGGGTGGGGGGGGGGGGGGGTGGGGGGGGGGGGGGGTGGGGGGGGGGGGGGGTGGGGGGGGGGGGGGGTGGGGGGGGGGGGGGGTGGGGGGGGGGGGGGGTGGGGGGGGGGGGGGGTGGGGGGGGGGGGGGGTGGGGGGGGGGGGGGGTGGGGGGGGGGGGGGGTGGGGGGGGGGGGGGGTGGGGGGGGGGGGGGGTGGGGGGGGGGGGGGGTGGGGGGGGGGGGGGGTGGGGGGGGGGGGGGGTGGGGGGGGGGGGGGGTGGGGGGGGGGGGGGGTGGGGGGGGGGGGGGGTGGGGGGGGGGGGGGGTGGGGGGGGGGGGGGGTGGGGGGGGGGGGGGGTGGGGGGGGGGGGGGGTGGGGGGGGGGGGGGGTGGGGGGGGGGGGGGGTGGGGGGGGGGGGGGGTGGGGGGGGGGGGGGGTGGGGGGGGGGGGGGGTGGGGGGGGGGGGGGGTGGGGGGGGGGGGGGGTGGGGGGGGGGGGGGGTGGGGGGGGGGGGGGGTGGGGGGGGGGGGGGGTGGGGGGGGGGGGGGGTGGGGGGGGGGGGGGGTGGGGGGGGGGGGGGGTGGGGGGGGGGGGGGGTGGGGGGGGGGGGGGGTGGGGGGGGGGGGGGGTGGGGGGGGGGGGGGGTGGGGGGGGGGGGGGGTGGGGGGGGGGGGGGGTGGGGGGGGGGGGGGGTGGGGGGGGGGGGGGGTGGGGGGGGGGGGGGGTGGGGGGGGGGGGGGGTGGGGGGGGGGGGGGGTGGGGGGGGGGGGGGGTGGGGGGGGGGGGGGGTGGGGGGGGGGGGGGGTGGGGGGGGGGGGGGGTGGGGGGGGGGGGGGGTGGGGGGGGGGGGGGGTGGGGGGGGGGGGGGGTGGGGGGGGGGGGGGGTGGGGGGGGGGGGGGGTGGGGGGGGGGGGGGGTGGGGGGGGGGGGGGGTGGGGGGGGGGGGGGGTGGGGGGGGGGGGGGGTGGGGGGGGGGGGGGGTGGGGGGGGGGGGGGGTGGGGGGGGGGGGGGGTGGGGGGGGGGGGGGGTGGGGGGGGGGGGGGGTGGGGGGGGGGGGGGGTGGGGGGGGGGGGGGGTGGGGGGGGGGGGGGGTGGGGGGGGGGGGGGGTGGGGGGGGGGGGGGGTGGGGGGGGGGGGGGGTGGGGGGGGGGGGGGGTGGGGGGGGGGGGGGGTGGGGGGGGGGGGGGGTGGGGGGGGGGGGGGGTGGGGGGGGGGGGGGGTGGGGGGGGGGGGGGGTGGGGGGGGGGGGGGGTGGGGGGGGGGGGGGGTGGGGGGGGGGGGGGGTGGGGGGGGGGGGGGGTGGGGGGGGGGGGGGGTGGGGGGGGGGGGGGGTGGGGGGGGGGGGGGGTGGGGGGGGGGGGGGGTGGGGGGGGGGGGGGGTGGGGGGGGGGGGGGGTGGGGGGGGGGGGGGGTGGGGGGGGGGGGGGGTGGGGGGGGGGGGGGGTGGGGGGGGGGGGGGGTGGGGGGGGGGGGGGGTGGGGGGGGGGGGGGGTGGGGGGGGGGGGGGGTGGGGGGGGGGGGGGGTGGGGGGGGGGGGGGGTGGGGGGGGGGGGGGGTGGGGGGGGGGGGGGGTGGGGGGGGGGGGGGGTGGGGGGGGGGGGGGGTGGGGGGGGGGGGGGGTGGGGGGGGGGGGGGGTGGGGGGGGGGGGGGGTGGGGGGGGGGGGGGGTGGGGGGGGGGGGGGGTGGGGGGGGGGGGGGGTGGGGGGGGGGGGGGGTGGGGGGGGGGGGGGGTGGGGGGGGGGGGGGGTGGGGGGGGGGGGGGGTGGGGGGGGGGGGGGGTGGGGGGGGGGGGGGGTGGGGGGGGGGGGGGGTGGGGGGGGGGGGGGGTGGGGGGGGGGGGGGGTGGGGGGGGGGGGGGGTGGGGGGGGGGGGGGGTGGGGGGGGGGGGGGGTGGGGGGGGGGGGGGGTGGGGGGGGGGGGGGGTGGGGGGGGGGGGGGGTGGGGGGGGGGGGGGGTGGGGGGGGGGGGGGGTGGGGGGGGGGGGGGGTGGGGGGGGGGGGGGGTGGGGGGGGGGGGGGGTGGGGGGGGGGGGGGGTGGGGGGGGGGGGGGGTGGGGGGGGGGGGGGGTGGGGGGGGGGGGGGGTGGGGGGGGGGGGGGGTGGGGGGGGGGGGGGGTGGGGGGGGGGGGGGGTGGGGGGGGGGGGGGGTGGGGGGGGGGGGGGGTGGGGGGGGGGGGGGGTGGGGGGGGGGGGGGGTGGGGGGGGGGGGGGGTGGGGGGGGGGGGGGGTGGGGGGGGGGGGGGGTGGGGGGGGGGGGGGGTGGGGGGGGGGGGGGGTGGGGGGGGGGGGGGGTGGGGGGGGGGGGGGGTGGGGGGGGGGGGGGGTGGGGGGGGGGGGGGGTGGGGGGGGGGGGGGGTGGGGGGGGGGGGGGGTGGGGGGGGGGGGGGGTGGGGGGGGGGGGGGGTGGGGGGGGGGGGGGGTGGGGGGGGGGGGGGGTGGGGGGGGGGGGGGGTGGGGGGGGGGGGGGGTGGGGGGGGGGGGGGGTGGGGGGGGGGGGGGGTGGGGGGGGGGGGGGGTGGGGGGGGGGGGGGGTGGGGGGGGGGGGGGGTGGGGGGGGGGGGGGGTGGGGGGGGGGGGGGGTGGGGGGGGGGGGGGGTGGGGGGGGGGGGGGGTGGGGGGGGGGGGGGGTGGGGGGGGGGGGGGGTGGGGGGGGGGGGGGGTGGGGGGGGGGGGGGGTGGGGGGGGGGGGGGGTGGGGGGGGGGGGGGGTGGGGGGGGGGGGGGGTGGGGGGGGGGGGGGGTGGGGGGGGGGGGGGGTGGGGGGGGGGGGGGGTGGGGGGGGGGGGGGGTGGGGGGGGGGGGGGGTGGGGGGGGGGGGGGGTGGGGGGGGGGGGGGGTGGGGGGGGGGGGGGGTGGGGGGGGGGGGGGGTGGGGGGGGGGGGGGGTGGGGGGGGGGGGGGGTGGGGGGGGGGGGGGGTGGGGGGGGGGGGGGGTGGGGGGGGGGGGGGGTGGGGGGGGGGGGGGGTGGGGGGGGGGGGGGGTGGGGGGGGGGGGGGGTGGGGGGGGGGGGGGGTGGGGGGGGGGGGGGGTGGGGGGGGGGGGGGGTGGGGGGGGGGGGGGGTGGGGGGGGGGGGGGGTGGGGGGGGGGGGGGGTGGGGGGGGGGGGGGGTGGGGGGGGGGGGGGGTGGGGGGGGGGGGGGGTGGGGGGGGGGGGGGGTGGGGGGGGGGGGGGGTGGGGGGGGGGGGGGGTGGGGGGGGGGGGGGGTGGGGGGGGGGGGGGGTGGGGGGGGGGGGGGGTGGGGGGGGGGGGGGGTGGGGGGGGGGGGGGGTGGGGGGGGGGGGGGGTGGGGGGGGGGGGGGGTGGGGGGGGGGGGGGGTGGGGGGGGGGGGGGGTGGGGGGGGGGGGGGGTGGGGGGGGGGGGGGGTGGGGGGGGGGGGGGGTGGGGGGGGGGGGGGGTGGGGGGGGGGGGGGGTGGGGGGGGGGGGGGGTGGGGGGGGGGGGGGGTGGGGGGGGGGGGGGGTGGGGGGGGGGGGGGGTGGGGGGGGGGGGGGGTGGGGGGGGGGGGGGGTGGGGGGGGGGGGGGGTGGGGGGGGGGGGGGGTGGGGGGGGGGGGGGGTGGGGGGGGGGGGGGGTGGGGGGGGGGGGGGGTGGGGGGGGGGGGGGGTGGGGGGGGGGGGGGGTGGGGGGGGGGGGGGGTGGGGGGGGGGGGGGGTGGGGGGGGGGGGGGGTGGGGGGGGGGGGGGGTGGGGGGGGGGGGGGGTGGGGGGGGGGGGGGGTGGGGGGGGGGGGGGGTGGGGGGGGGGGGGGGTGGGGGGGGGGGGGGGTGGGGGGGGGGGGGGGTGGGGGGGGGGGGGGGTGGGGGGGGGGGGGGGTGGGGGGGGGGGGGGGTGGGGGGGGGGGGGGGTGGGGGGGGGGGGGGGTGGGGGGGGGGGGGGGTGGGGGGGGGGGGGGGTGGGGGGGGGGGGGGGTGGGGGGGGGGGGGGGTGGGGGGGGGGGGGGGTGGGGGGGGGGGGGGGTGGGGGGGGGGGGGGGTGGGGGGGGGGGGGGGTGGGGGGGGGGGGGGGTGGGGGGGGGGGGGGGTGGGGGGGGGGGGGGGTGGGGGGGGGGGGGGGTGGGGGGGGGGGGGGGTGGGGGGGGGGGGGGGTGGGGGGGGGGGGGGGTGGGGGGGGGGGGGGGTGGGGGGGGGGGGGGGTGGGGGGGGGGGGGGGTGGGGGGGGGGGGGGGTGGGGGGGGGGGGGGGTGGGGGGGGGGGGGGGTGGGGGGGGGGGGGGGTGGGGGGGGGGGGGGGTGGGGGGGGGGGGGGGTGGGGGGGGGGGGGGGTGGGGGGGGGGGGGGGTGGGGGGGGGGGGGGGTGGGGGGGGGGGGGGGTGGGGGGGGGGGGGGGTGGGGGGGGGGGGGGGTGGGGGGGGGGGGGGGTGGGGGGGGGGGGGGGTGGGGGGGGGGGGGGGTGGGGGGGGGGGGGGGTGGGGGGGGGGGGGGGTGGGGGGGGGGGGGGGTGGGGGGGGGGGGGGGTGGGGGGGGGGGGGGGTGGGGGGGGGGGGGGGTGGGGGGGGGGGGGGGTGGGGGGGGGGGGGGGTGGGGGGGGGGGGGGGTGGGGGGGGGGGGGGGTGGGGGGGGGGGGGGGTGGGGGGGGGGGGGGGTGGGGGGGGGGGGGGGTGGGGGGGGGGGGGGGTGGGGGGGGGGGGGGGTGGGGGGGGGGGGGGGTGGGGGGGGGGGGGGGTGGGGGGGGGGGGGGGTGGGGGGGGGGGGGGGTGGGGGGGGGGGGGGGTGGGGGGGGGGGGGGGTGGGGGGGGGGGGGGGTGGGGGGGGGGGGGGGTGGGGGGGGGGGGGGGTGGGGGGGGGGGGGGGTGGGGGGGGGGGGGGGTGGGGGGGGGGGGGGGTGGGGGGGGGGGGGGGTGGGGGGGGGGGGGGGTGGGGGGGGGGGGGGGTGGGGGGGGGGGGGGGTGGGGGGGGGGGGGGGTGGGGGGGGGGGGGGGTGGGGGGGGGGGGGGGTGGGGGGGGGGGGGGGTGGGGGGGGGGGGGGGTGGGGGGGGGGGGGGGTGGGGGGGGGGGGGGGTGGGGGGGGGGGGGGGTGGGGGGGGGGGGGGGTGGGGGGGGGGGGGGGTGGGGGGGGGGGGGGGTGGGGGGGGGGGGGGGTGGGGGGGGGGGGGGGTGGGGGGGGGGGGGGGTGGGGGGGGGGGGGGGTGGGGGGGGGGGGGGGTGGGGGGGGGGGGGGGTGGGGGGGGGGGGGGGTGGGGGGGGGGGGGGGTGGGGGGGGGGGGGGGTGGGGGGGGGGGGGGGTGGGGGGGGGGGGGGGTGGGGGGGGGGGGGGGTGGGGGGGGGGGGGGGTGGGGGGGGGGGGGGGTGGGGGGGGGGGGGGGTGGGGGGGGGGGGGGGTGGGGGGGGGGGGGGGTGGGGGGGGGGGGGGGTGGGGGGGGGGGGGGGTGGGGGGGGGGGGGGGTGGGGGGGGGGGGGGGTGGGGGGGGGGGGGGGTGGGGGGGGGGGGGGGTGGGGGGGGGGGGGGGTGGGGGGGGGGGGGGGTGGGGGGGGGGGGGGGTGGGGGGGGGGGGGGGTGGGGGGGGGGGGGGGTGGGGGGGGGGGGGGGTGGGGGGGGGGGGGGGTGGGGGGGGGGGGGGGTGGGGGGGGGGGGGGGTGGGGGGGGGGGGGGGTGGGGGGGGGGGGGGGTGGGGGGGGGGGGGGGTGGGGGGGGGGGGGGGTGGGGGGGGGGGGGGGTGGGGGGGGGGGGGGGTGGGGGGGGGGGGGGGTGGGGGGGGGGGGGGGTGGGGGGGGGGGGGGGTGGGGGGGGGGGGGGGTGGGGGGGGGGGGGGGTGGGGGGGGGGGGGGGTGGGGGGGGGGGGGGGTGGGGGGGGGGGGGGGTGGGGGGGGGGGGGGGTGGGGGGGGGGGGGGGTGGGGGGGGGGGGGGGTGGGGGGGGGGGGGGGTGGGGGGGGGGGGGGGTGGGGGGGGGGGGGGGTGGGGGGGGGGGGGGGTGGGGGGGGGGGGGGGTGGGGGGGGGGGGGGGTGGGGGGGGGGGGGGGTGGGGGGGGGGGGGGGTGGGGGGGGGGGGGGGTGGGGGGGGGGGGGGGTGGGGGGGGGGGGGGGTGGGGGGGGGGGGGGGTGGGGGGGGGGGGGGGTGGGGGGGGGGGGGGGTGGGGGGGGGGGGGGGTGGGGGGGGGGGGGGGTGGGGGGGGGGGGGGGTGGGGGGGGGGGGGGGTGGGGGGGGGGGGGGGTGGGGGGGGGGGGGGGTGGGGGGGGGGGGGGGTGGGGGGGGGGGGGGGTGGGGGGGGGGGGGGGTGGGGGGGGGGGGGGGTGGGGGGGGGGGGGGGTGGGGGGGGGGGGGGGTGGGGGGGGGGGGGGGTGGGGGGGGGGGGGGGTGGGGGGGGGGGGGGGTGGGGGGGGGGGGGGGTGGGGGGGGGGGGGGGTGGGGGGGGGGGGGGGTGGGGGGGGGGGGGGGTGGGGGGGGGGGGGGGTGGGGGGGGGGGGGGGTGGGGGGGGGGGGGGGTGGGGGGGGGGGGGGGTGGGGGGGGGGGGGGGTGGGGGGGGGGGGGGGTGGGGGGGGGGGGGGGTGGGGGGGGGGGGGGGTGGGGGGGGGGGGGGGTGGGGGGGGGGGGGGGTGGGGGGGGGGGGGGGTGGGGGGGGGGGGGGGTGGGGGGGGGGGGGGGTGGGGGGGGGGGGGGGTGGGGGGGGGGGGGGGTGGGGGGGGGGGGGGGTGGGGGGGGGGGGGGGTGGGGGGGGGGGGGGGTGGGGGGGGGGGGGGGTGGGGGGGGGGGGGGGTGGGGGGGGGGGGGGGTGGGGGGGGGGGGGGGTGGGGGGGGGGGGGGGTGGGGGGGGGGGGGGGTGGGGGGGGGGGGGGGTGGGGGGGGGGGGGGGTGGGGGGGGGGGGGGGTGGGGGGGGGGGGGGGTGGGGGGGGGGGGGGGTGGGGGGGGGGGGGGGTGGGGGGGGGGGGGGGTGGGGGGGGGGGGGGGTGGGGGGGGGGGGGGGTGGGGGGGGGGGGGGGTGGGGGGGGGGGGGGGTGGGGGGGGGGGGGGGTGGGGGGGGGGGGGGGTGGGGGGGGGGGGGGGTGGGGGGGGGGGGGGGTGGGGGGGGGGGGGGGTGGGGGGGGGGGGGGGTGGGGGGGGGGGGGGGTGGGGGGGGGGGGGGGTGGGGGGGGGGGGGGGTGGGGGGGGGGGGGGGTGGGGGGGGGGGGGGGTGGGGGGGGGGGGGGGTGGGGGGGGGGGGGGGTGGGGGGGGGGGGGGGTGGGGGGGGGGGGGGGTGGGGGGGGGGGGGGGTGGGGGGGGGGGGGGGTGGGGGGGGGGGGGGGTGGGGGGGGGGGGGGGTGGGGGGGGGGGGGGGTGGGGGGGGGGGGGGGTGGGGGGGGGGGGGGGTGGGGGGGGGGGGGGGTGGGGGGGGGGGGGGGTGGGGGGGGGGGGGGGTGGGGGGGGGGGGGGGTGGGGGGGGGGGGGGGTGGGGGGGGGGGGGGGTGGGGGGGGGGGGGGGTGGGGGGGGGGGGGGGTGGGGGGGGGGGGGGGTGGGGGGGGGGGGGGGTGGGGGGGGGGGGGGGTGGGGGGGGGGGGGGGTGGGGGGGGGGGGGGGTGGGGGGGGGGGGGGGTGGGGGGGGGGGGGGGTGGGGGGGGGGGGGGGTGGGGGGGGGGGGGGGTGGGGGGGGGGGGGGGTGGGGGGGGGGGGGGGTGGGGGGGGGGGGGGGTGGGGGGGGGGGGGGGTGGGGGGGGGGGGGGGTGGGGGGGGGGGGGGGTGGGGGGGGGGGGGGGTGGGGGGGGGGGGGGGTGGGGGGGGGGGGGGGTGGGGGGGGGGGGGGGTGGGGGGGGGGGGGGGTGGGGGGGGGGGGGGGTGGGGGGGGGGGGGGGTGGGGGGGGGGGGGGGTGGGGGGGGGGGGGGGTGGGGGGGGGGGGGGGTGGGGGGGGGGGGGGGTGGGGGGGGGGGGGGGTGGGGGGGGGGGGGGGTGGGGGGGGGGGGGGGTGGGGGGGGGGGGGGGTGGGGGGGGGGGGGGGTGGGGGGGGGGGGGGGTGGGGGGGGGGGGGGGTGGGGGGGGGGGGGGGTGGGGGGGGGGGGGGGTGGGGGGGGGGGGGGGTGGGGGGGGGGGGGGGTGGGGGGGGGGGGGGGTGGGGGGGGGGGGGGGTGGGGGGGGGGGGGGGTGGGGGGGGGGGGGGGTGGGGGGGGGGGGGGGTGGGGGGGGGGGGGGGTGGGGGGGGGGGGGGGTGGGGGGGGGGGGGGGTGGGGGGGGGGGGGGGTGGGGGGGGGGGGGGGTGGGGGGGGGGGGGGGTGGGGGGGGGGGGGGGTGGGGGGGGGGGGGGGTGGGGGGGGGGGGGGGTGGGGGGGGGGGGGGGTGGGGGGGGGGGGGGGTGGGGGGGGGGGGGGGTGGGGGGGGGGGGGGGTGGGGGGGGGGGGGGGTGGGGGGGGGGGGGGGTGGGGGGGGGGGGGGGTGGGGGGGGGGGGGGGTGGGGGGGGGGGGGGGTGGGGGGGGGGGGGGGTGGGGGGGGGGGGGGGTGGGGGGGGGGGGGGGTGGGGGGGGGGGGGGGTGGGGGGGGGGGGGGGTGGGGGGGGGGGGGGGTGGGGGGGGGGGGGGGTGGGGGGGGGGGGGGGTGGGGGGGGGGGGGGGTGGGGGGGGGGGGGGGTGGGGGGGGGGGGGGGTGGGGGGGGGGGGGGGTGGGGGGGGGGGGGGGTGGGGGGGGGGGGGGGTGGGGGGGGGGGGGGGTGGGGGGGGGGGGGGGTGGGGGGGGGGGGGGGTGGGGGGGGGGGGGGGTGGGGGGGGGGGGGGGTGGGGGGGGGGGGGGGTGGGGGGGGGGGGGGGTGGGGGGGGGGGGGGGTGGGGGGGGGGGGGGGTGGGGGGGGGGGGGGGTGGGGGGGGGGGGGGGTGGGGGGGGGGGGGGGTGGGGGGGGGGGGGGGTGGGGGGGGGGGGGGGTGGGGGGGGGGGGGGGTGGGGGGGGGGGGGGGTGGGGGGGGGGGGGGGTGGGGGGGGGGGGGGGTGGGGGGGGGGGGGGGTGGGGGGGGGGGGGGGTGGGGGGGGGGGGGGGTGGGGGGGGGGGGGGGTGGGGGGGGGGGGGGGTGGGGGGGGGGGGGGGTGGGGGGGGGGGGGGGTGGGGGGGGGGGGGGGTGGGGGGGGGGGGGGGTGGGGGGGGGGGGGGGTGGGGGGGGGGGGGGGTGGGGGGGGGGGGGGGTGGGGGGGGGGGGGGGTGGGGGGGGGGGGGGGTGGGGGGGGGGGGGGGTGGGGGGGGGGGGGGGTGGGGGGGGGGGGGGGTGGGGGGGGGGGGGGGTGGGGGGGGGGGGGGGTGGGGGGGGGGGGGGGTGGGGGGGGGGGGGGGTGGGGGGGGGGGGGGGTGGGGGGGGGGGGGGGTGGGGGGGGGGGGGGGTGGGGGGGGGGGGGGGTGGGGGGGGGGGGGGGTGGGGGGGGGGGGGGGTGGGGGGGGGGGGGGGTGGGGGGGGGGGGGGGTGGGGGGGGGGGGGGGTGGGGGGGGGGGGGGGTGGGGGGGGGGGGGGGTGGGGGGGGGGGGGGGTGGGGGGGGGGGGGGGTGGGGGGGGGGGGGGGTGGGGGGGGGGGGGGGTGGGGGGGGGGGGGGGTGGGGGGGGGGGGGGGTGGGGGGGGGGGGGGGTGGGGGGGGGGGGGGGTGGGGGGGGGGGGGGGTGGGGGGGGGGGGGGGTGGGGGGGGGGGGGGGTGGGGGGGGGGGGGGGTGGGGGGGGGGGGGGGTGGGGGGGGGGGGGGGTGGGGGGGGGGGGGGGTGGGGGGGGGGGGGGGTGGGGGGGGGGGGGGGTGGGGGGGGGGGGGGGTGGGGGGGGGGGGGGGTGGGGGGGGGGGGGGGTGGGGGGGGGGGGGGGTGGGGGGGGGGGGGGGTGGGGGGGGGGGGGGGTGGGGGGGGGGGGGGGTGGGGGGGGGGGGGGGTGGGGGGGGGGGGGGGTGGGGGGGGGGGGGGGTGGGGGGGGGGGGGGGTGGGGGGGGGGGGGGGTGGGGGGGGGGGGGGGTGGGGGGGGGGGGGGGTGGGGGGGGGGGGGGGTGGGGGGGGGGGGGGGTGGGGGGGGGGGGGGGTGGGGGGGGGGGGGGGTGGGGGGGGGGGGGGGTGGGGGGGGGGGGGGGTGGGGGGGGGGGGGGGTGGGGGGGGGGGGGGGTGGGGGGGGGGGGGGGTGGGGGGGGGGGGGGGTGGGGGGGGGGGGGGGTGGGGGGGGGGGGGGGTGGGGGGGGGGGGGGGTGGGGGGGGGGGGGGGTGGGGGGGGGGGGGGGTGGGGGGGGGGGGGGGTGGGGGGGGGGGGGGGTGGGGGGGGGGGGGGGTGGGGGGGGGGGGGGGTGGGGGGGGGGGGGGGTGGGGGGGGGGGGGGGTGGGGGGGGGGGGGGGTGGGGGGGGGGGGGGGTGGGGGGGGGGGGGGGTGGGGGGGGGGGGGGGTGGGGGGGGGGGGGGGTGGGGGGGGGGGGGGGTGGGGGGGGGGGGGGGTGGGGGGGGGGGGGGGTGGGGGGGGGGGGGGGTGGGGGGGGGGGGGGGTGGGGGGGGGGGGGGGTGGGGGGGGGGGGGGGTGGGGGGGGGGGGGGGTGGGGGGGGGGGGGGGTGGGGGGGGGGGGGGGTGGGGGGGGGGGGGGGTGGGGGGGGGGGGGGGTGGGGGGGGGGGGGGGTGGGGGGGGGGGGGGGTGGGGGGGGGGGGGGGTGGGGGGGGGGGGGGGTGGGGGGGGGGGGGGGTGGGGGGGGGGGGGGGTGGGGGGGGGGGGGGGTGGGGGGGGGGGGGGGTGGGGGGGGGGGGGGGTGGGGGGGGGGGGGGGTGGGGGGGGGGGGGGGTGGGGGGGGGGGGGGGTGGGGGGGGGGGGGGGTGGGGGGGGGGGGGGGTGGGGGGGGGGGGGGGTGGGGGGGGGGGGGGGTGGGGGGGGGGGGGGGTGGGGGGGGGGGGGGGTGGGGGGGGGGGGGGGTGGGGGGGGGGGGGGGTGGGGGGGGGGGGGGGTGGGGGGGGGGGGGGGTGGGGGGGGGGGGGGGTGGGGGGGGGGGGGGGTGGGGGGGGGGGGGGGTGGGGGGGGGGGGGGGTGGGGGGGGGGGGGGGTGGGGGGGGGGGGGGGTGGGGGGGGGGGGGGGTGGGGGGGGGGGGGGGTGGGGGGGGGGGGGGGTGGGGGGGGGGGGGGGTGGGGGGGGGGGGGGGTGGGGGGGGGGGGGGGTGGGGGGGGGGGGGGGTGGGGGGGGGGGGGGGTGGGGGGGGGGGGGGGTGGGGGGGGGGGGGGGTGGGGGGGGGGGGGGGTGGGGGGGGGGGGGGGTGGGGGGGGGGGGGGGTGGGGGGGGGGGGGGGTGGGGGGGGGGGGGGGTGGGGGGGGGGGGGGGTGGGGGGGGGGGGGGGTGGGGGGGGGGGGGGGTGGGGGGGGGGGGGGGTGGGGGGGGGGGGGGGTGGGGGGGGGGGGGGGTGGGGGGGGGGGGGGGTGGGGGGGGGGGGGGGTGGGGGGGGGGGGGGGTGGGGGGGGGGGGGGGTGGGGGGGGGGGGGGGTGGGGGGGGGGGGGGGTGGGGGGGGGGGGGGGTGGGGGGGGGGGGGGGTGGGGGGGGGGGGGGGTGGGGGGGGGGGGGGGTGGGGGGGGGGGGGGGTGGGGGGGGGGGGGGGTGGGGGGGGGGGGGGGTGGGGGGGGGGGGGGGTGGGGGGGGGGGGGGGTGGGGGGGGGGGGGGGTGGGGGGGGGGGGGGGTGGGGGGGGGGGGGGGTGGGGGGGGGGGGGGGTGGGGGGGGGGGGGGGTGGGGGGGGGGGGGGGTGGGGGGGGGGGGGGGTGGGGGGGGGGGGGGGTGGGGGGGGGGGGGGGTGGGGGGGGGGGGGGGTGGGGGGGGGGGGGGGTGGGGGGGGGGGGGGGTGGGGGGGGGGGGGGGTGGGGGGGGGGGGGGGTGGGGGGGGGGGGGGGTGGGGGGGGGGGGGGGTGGGGGGGGGGGGGGGTGGGGGGGGGGGGGGGTGGGGGGGGGGGGGGGTGGGGGGGGGGGGGGGTGGGGGGGGGGGGGGGTGGGGGGGGGGGGGGGTGGGGGGGGGGGGGGGTGGGGGGGGGGGGGGGTGGGGGGGGGGGGGGGTGGGGGGGGGGGGGGGTGGGGGGGGGGGGGGGTGGGGGGGGGGGGGGGTGGGGGGGGGGGGGGGTGGGGGGGGGGGGGGGTGGGGGGGGGGGGGGGTGGGGGGGGGGGGGGGTGGGGGGGGGGGGGGGTGGGGGGGGGGGGGGGTGGGGGGGGGGGGGGGTGGGGGGGGGGGGGGGTGGGGGGGGGGGGGGGTGGGGGGGGGGGGGGGTGGGGGGGGGGGGGGGTGGGGGGGGGGGGGGGTGGGGGGGGGGGGGGGTGGGGGGGGGGGGGGGTGGGGGGGGGGGGGGGTGGGGGGGGGGGGGGGTGGGGGGGGGGGGGGGTGGGGGGGGGGGGGGGTGGGGGGGGGGGGGGGTGGGGGGGGGGGGGGGTGGGGGGGGGGGGGGGTGGGGGGGGGGGGGGGTGGGGGGGGGGGGGGGTGGGGGGGGGGGGGGGTGGGGGGGGGGGGGGGTGGGGGGGGGGGGGGGTGGGGGGGGGGGGGGGTGGGGGGGGGGGGGGGTGGGGGGGGGGGGGGGTGGGGGGGGGGGGGGGTGGGGGGGGGGGGGGGTGGGGGGGGGGGGGGGTGGGGGGGGGGGGGGGTGGGGGGGGGGGGGGGTGGGGGGGGGGGGGGGTGGGGGGGGGGGGGGGTGGGGGGGGGGGGGGGTGGGGGGGGGGGGGGGTGGGGGGGGGGGGGGGTGGGGGGGGGGGGGGGTGGGGGGGGGGGGGGGTGGGGGGGGGGGGGGGTGGGGGGGGGGGGGGGTGGGGGGGGGGGGGGGTGGGGGGGGGGGGGGGTGGGGGGGGGGGGGGGTGGGGGGGGGGGGGGGTGGGGGGGGGGGGGGGTGGGGGGGGGGGGGGGTGGGGGGGGGGGGGGGTGGGGGGGGGGGGGGGTGGGGGGGGGGGGGGGTGGGGGGGGGGGGGGGTGGGGGGGGGGGGGGGTGGGGGGGGGGGGGGGTGGGGGGGGGGGGGGGTGGGGGGGGGGGGGGGTGGGGGGGGGGGGGGGTGGGGGGGGGGGGGGGTGGGGGGGGGGGGGGGTGGGGGGGGGGGGGGGTGGGGGGGGGGGGGGGTGGGGGGGGGGGGGGGTGGGGGGGGGGGGGGGTGGGGGGGGGGGGGGGTGGGGGGGGGGGGGGGTGGGGGGGGGGGGGGGTGGGGGGGGGGGGGGGTGGGGGGGGGGGGGGGTGGGGGGGGGGGGGGGTGGGGGGGGGGGGGGGTGGGGGGGGGGGGGGGTGGGGGGGGGGGGGGGTGGGGGGGGGGGGGGGTGGGGGGGGGGGGGGGTGGGGGGGGGGGGGGGTGGGGGGGGGGGGGGGTGGGGGGGGGGGGGGGTGGGGGGGGGGGGGGGTGGGGGGGGGGGGGGGTGGGGGGGGGGGGGGGTGGGGGGGGGGGGGGGTGGGGGGGGGGGGGGGTGGGGGGGGGGGGGGGTGGGGGGGGGGGGGGGTGGGGGGGGGGGGGGGTGGGGGGGGGGGGGGGTGGGGGGGGGGGGGGGTGGGGGGGGGGGGGGGTGGGGGGGGGGGGGGGTGGGGGGGGGGGGGGGTGGGGGGGGGGGGGGGTGGGGGGGGGGGGGGGTGGGGGGGGGGGGGGGTGGGGGGGGGGGGGGGTGGGGGGGGGGGGGGGTGGGGGGGGGGGGGGGTGGGGGGGGGGGGGGGTGGGGGGGGGGGGGGGTGGGGGGGGGGGGGGGTGGGGGGGGGGGGGGGTGGGGGGGGGGGGGGGTGGGGGGGGGGGGGGGTGGGGGGGGGGGGGGGTGGGGGGGGGGGGGGGTGGGGGGGGGGGGGGGTGGGGGGGGGGGGGGGTGGGGGGGGGGGGGGGTGGGGGGGGGGGGGGGTGGGGGGGGGGGGGGGTGGGGGGGGGGGGGGGTGGGGGGGGGGGGGGGTGGGGGGGGGGGGGGGTGGGGGGGGGGGGGGGTGGGGGGGGGGGGGGGTGGGGGGGGGGGGGGGTGGGGGGGGGGGGGGGTGGGGGGGGGGGGGGGTGGGGGGGGGGGGGGGTGGGGGGGGGGGGGGGTGGGGGGGGGGGGGGGTGGGGGGGGGGGGGGGTGGGGGGGGGGGGGGGTGGGGGGGGGGGGGGGTGGGGGGGGGGGGGGGTGGGGGGGGGGGGGGGTGGGGGGGGGGGGGGGTGGGGGGGGGGGGGGGTGGGGGGGGGGGGGGGTGGGGGGGGGGGGGGGTGGGGGGGGGGGGGGGTGGGGGGGGGGGGGGGTGGGGGGGGGGGGGGGTGGGGGGGGGGGGGGGTGGGGGGGGGGGGGGGTGGGGGGGGGGGGGGGTGGGGGGGGGGGGGGGTGGGGGGGGGGGGGGGTGGGGGGGGGGGGGGGTGGGGGGGGGGGGGGGTGGGGGGGGGGGGGGGTGGGGGGGGGGGGGGGTGGGGGGGGGGGGGGGTGGGGGGGGGGGGGGGTGGGGGGGGGGGGGGGTGGGGGGGGGGGGGGGTGGGGGGGGGGGGGGGTGGGGGGGGGGGGGGGTGGGGGGGGGGGGGGGTGGGGGGGGGGGGGGGTGGGGGGGGGGGGGGGTGGGGGGGGGGGGGGGTGGGGGGGGGGGGGGGTGGGGGGGGGGGGGGGTGGGGGGGGGGGGGGGTGGGGGGGGGGGGGGGTGGGGGGGGGGGGGGGTGGGGGGGGGGGGGGGTGGGGGGGGGGGGGGGTGGGGGGGGGGGGGGGTGGGGGGGGGGGGGGGTGGGGGGGGGGGGGGGTGGGGGGGGGGGGGGGTGGGGGGGGGGGGGGGTGGGGGGGGGGGGGGGTGGGGGGGGGGGGGGGTGGGGGGGGGGGGGGGTGGGGGGGGGGGGGGGTGGGGGGGGGGGGGGGTGGGGGGGGGGGGGGGTGGGGGGGGGGGGGGGTGGGGGGGGGGGGGGGTGGGGGGGGGGGGGGGTGGGGGGGGGGGGGGGTGGGGGGGGGGGGGGGTGGGGGGGGGGGGGGGTGGGGGGGGGGGGGGGTGGGGGGGGGGGGGGGTGGGGGGGGGGGGGGGTGGGGGGGGGGGGGGGTGGGGGGGGGGGGGGGTGGGGGGGGGGGGGGGTGGGGGGGGGGGGGGGTGGGGGGGGGGGGGGGTGGGGGGGGGGGGGGGTGGGGGGGGGGGGGGGTGGGGGGGGGGGGGGGTGGGGGGGGGGGGGGGTGGGGGGGGGGGGGGGTGGGGGGGGGGGGGGGTGGGGGGGGGGGGGGGTGGGGGGGGGGGGGGGTGGGGGGGGGGGGGGGTGGGGGGGGGGGGGGGTGGGGGGGGGGGGGGGTGGGGGGGGGGGGGGGTGGGGGGGGGGGGGGGTGGGGGGGGGGGGGGGTGGGGGGGGGGGGGGGTGGGGGGGGGGGGGGGTGGGGGGGGGGGGGGGTGGGGGGGGGGGGGGGTGGGGGGGGGGGGGGGTGGGGGGGGGGGGGGGTGGGGGGGGGGGGGGGTGGGGGGGGGGGGGGGTGGGGGGGGGGGGGGGTGGGGGGGGGGGGGGGTGGGGGGGGGGGGGGGTGGGGGGGGGGGGGGGTGGGGGGGGGGGGGGGTGGGGGGGGGGGGGGGTGGGGGGGGGGGGGGGTGGGGGGGGGGGGGGGTGGGGGGGGGGGGGGGTGGGGGGGGGGGGGGGTGGGGGGGGGGGGGGGTGGGGGGGGGGGGGGGTGGGGGGGGGGGGGGGTGGGGGGGGGGGGGGGTGGGGGGGGGGGGGGGTGGGGGGGGGGGGGGGTGGGGGGGGGGGGGGGTGGGGGGGGGGGGGGGTGGGGGGGGGGGGGGGTGGGGGGGGGGGGGGGTGGGGGGGGGGGGGGGTGGGGGGGGGGGGGGGTGGGGGGGGGGGGGGGTGGGGGGGGGGGGGGGTGGGGGGGGGGGGGGGTGGGGGGGGGGGGGGGTGGGGGGGGGGGGGGGTGGGGGGGGGGGGGGGTGGGGGGGGGGGGGGGTGGGGGGGGGGGGGGGTGGGGGGGGGGGGGGGTGGGGGGGGGGGGGGGTGGGGGGGGGGGGGGGTGGGGGGGGGGGGGGGTGGGGGGGGGGGGGGGTGGGGGGGGGGGGGGGTGGGGGGGGGGGGGGGTGGGGGGGGGGGGGGGTGGGGGGGGGGGGGGGTGGGGGGGGGGGGGGGTGGGGGGGGGGGGGGGTGGGGGGGGGGGGGGGTGGGGGGGGGGGGGGGTGGGGGGGGGGGGGGGTGGGGGGGGGGGGGGGTGGGGGGGGGGGGGGGTGGGGGGGGGGGGGGGTGGGGGGGGGGGGGGGTGGGGGGGGGGGGGGGTGGGGGGGGGGGGGGGTGGGGGGGGGGGGGGGTGGGGGGGGGGGGGGGTGGGGGGGGGGGGGGGTGGGGGGGGGGGGGGGTGGGGGGGGGGGGGGGTGGGGGGGGGGGGGGGTGGGGGGGGGGGGGGGTGGGGGGGGGGGGGGGTGGGGGGGGGGGGGGGTGGGGGGGGGGGGGGGTGGGGGGGGGGGGGGGTGGGGGGGGGGGGGGGTGGGGGGGGGGGGGGGTGGGGGGGGGGGGGGGTGGGGGGGGGGGGGGGTGGGGGGGGGGGGGGGTGGGGGGGGGGGGGGGTGGGGGGGGGGGGGGGTGGGGGGGGGGGGGGGTGGGGGGGGGGGGGGGTGGGGGGGGGGGGGGGTGGGGGGGGGGGGGGGTGGGGGGGGGGGGGGGTGGGGGGGGGGGGGGGTGGGGGGGGGGGGGGGTGGGGGGGGGGGGGGGTGGGGGGGGGGGGGGGGGGGGGGGGGGCGGGGAGGGGGGGGGGGGGGGTGGGGGGCGGGGGTTGGGGGGGGGCCGGGGGCGGGGGGAGGGGGGGGGTGGGGGGGGGGGGGGGGGGGGGGGGGGGGGGTGGGGGGGGGGGAGGGGGGGGGGGGGGGGGTGGGGGGGGAGGGGGGGGCCCTGGGCCGGGGGGGAGGGGGGGGGGGGGGGGGGGGGGGGGGGGGGGGGGTGGGGGGGGGGCAGATCACAAATGTAGCCAGAGTGGCAATGTTCCATCTTCCTCAGGTTAAGCAGTAGGTGCCCTACCTGTCTCACCCTGACCAAGTCACAGTGATCCATGCACCAGTCATGTCCAGGTTGGACTACTATAATTTGCTCTATGCAGGGCTACCCTTGAGGTTGCTCCAGAAACTCTGGCTGGCCCAGAATGTGGTGGTGAGGGTTCTTGGAGAGTGCATATACAACTGTTGCTTCTTCTGCTGCACTGGCTCCAGATTGAGTACCAGATCAGGTTCAAGGTTTTGATATTGACCTTTAAGGTCTTAGTCTGGGATCATCATACCTGTAAGATTGTTTCTGTTACATCCTTAAAAGAGCATTAAGCTCATCTGGTAACACCTACTGGTGGTCCGGGGCCAGTGGTGGGATACAAATAATTTAACAGCCAGTTCCAGTGGTGGGATTCAAATAATCTAACAACTGGTTGTTTACAAGCACCATTTTAACAACCGGTTCTGCCGAAGTGGTGCGAACCTACTGAATCCAACCACTGTCCTTGGCCCAAGAAGTGTTCAGCTGTCTTCATCCAAAATCAGAGACTTTTCATCTCTGGCTCCAACCTGGTGGAACTCTCTATCAAATTAGACCCAGGTCCCATGCAATTTGGCTCTATATTGTAGGGTCTGCAAGACTGAGATGTTCTACCAGATCCATGGTTGAGGACAGCGGCAGTTTCTCAGCTGACCTCTCTACCCCTGCCCTCATTCCTGCAGTTGTTCCCTTGTACCTTTCTGCTCCCAACCCATCCCTTCCCTTCCCCTTCTCCCTCCCTTTTCACTGGTTATCCTTGCTCGATCATCTTTGGAATTATAATTAAGGTCTAAGGTTGAATGGCATCACTTGGAATTTTAAAGCAATAAAGTTTTAAATAAATTATATAATACGACATTTTAATTTTATTGTATTTACAGTAGTTAGCTGCCCTGAGCCTGACTATAATTCGAGGAAGGGCAGGATATAAACAAACAAACCAACAAACAAACTCCAGTCAAGTCTTGGCCAGGTCTATGTCCCAGAGCATACCTTGACATCATGCCCCTACACAATCTGTGAACAGACACTCAAAGTTCAGAAACAAAATGCAGATCAATTCTAGACTCTGTTGGTTATCTAGTTGAATGTATGCACTCATCATTTTATGTGAGTTGAATGTATGCACTCATAATCTGTAGGCTAGCCTTGTACACGCAGCATATCTGTGCACAGAAGGGATGTACTTGCCCCATCACGTGTATTCAGCTCAACATCAGCATGTAGCCAATGTATGTAAAAGCCTACAGTCGCACAGTTGTGAACTTACAGTGTTCCCAATTAGGGTTGGAGATTCGGACAGTCCAAATCCGAATTTTTACCGAATCTGCACGGATTCGGACGGATTCAGAAGAGCAGGGGCCGAATCTGAGCTGTCCGAATCCTAACAGATCCGAATCCATGGGATTCGGATTACCAGCCGAATTGCGTTTTTATTTTTTGGTGTTTTTTTTCACATTTCGGCCTGCAGGGGAGACATTTTTAAACATATCAGCACCAAATTTTCAGGGTATCATCAGGAGACTGTCCTGATGATACCCTCCAAGTTTGGTGCATTTTGGTTTAGGGGGGCCAAAGTTATGGACCCCCAAAAGTGGTGTCCCTATCCCCCATTCTTTCCAATGGGAACTAAGGAGATGAGGGCTACCCTTTTGAGGGTCCATAACTTTGGCCCCCCTGAACCAAACTGCACCAAACCTGGAGGGTATCATCAGGACAGTCTCCTGATGATACACTGAAATATTGGTACCGATACATCTACAAATGCACCCCCTGCAGGCACCCCCAGAAATTTGCACAAGATTCTTTGTTCTGCAGTGACTTAGCTGCATTGCTGTCAATAGGGAATTTCTGAGGGGGCTGTGGAGTGCACATTTTTCATGGTAAACCCACAAAACTTTCAGGGTATCTTCAGGAGAGTCTCTGGATGACACCATCCAGGTTTGGGGAACTTTACTTCAGGGGGAAGTGGGAGATGGGCCCTACCCTTTTTTGGGTCCCATAGAATTAAACCCCCTGAAGCAAAATTCCCCAAACCTGGATGGTGTCATCCAGAGACTCTCCTGAAGATACCCTGAAAGTTTTGTGACCATACCTTCAGAAATGTGCACCTCACAGCCCTCTACCAGAAATTCCCCATTGACAGCAATACAGCTAAGTCACTGCAGAACAAAGAATCTTGGGCAAATTTCTGGGGGTGCCTGCAGGGGATGCATTTTGAGATGTATCGGCACCAAATTATCAGAGTATCATCAGGTGACTGTCCTGATGTTGCCCACCAAGTTTGGTGCAGTTTGGTTCAGGTATGGACCCTCAAAAGGGGTGCAACTATCCCCCATTGTTTCCAATGGGAGCTGATAGGGGATGGGGGCTACACCTTTGAGAGTCCATAACTTTGGCTCCCCTGAACCAAACTGCACCAAACTTTGGGGGTATCATCAGGACAGTCTCCTGATGTTACCCTGAAAGTTTGGTGTCACTAGCTTTAAAAATGCTGGTTTGCGTGTTTCACCGCTCACTCACTCCAGCAGGCTTCATGTGCAGGAGCGGTGAAACATGAAAACCGGAATTTTTAAAGCTAGTGGCACCAAATTTCAGGGTATCATCAGGAGACTGTCCTGATGACACCCCCCAAGTTTGGTGCAGTTTGGTTCAGGGGGGCCAAAGTTATGGACCCTCAAAGGGGGGCCTCTATCCCCCATTGTTTCCAATGACAGCTAAGGAGATGGTGGCTACCATTTTGAGGGTCCATAACTTTGGCCCCCCTAAACCAAACTGCACCAAGCATGGGGGTGTCATCAGGACAGTCTCCTGATGATACCCTGATATTTTGGTGCTGATATGTCTAAAAATGTGCCCCTGCAGGCACCCCCAAAAATTTGCCCAAGGTTCTTTTTTCTGCAGTGACTTCTGCATTGCTGTCAATGTGGAATTTCTGGTGGAGGGCTGCGGGGTGCACATTTATCAAGATACAGTCACAAAATGTTCAGGATATCTTCAGGAGAGTCTTTGGATGACACCATCCAGGTTTGAGGAACTTTGCTTATGGGGGCAGTGGGAGATGGACCCTACCCATAACATTGAACCCCTTGAAGCAACGGTCACCAAACCTGGATGGTGTCATGAAGAGACTCTCCTGAAGACACCCTGAAAGTTTTGTGGGTTTACCATGAGAAATGTGCACTCCACAGCCCTCCCACAGAAATTTCCTATTGGCTGCAATGGAGCCAGCCAGCCACTACAGAGCACAGAATCTGGGGAAATTTGTTTGGGTGACTGTGAGGGGTGCAGTTTTAGAGCTACTGTCACCAAAATTTCGGGGTATCATAAATATACTGTCCCTATGATACTCCCCAAGTTTGGTGAAGTTTGGTTCAGGGGTCCAACGTTATGGACCTTCAAAAGTGTAGCCCCCATCTCCTGTTAGCTTCCATTGGAAACAATGGGGGATGGGGCACCCCTTTTGAGGGTCAATAACTTTGCCCCCCCTGAACCAAACTGCACCAAACTTGGGGAGAATCATCAGGACAGTCTCCAGATGATATCCTGAAATTTTGGTGCCACTAGCTTTAAAATTGCGTCCCCTGCAGGCCAAAACGTGTAAAAACACCCAAAATTCAAAAAAATAATAAAACGGACCCGAATTTTTCGGATTTACCCGAATTTTCGGGTATATCCGAATTGGCTATGATTCGGATTCGGGCATACAAATCATTTTATGCCCCAAAATACCCAAATCCGAATTTTACCGAATTTTTTTAGTATTGACCAACCCTATTCCCAATCATGTAGACAAAGCCCATGTGTGCCGTTTGTATGTGCAGAGGCTCTGTGCTAACATTAGGCTGAATGTACACAGGTAGAGCTAGTAAATAGGAGCCTGCTTCCCCTCTGCACATGTCTTTTATACACAGATAAGTTTTGTGTACAATACCTCTCCTACATCTGAAGTATCCCAGGCAGAGAAACCTTGGAGCAATTTACAAAAGAAGACTTATAAGCCAAACACACTAATTCTTGTAGGGCTTCTGTCAGCACAAATGCTTTGGGGATTACAGCCTAAATCTCATTGAAATTCACATTGGCACTTTCAACAGTGCTCCCTTTTTTGAAGGGTTCTTTTGGGAAATCTAGCTATTTGAAACTAAAACTAAAGGTTTCATCTTACTTTATGATACCAATATTTCTCATCAGCAGTCATTGCAGAATGACAATATTTTATTGTGCGCAGGGCACTGTTCCTGAAATGTGACTTTCTCTGTATCAGTTTCAACAGTACCAAATTTCGAAAACTACATCAGTTGGGTAGAAAGAAGGTGTTTCTTTTTAATTCATGCATACTGTCTTTGTCCCAGGCATCACACAAATGTACTTAATGGCCATTGAAGGACTAACCCTAACCACTCTTACTTATGTGCAGGTACCACTGGTTTTTGAAAGGACTTATGAGTATGTCTGGGACTCCAAAAATGTACACAATTAAAAATGTCAATCCTCTGGGCTTCCCACTGCCAGTGACTTATTTCAGACCCCCTGAGCTGCAATGTGAGGCTAGTAAGTTCCAGTGAAGTCAGTGGGATTTACTTCTACTTGAAGAATTATCTATTTCTATTTGCATGAGGATCTGCTATTTGCATGAGGATCTGAAGTGGGCTCCCAGTCCAGTAAGGTTTCTACTATAATTAAAACCTGTGGATTTTTAAGGTGCTGCAAGTCTTTATTTTTTTTCTACTTGGCTTTGTATCAGCATGGGTATACAGAGCTGTACTCTTCATTTCCAACCCCCCTAGTCTGGTCACTTCACTGCGTTGATTGTCTCTGAGACTGCAGCACCAGAGAAGTGGGATCAACCCTATTCCATCTTTACTCTGCCTCACAGGTGTCAAGTTTTGATATTTTGGGCAGAGAATACTGAGAAAAGGCTCTCTTTATATGGTCCCAACTGAAATCATTTCCAACACTGGGCTACACTAGAGGATTGTCTGGAAAACTGAGACTGTGCCATCATGAGAGAGATTTCTGGGTTATCTGGATGGTTCAGACATAGACCATGGTGCTCTCACAACACCTGCATCTAGAAGAGCCCTCTCAAGTCTCCCTGAAGTAATTTGGATTTAAGCACTTCAGTCCTATCTATTTCAGTGGCACTTAAACATGCCTGAATTGAGTTGTTGGATTGCAAGTCCATAGGTAAGCATAACCCTGTTGAATAATCTGGTTCTAAAAATACACTGCTACATTTTCCCCCTGTAAACCAATGCACAGGGCCATGAGCCATGTCTCCACAAAGAACCATTCCAGTAACCAGGAGCTACAGCAAGAAGGAATGCTTAAAACAGCAGCCCTGAACAGAAAATGACAGCGTTCTGCTCTATACTCTGTCAAATGAGCCAATATGTTCTCCAAAGTTTGTCTAGGAAAAAGGTTCACCCTTTTAACTCTGTTTTTATGACAGAGTATATAGTGTGAATTTAATGTGTGTGACAGCTTGGATATAGCAGTTTAAAACAAAAACAAAACTATGAACAGAAAAAGTCTGCCAAGGGCATTGCAGTACAGACCCCCTTACATGGCTTTGTCTCACATCCCAAATGAAAAGGGCTAGTGCTGAGGTTAAAATGGATGCCAAAAAGCTAGTTACTGAAACTAGAATAAGTCTTTTGTGTCCATTACAATAATGGAGAGCTTTGTGGTGAATGTCATCAATATGCAGAGGATACTCAGGTAGGTATTTCCTTATCTAAACCTCCAAATGTGTCTATCTCAGTTCTGAACCTTTCCTTCAAGCTGAATCCAGACAAGATGGAGAAATGTTAGATGGAAAAACTAATGCTTTGAGATAATTGGATTATCTCTGATGGAGTAGAAATTAGGAGCAAGTGTGATGTCTCCAGGGGGGTAGAGGAACATTGTTGCTTTGGGCATACCATTACAAGAAAGAAGTGAACTTCAGATTGCTGTTGAAATCTTTTATTCTGTTTTTGCACAGGCACACTTTGGTCCTTAAGAACAAGCCAGGACCTAAGAACAAGCCAGCTGGATCAGACCAGAGTTTATCTAGTCCAGCACTCTGCTACTCGCAGTGGCCCACCAGGTGCCTTTGGGAGCTCACATGCAGGATGTGAAAGCAATGGCCTTCTGCTGCTGCTTCTCCTGAGCACCTGGTCTGGTAAGGCATTTGCAATCTGAGATCAAGGAGGATCAAGATTGGTAGCCATAGATTGACTTCTCCATAAATCTGACCAAGCCCCTTTTTAAAGTTATCCAGGTTAGTGGCCATCACCACCTCCTGTGGCAGCATATTCCAAACACCAATCACACGTTGTGTGAAGAAGTGTTTCCTTTTATTAGTCCTGATTCTTCCCCCCCAGCATTTTCAATGAATGTTCCCTGGTTCTAGTATTATGGTTTGTTATGATCTTCTTAGAATGATCATGGTAAAAGTATTTCTATGTGGTCTGAATGGAAAGGTGTCAATATTTTGCAGGCCTCATTCACAATGGCACCATGTCCCATGCCTTATCCTTCTACAGTTATCATTTCCCCCTTTCACCATTGAAGATTTTTCATGGTTTTTTTAAAAATGGCAATTTACATATTGTCATAGTGTTACAATGTTATAATTATTTATCTACTTAGTCCCTCTGAATTCCCAGGTTTCATTTGAAATGTCTTCAGCTCTTTTTGTTGAAGAGATATGCCTTTCCTCTTATATCTCTACAATGAAATATCTACAATAAACTCACTTTAAAAAATGAAAGCTGAGAATTCAGAGGTTCTAGTACACAGATCATCAGAATGTTATCACATTATTTATACTGATACATCAAGAGATAGAAGCACAAAGCCAATGCTGGGGAATTGGCTAAAGCATCTAGAAGGTGCAGGATATATCTCCGAGGATCTGTGGTGGGGTACCATATCTGTTGTCTTTGTGACCCTACTTGTGGTCTATATCAGCAAATTGTAAGTTTGTAACTGAAATAAATATTTTAAAAGACACAATGAGACTCCAGTACTCTCTTTCTAAGGGAACCAACCCTGGTAAGTGTCAGCACTTGGAACTTCCCACTGCTTTTAAAAGCAGGGTGGGTATAACAATATGTTACAGACTTCTGAGAATGATCTTGATTTTTGTAAAAACCCTCTGTTATGGTCCTAGGGGCAGGTGAGGAAGTGGAAGGCAAAAGGCAGAACAAACTGAGCAGAAACATAGATGGGGTAAAATAGGCCACAGCTTTAGTGATTGCAGCTACTGGAGCATTGCTGCCCCCCCCCCCAGGCACATGCCCGGTGCAACGTGCACCCCTGGTCCCCTTGTAGCTCTGCCTCTGCACCTGCCAACCAATGGCACTTGATGGGGAAATAGCAAATCTGGGGATTCCACATGGGCACAAGCCACTGTGTTGCTCCCCGCCATCTGGAAGTACAGCCAGATTGCTTCCCCTTAGCTGGACAAATCACTGAACAGCTCTACCTCTAAGACCCTTAAGGTGGGCCCCAAAATGGGGGAGATGGGTATGGATCTAGCCCAATGCCCAAAACATTTACTTAAAATATGCAACACAAGAAGCATCTCCAATACAATATATGTGTGTGGGCCATATGGCAGAGTTCAGATATAAAGAGAGGAGTCGACTGGAGTGAAAACATTCCCAGGTCCTCCCTGGAAGCCTTACCCCTCCAAGCAGGTTCGTGCAGCTTTTGATTGACCAGCAGATTGCGGCTGGAGCCTGCCCAGAAAGCTCCTATCACTGTGATGCCAAAGGCAGAGGTAGAGGACAACTCCCCTTTTGCTCTGCTCCTTGTTCTCATGTTTCCATAATTATCCCAAAACATTACACTGTTTCTTATGGTGGTGACTGGGAAACCTGAAGAAGGATGTTGAAGCAAAAAATTAAAAATGCCATGGTCATTCCTTATGGACTTATAGCTCACAAGCAAGATAGACAATGCTCTTATGATCCAGAGCCACATGAGAGTCACCTTGTTACCCAAAGTGGTGGGAGTCTCTCCCTTTTAGAGTGAGGAATTAGCAAAAGAGTGGGTCAGGAAATAGTTGGGCAAGCTCGAGATCTTGTTTGCCTATGTTTTATAAAAGTCAGCTTTTGCAAGAAATTCAGCAGGAGAGCAAAAGTAACAATTTTATTAAGGGATAATGGGGGTACACAAGCAGGTAATAATCAAAACAGCAGAACACAGACTGGATATAAACAGCTGTGAGGGGATAGGTCTGAAATAGATGAGGGAATTGGGGAATAAATGTTATAGTCACCTGATCTTGGAGCAGAAAAGTCCAATGAGCAGAGCTGAGCAACCTGCACTAGCTCTGATAAAAGAACAATGTTTAGTGGAACAATATCACAAAGAGGTGACCAGAAATACTGAACAAGGGCTACTGGGTAAGGGAGCTTCTTATAGGGAAAAAGGGACAGTGAGGGTTATGCAGAGTGGCCCATAATTTCCTGGGACAAAAAGAAGTCCTGCCTTTCTGGGGAAAGACAACAGACAGACATCAACTTTAAAGGTTGGGTCATTGGTTGAGGTATTAGTTTGATCATGTTCCTAATGGGTTGAGGCATCAGTTTGATGTTCCAAGATCAGGGAATGCCTGAAAGCGGGAAGGTAGCTGGTGAAATTACAGCTATAGAACAACAGCAATGCAAATGAGGTGGTCGTTGGAGAGATTAGTGATAGGAAAAAGAATTGTGTTAATACAATATTGGGCAACACATTAGCAAATCCACTGTCTACACAGGGGTGTATTGGTCCAGGGCTGGAAATGGGAACACTCTCCAGGGCAGGGGTATTGTGTTCACTTAATATCTTCAGGAAGGGTGCGAGAAAGGCATTATGCAAGGCTTATTTGAAGAGGGCGAGTCCAGACAAGTTTTTACTTACTATGTGTCCTATGTGAGGGTGTAAACAGGCATGTGGATAAGGGGGAACCAGTGGACATTGTCTACTTGGATTTCCAAAAGGCTTTTGACAAAGTTCCTCACCAGAAACTATTGAGAAAACTCAGCAATCAAGGAATAAGAGGGGAAGTCCTCCTATGGATTAAAAACTGGTTGAGAAACAGGAAGCAAAGAGTGGGTGTAAATGGGAAATTCTCACAATGGAGAGATGTAAGGAGTGGTGTCCCCCAAGGATCCGTTTTGGGACCAGTGCTCTTTAACCTATTCATAAATGACCTGGAAGTAGGGATGGGTAGCGTGGTGGCCAAGTTTGCAGATGATACCAAATTATGTAGTGTGGTGAGAACCGCAAAGGATTGCGAAGTGCTCCAAGCGGACCTTGATAAATTAGGTGAGTGGGCTAAGAAATGGCAAATGCAGTTCAATGTAGCAAAATGTAAAGTGGTGCACATAGGGGCAAAAAATCCAAACTTCACATACACGCTACAAGGGTCAGTGCTATCAGTCACAGACCAGGAAAGGGATTTGGGCGTCTTAGTTGATAGTTCCATGGGAATGTCAACTCAATGCATGGCAGCTGTGAAAAAGGCAAACTCTATGCTGGGGATAATTAGGAAAGGAATTGAGAATAAAACTGCAAAGATTGTCATGCCCTTATATAAAGCAGTGGTGCAACCACACTTGGAGTACTGTGTTCAGTTCTGGTCGCCACATCTCAAAAAGGACATTGAAGAGATAGAAAAAGTGCAGAGAAGGGCAACGAGGATGATTGAGGGACTGGAGCACCTTCCTTATGAGGAGAGGCTGCAGCGTTTGGGACTCTTTAGTTTGGAGAGGAGACAGCTGAGGGGGGATATGATTGAAGTCTATAAAATTATGCATGGGGTAGAAAATGTTGACAGAGAGAAATTTTTCTCTGTTTCTCACAATACTAAAACCAGGGGGCATTCATTGAAAATGCTGGGGGGAAGAATTAGGACTAATAAAAGGAAACACTTCTTCACGCAACGTGTGATTGGTGTTTGGAACATGCTGTCACAGGAGGTGGTGATGGCCACTAACCTGGATAGCTTTAAAAGGGGCTTGGACAGATTTATGGAGGATAAATCGATTTATGGCTACCAATCTTGATCCTCTTTGATCTGAGATTGCAAATGCCTTAACAGACCAGGTGCTCGGGAGCAACAGCCGCAGAAGGCCATTGCTTTCACCTCCTGCATGTGAGCTCCCAAAGGCACCTGGTGGGCCACTGCGATTAGCAGAGAGCTGGACTAGATGGACTCTGGTCTGATCCAGCTGGCTTGTTCTTATGTTCTTATGTTCTTATGTGGATACACTGAGCCAATGCAAAGAACGGGCTCCCCATTTTGACACTGCACTGCTAGGCACCCCAAAAGGTTGTCAGGATGAGTAGAGGCATTACTGTAAAACAGAACCCCTCTTTGGTCAGTCTGTTAACAACCTCAAGTAATGAGCAAACCTTTCTAGATGCAATTATAAAACAGTTAAGTAATCAAATTTGAGCAAATTTAACTGCAGTCTTATGCACACTTACTTGTAGTGATGTGGCTAAGTTTCAAAATGGCAGACTTAAAATACAATATAAAAATACAAACCAGGGAGCATACAGTAGAAAATGTTAATACAGAACAGAATCATGTGTGAATGGCCAATGACTTGGCAAAAGTTTCAATATAATGTAAGATAATAAAGTCTTAGGCCTATGTTGTGGTTCTTTAACCTTTATTCTACTACTTGCTTCGGCCCCATCAGTGCACACAGAAATTCAGTTTGCTTCCATTAATATATTGACACAATACATTTAGAAATTCAACTTGCTTCTAGCCAATATTGACATAGTACAAGCAGCAGGTCAACTTGCTTTTATCAGTACCAGCAAAAGTTCAACTTACTTTCATTAATGTATTGACACAAAATTGGCAGAAGTTCAACTTGCTTTGAGCCTGTATTGACATAGAAGACCTCTAATAGGTACCTTCATTGTGCACAATTCCACTCTGACTTCCAACTTGGCCGGCATTACCAGTGGCTTCATTTATCCTTTTCTTCTGTCAAAACGTGCCAATGGTTTTGCTTCATCTCTCTAGGCCATGTGCCACTGAAACAACTGAGCACTAAGGACATCTCCGCACCAGTTCACTCAACCACTTCAGTCAATGACCGGATAGCTTAGGAATGGCCCTTAATGCTCAGCTGTTGCAGGGTGCTTACCAATTAACTCTGCCTATGTGCTAGCAACTATCCTACTCCTAAACAGTCACAAAGATCAGGTCTACTTATGGATTCCCCAAAACCACCTAAACAAAATTGAACAAGCAAGAAAAAGGCTTCTTTTGTGCCAGTTTCAAAGGAGCCTCAAAAATTCTTGCTCATCCTGGTAGGGTTGCTGGACACTGCCTGGCAATCAACAGGATGCATCCTGGAAATAACATTTAAAAATAATAATGAAAATAGAATGCCTGGTGATTCCCAGAGCTACCCAGAAGTGACAAAATGCAGCTTTAGGAGTTGCCAGAAACTCTATGGGACCTGAGGACAGGGATCCCTTGCCCCCATCAAAGGCTTGGCAGCAGCCCTAGCCCAAAAGGTAATCCGATAATTTCACATTATTCAAAAGGGCAGAATGGGTAGGCTAATTGCGGTAGATATCTGCAAGGAAGAGGAGGAGCTTGCTTATAAAGTCAGCCTACTGCCTATTTACATTGCATGAGACAGCTTGTCCAGCTTCAGTTCCATAAGAACACTATGCTTCTATTCAGAAAGAGGAACATCCACAAATTGCATCTCATTCTGTATGAACATAGAATAGGATTCAGCAAACAATTTACATCCAAGGGTATTACAAGTGCATGCTCCCTTCTTTGGCAAGGCAGATCATCTAGTGACTGCTAGAAGTTACTTGAGAACTGAAATGAAATTTACAAAATTTGCAGAACAATATTTTGTCTTCATACTACAAGTTGGGAAATTTCTGTTATGTTTCAAGGGCAAGACATGCAAATATAACAAACAATGGACAATACACTTGCCTAAATAGGACCCAGAATGGAGCACATACTCATCAAACTTTGAAATTATGATTTGAAATTATGCACCAAAGATCCAAGGAATAGTGACTGCTTCTACATAGAGATTTCCCTCAGATTTTTCTTACATGGAAAATAAAAAGTCTATAAATTAAACGGTAATATCCTCATGACATCATGTTAATTCTGAGCACACCTTGTGGGCTTTCCCCTTTAAACCAGATTTTTTTAAAAAAATACCCTCATTTAATCTGGTTCAGAAGAGGAACTTGGGGGTAGATGCTCTATCTACAGCCACTATTGGACATAGGCAGAGCTAAGCTCTCCCTTCAACACCAACCTTTCTTTCCCCCTATTTTCAGCTCTTTAAAAAGCTTTCCTCCCCTAATGAGCCACACTGCAGTTGGGAAAAGAAAGGGAAACTTCCAAGACATGAAATTGCTGTCATCTAAGCACTTTTACATAGATGTGACAGAGAAAAAGAGGGAGGGGTCAGGAGCAAGAATTGGTGTGCAGATGCCATTCTATATGCTGAAGCTTCTATGGCCAAGGTTCACTTTCAGGCCGCAGTCGGGAACCAGACAGTGTTAGAATATAATCCTCCCACCCCTCAAAGGAACTGCACATGTACACATACACTGCACGTGCTTCAGCCTGTTTAGAACTTCTGAGAAATTATTTTTTCTCAAGTGTTTGATGATACCCATAATTGGTAGACCATTTGCAACCTGAGAAAGGGAGGCACTGTTTACCAGTCAACACGTAGAAATCAAATGGAACTCCAAAGAACCATGGGCAGAATAGGTGGCTAAGCTGCTCAGATCCACTTGTTTGTGCCACCTTAAAATGCTATCTTTTCCCCCTCTGGATTGTCCCAGTTGCAATTGTTTCTGCAGATTTCCAAATAAACACTGCCCAATGGTTTGATAAGTCACCTTATTGCACTCCACAGTCTCTTAAAATGCTCCTTGAAGGAAATTTATCCCATGTGATATGAAGCACAGAATTTCAATCTGGGTACAGCTGGCCACTTAAATGCACCCACTGGTGGGAAAAAAACAAACTACCTGCATCCAAGAAATGGAATGGATACAAAGCATTAGGGTTATTTTGATTTTGAAGATTAAATAACAGGCCTGATTATTATTCTGCTGGACTTGTATTATTCTTCTAAAACCTTTGCCCCTTTGAAGTGTTGAAAAAGAAATAGGCAATCTATTCAATAAAGTCTGATATGAAGCAAAATTCTCAGGTTTTCAGGCCAATGGTATTTAATCCAAGGACAGATAAGACATTTAAATTTTAGTAGCACTCAGTTATATATCTGACATAGAAAAATGGCTGCGATCTGGCTGCAATCCTTTTTATCAGATCAGACAATAGGCGTTAAATGACAAAATATTATTCAGGTCATAGATCCATGTAGCCCATAAGTTCTGAAGCAGCTTCATTAAATGTTTCTTTTTTAGGGGACAGAAGGGTATTGTATGATGTTCCCAGTTATTTAAGGCATACGAGGTGGGTTTTTTTTTAAAAAAAAATCCCTGGCAGATACTTCATCCATCTGTCCATTTTCATATTTATTATTTTCCCAGTCACTTTATTCATCCATCTGTTCATCTGTGTAAACCCATTCTTTAAAATTTTAATTTTTATTTATGGACTGACCTTAATAAACTCTCCTCAAGTACCGCGTGTTTATCACTGTCATGGATGAAAACATTATTAATGACAGGCAAGTCGAACTGGGAAGATGACTACCCCTTAAATTCCTTTTCAGCTGACTGGGCCGGAGCAACTCAGCTGGTGAGAGGTGGCTCTGATCGATAAGGTCAGAGTTCAGTCACTGTTCCCATCACTTCTATCATTCCCGTCATTGCCAGCTAACGATGCCTGCAGGTGGAGCGTTGCAGCTTTCTACATTTATGAATTGCCTGCACTCATACTGAAGTCTCATCATCCCAGCAGGACTTAGGAAAAAATATGTATAAAACACATATTGCTACAGACACTTATTTTGAAATGTATGCAAGACAGAAGAGGTCAATAAACAGAAGAAGAAACTCAGTGCATTAGGGGAAAAGGTGACTAGCTGTGTGACTGCTATAACTGAAAACGAGTACTAACATGATTTTTGGAGCAGCTATGAGAGAACTTTGGTGGCAACATCCAGTGAAATGCAGTAGAAATTATTGTACAAACTTAAGCTATGACCCACAAATATGGTTGCCACCTTTGACTCCTTTGGCTTTGTCAGATAAACACTTTTTCAAAAAATGGAAGTGATTTTGAAAGATTTATTACTGATTTTATTTGCAAAATGTAGGCCCTTTCCGCACGATGGTGCTCTTTATTGCAGGCACCCTAGGGATCTGCAAAACGCCATCCCTAGTAGGGGAGCTGTTCCTCGTACGGGAAGCGAAGCTGCACGCGAAGTCGCTGCCGCCTCTTTGCTCCCCTCTAGCGTTTAAGCCGCCGGTTTGTTTCCAAACCTTGCTCCTCAAGTGAGGTTTTCTGGAAACAGCGGCTTCCAGCCGCTGCCGTGCGAACAGCTGCGGCTGGAAGGCACCATCCCCCCTTTTCCAATCGACTTAGCTTCCCTGCGACCTTCCAGTGCGTCACCGAGGCCTGGGGACACGCCCTCCCCCGCCCTGTGACTTAGGAGCAGTCGCGCAGGGCAGGGGGGCATGTCCCCTGGCCTCGGCGACGCGCCAGAAGGTTGCAGGTAAGTTGATCGGGCGACAGTGCAGTGCTGTGCCGTCTTCCCTGTCTTTACCAGGACCGTTCGTGCGAACAGTCCTGGGGGTGTGTGTCGGCGTCATATATGCCGACACCTCACCCCCAGCGCGACCATGCGGAAGCAGCCGTATATCCTGTCCTACTGTCCAATCAGGGCTACCAATTCACCTAAAGATTCTTCTGTATGTATAGGTGGTGGGATGTTCAAAGGGTGAAGATGGGCTCCCATCACTGGTGTGGAATTTATATGACATTTCATCTGTGACTATCTTGGGCTTTACTTTCCCAGAAGCAAACACAAATATTTCTGCTTATGCAAAACACACATTCAACTTCCATCACTGCTGAGAAGTGCTGTAAAATCATGGCCGAACTCTAGAGGCAATCTTACAGGATGAACAGACAATATGGAAGAAGGGTGCTGGTTGTGTTTTCTTTATGGAGACTATAATGGTCTCTTGCCCTGATGCCCATAAAGCCCCTGCTGCTATAACCTATCAGAAGTCAGTAGCTATGGTAACTAAATAGAACCTTCAAGTCTGAAAGCATGATGTGTCTGAATTCCAGATGCTGGGGAACAAAAAACAGGAGATGACCAGAGTCCTCATGTCCTACATCCAAGCTTAGCATGGGCATCTAGCTGCTGCTGTTGCAAACAGAATACCTTGGACCCTTTGTCTGATCTAGCAGGGATGGTAAACATCTGCAGCTGGCAGTAGGAGAAAGTAGACACAGCTGGTAAAGAGAATAGATGGACTCTCAAGAAGATTTTTCTCCATCTTTCCCATCCTCCTCTGCTGTCATTTGATTCACCCAGAGTGCCTGCTGGCATGGTTCCTATTTTCTGACTACAGAGCTAGATTCTCAAGCTGGGAGCAGAAGCTGCAGGTTAGTCAGCAGACATGGAAGAGAACAGTACCCTTCTTTCTCAAGCCTCCCTCTCTCCCTCCAGGTTGCTGAGTGGAAGGGAGATTTTATGTGGCTTTGATGAAGATATGCTCCATGTGAAGCATGATGTGGACTTTAAAAAATGCAAATTTACATTATTGGTGCAAAAGGCATGGTAGAGAGATCTCCCAGCAAACACAGAACAGACTTACTGGATGCCGCAGGTTGCTGGCTGGAGGGCAGGGGTGAGGGAAGACAAGGCAGACACAAGCCAGCAGTCAGGATTGCCATTTGCTGGGAGGGAGAACTTCTGGGGAGAGCTTTGGCTTTTTGAGGTTCTGCTTATCTGTTTCCCTGGCCTTGGAGCTGGGACAGGTTCTCGGACTGGACTCTTTCTGCTTCTCTGGTTCACATGAGGGGATAGGGAGTTACTGCAACACATTATCAACAGTTTTGGCGCCCTTTCGCCAGAACTGGCTTCTGCTGTCTTTCTCATCAATAAAATCCTTGAACCCATCAAGCGAGTTATTGTCTGAATAGGGAAATTGACACCAGCTACGTGCTGCCCTTTAGGCAGAGCCATTAAAGGGGGTTGGCTTGGAACACAGTGGCCACATCAGCTGCTGTTGGGCTGGGGATCAATGCAGGCATAAAAATCAGGCCCAGATGACCCCTCGGTCTTATTTTCCTTAGCCTGGTCGAAACTCTTTCTTAATATTGTTCAAGGCATAGTTACCGTTTATGTGTTCAGACTTGCATACTTGCATGTGATGTTTATGTGCTTGTAACTGTATATTTTGTCACAGCTTGGCAGGTTGGACAAGGGGATGAATCCTTGGAGGGAGCTGCTGCCTGCATACCTGCTACCCCATTCAATGGGGGCTCCCATAAGGGATCTGGGGGCTGTGACAGGCCATTAAGCCACAGGCCCAAGTGGGGCTGGCAGCTGACGTACACCCCCAGGTAGAAGCCAGTGCCCACATGATGCTTCCATTCACTTGCTATCCCATACAGGTCTCCCCATGCAGGCTTGATGGGGATCAGTTCAGACGTATCACTCTTATGGGGTTTGTAGCCAATACACAAGCTGTGGCCAACATTTTTACCTAATACGTAGTGTGTGTTGCATTATTACCTAGGCTGCCTCTCTTCCCCCCGCCCCTGCCTCTGCCTGCCAATGCAATGACAGAATTGTGTTCTTAAGTAATAAGTTGAGTCATACTACTTGAATCACTGCATCTAAAGCTGCTCAGTAGATGTTAGCTCAACCCCAAAGCAGTTCTTACATTTCTCTATCCAGCTTTGCACCACTCATCCAAAATCTAAATATATGATTTTTTGCTAGAATAGCTGACCCAGGTTCCATGAATCTCACATCGGTCAGCTGATCACCTGTGGCTGAGTTATATACTACAGTAAATCAGCTGACCACCTCATTTTGTCACAATTGGCTGATGGACACAGCTGCCCAACGAGATTAGCAAACTACATATATCAGAACAATTGTGTGTGTGTGGTATATATACTGCAACAAGGTTATTCCAAAGAAACAGATCATATGCGCTTATGGTGCTATCCCAAGATATATTTTTTCTGAAAGAACTGGTACACAGTTTAGTGACAGAAGCTCAACTACTTAATTATCAGCACAAATATATGCTGACAAAAATATATCTAAACTAGAGCATAGGAATTGTAGTAAAAGTCACATTAATTTCAAATCACACATTTCTGGAGGAAGTCTATCTCAGATTTATGAGAGATAATGGTTAAAAGGTGGCTATAAATGCTTTATGAATTCCGCAGGTTGACATAAGAGCCAACCTGGCTGGGGAAAAACACACTTTTATTCAGGCGGCTTAAAGCAGGTTTGATAAATATTTGGCAAGATAAGCTAGCCTGGTGCTTGATCTTTGGGTGAGAAGGCTTTATTTCCAATTTGTGGCACCATTTTATTATTCAAGATAAACTGGAATGAAAGGGTGAGAGTGTGTGTCTGCATGTATATGAACAAAAGTTTTATATTCACTGTCATTTAATCCCAGGGGAGGAGGCAAGAGAATAGTGGGACCTTTGGGTTTCCCAGCATGGATCTTAATATTGGCCCAGACAACGTGAAATAGAGTCTTGGACATATTTAATCTAATACCTATAATTCTGACAGTGAAATAAGCAACAGAAGTGCATATGATAGTTTGTGACACACAATTTTAACTTCATCCTGTCACTTTGCTTTTGAGACATGGTTACCTGCAGGATAGGGCTATAAAGCAAGGATGTACAAGAATGTGTCAAACGTAGGGCTTCCCTAAATTACACTCTGAGGCACAGATTAATACATTTAATACATTCCAGTCATGAGTGAAGTACTTATAGCAGCACAACGTGCTCCTTCAGTGGTATCATTCATTGGAATGAACTACAGCTAACAGTGACAAGCTGGAAAAATGCCCCCACTTTTCAAACTGTACAAATGGCATTTGGACACAGTAACTCAAAACTGGACACTTCATTTCAAGTTTAAAGCTAGTGGCCCAGTCAAAAGCTATTACTCCATCTTCTTTATTTGTAGTCCATGGTTTTGTGCTCTTTAAGAATCAAATAAATACTGGTGTAATGGTTAGCAACTGCCACTTCCACGAAAAATACTGCTAAATTCACCAATAAGTCTTCTTTCTACACACTCAAATTTATGATACCAGAACTGGAGCCATTCCTATTACGCCTGGATAGGGGTTCCTTTTTTTTTAATGCAGAAGGAGGCTCATGTTAGTGATAAGGATTTAAACCTGATCTATTTTTACTATGTTTCCTTATAATACATCTCGTTTTTTGAGGACTGTGAGGTAAACAATCAATACGGGCAAGCAAACGAATATTGCAGAGCTAATCTATTCTGCTGCACGTTTTGGTCAGAAGCACGTATTTTAATTTTTTTTGCTCATTTTAAGGAACAGGTTTCCATTATCAGCACGTGTGTTAATTGAAAAGGCTCATCAGTATCTTGAACACAGGCAGTTGGCTTTTTCAATGGTTTTAATAAAATCCAAAAAGTCTAAGCAGGACTAAATTGTAGTTGTAGAACGCTATATAGTCAGATGATCTTTGCTGACTACTTCTCCCTAGATCCAAAGTCTTTTCAGGCATCCCCACCCCTCAGTTAGAACGAAGCAAACTCTGCATAAGAAACTGCTTTTCTGTCACATACAGAACTGCACTGGTTGTAACAGAACGGACCATGAAGGTGAAGGTGGGATTTTTTTTCTGACATGGAAGTCAAAATTTATTTAAGAGATGGCACCTCCAGCTATGAAGTTTTGGCTTCCCACTGCATGAAAGATCTACCCCCTTTCCAAACACCCTTGTCTATATAAAGCTGCCTTATTTTTGTGTGGTCCACCAGGTGCAGTGCTGTCTATTTGAGTTGGCAGCTGCTTTCCAAGGTCTGTGGTAGGGCCCTTTCCCATCCTTGCTTGCAAGAGATATGGATCTACAAGGATTGGTCTGGATAATTTCTACATTCAAAGCACGTTCTTTGTATTATATCAAGTTTCTAGAAAACTATCATCCATAATCTCACTGAAAGCCCCAACCTATGGTCTTCCATGTTGGTTGACCATTATGACTGGAATAACACTGGTACAACATCATCACAATCCTATGCTCTGTCAGCAGTGCAGTCAAAATAATAGGTGCAATTATAAATAACAATTTGGCAATACTGATAAATTGCCCATAATACTTCTAAATATCATTGAGGCTACCATCAGTCAAAATGCAATTCGTTGATTAAATGTCCACAATTCCCATGAAGGGAATGCACATGGTGCTGACCAAAAACATAATGATATAATTTGATGTATTTAGGGTGTTTGTACACCTGGCAATGACCATATTGTTGGACTAGCCTGAAAGGGAATGTTTGCCATTCAGTTGGAATATAATCCCATATCAGCTAAATTATATACTCAATGAGGATGTCTTCACTGAAGAAGAAATACTGAAAATGCAAATAAACTCATGTTGAAGCTGTCCATCTCAGCTCTTTAAGCTTTTGAGAGGACTACAGATCCAGATGCTGTTGATTACTCTTGCAGTCCATTGGAAGCCAGGAGTCAGCCGCGCCGGCTCCTTTGTAATGTTCAATCCATGTGATGTATACCAGAATATACCACCTAGGGAAAAGACATGAAATATTTGTTTAGAGGATTCTCTACAGAGACAATGCATTGAACTATGCTATCTACTAAAGTATTTTTGGGTATCATCAGTTATTGTTTATTAGTTATTATTAGTAAGTATTTGTATATTTCACATTCTTGCACATGTGGGGTTGTTAAATATGGTTTATTGTTAATCACATAGTATATAAAATATTGCCATTCCGGCAATAGTATGCAACATTATTTTTTATTGTTTCTTGATTCTATTTTCTGCATGGGCCTGAAGTCATTAATAAATTTGAATCTATGTCATAATTCAAACCAAGTTTGTTCCCTCTGCTTTCAGTGTCCTGTAGTTTTAGGTTTTTACCTACCTCACCCACTCTGCTACTAAGTTGAAAGCTAAGGAGATAGTGCTGTTATAATGATTTTGAAGTGTTTGTTGCTCATAAAAACAGGAAGTCCTTCAGTAGCTTTCATCTACTCTGAATTAATCAAAGGCATGGCCATTGTGACAGAGTAAGTCAATACTCAACTATAAAAAGCCTACATCGAGGAAAGTGTTGGAAATAAAGGCCCTTTGCTTTAAATTCATGATGTGAATCCAGTCCACTGATTACATAAGGAGAAGGGGGAAAGGGTGGCAGAATATTACCAAATGTGTTGACACTACAGACTAGCATGGTCCCTTCTCTGTTTATATTTGTTCATTCAAAGTTACCTCATATTGCACCTAAACCAAGATTTCAAGATATTAATAGTTCCTTCTAGCAGCAAAAGCCATGGAGATTCTAGTGGATATTTTCTGTCATCCTGAAAATCATATCTGAAGATGAAGAATAGCTTCGTCCTCAATCACTTTTTTTCAAAAAGGGAAAGTCCTAGTCAGTGCTTGGAATCAGTTTAAGTATTTTTAAGTAGGGTGTAGATATCCACAAACAAGGCAAGCTGGAACCGTGACCTTCCAAATCAAGGTTTTGGTACCCCAGCCAGCAACAGGCCATCTTATCTTGGTTATCTTGGGCTAAAATTGCAATTTATTTGTTTATGATAGTTGTATGCCACCATTTGTGGACTCAATTGATGAAGAAGAGTTGGCTTTTATACATCATTTTTTTCTACCATAAGGAATCTCAAGGTGCCTTGCAATTGCCTTCCCTTTACCACCTCACAACAGGTACCTTGTGAGGTAGGTCGGACTGATAGAGTTCTGAGACTACTTTGACTGCCTCAAGTCATCCAGCTGGCTTCATGTAGAGGAGCGGGGAATAAAATCTAGTTCTCCAAATTAGACTCTGCTCCTCTTAACCACTACACCATGCAGACTTGATCACTCTCATCTCCTCAAGCAAACCATTGGCGGGTAATAGACATCTCTGCAAATAGGATGGGGACCCAGGAATCTTGGAAGGAATTAAGGGCTCCAGGTGATTTAGGTACCTGTGTAAGCTCAAGTTCAAGGTAAGGAATCTAGGCTACTAGAATATTTTCCTCTGTCTACAGAAATCTGAAAAATGACTTCATTAACATTTATACAAGCACCTTACCTTCTAATTTTTTTTAAAAAAAATCAAATCCTTTGGGTTTTACATCACCATGGGTATGTATGTGGGGAGGCTACCGAAAGTACTGCAGAGTGTTACTTCAGGCAAAAGTTGCAGATGTGTGGTCAGCACAATGAACTTGCAGGGACTGAGTCCATAGCTTGAGGCCAAAGTAGCTGACCTGTAGAAATGGGAAGAGACAGAGAGATTTATTGACAAGTCTGTCAGGCATACATTAAAGCATCTCACTTCCATATTGGACCTTTCTATGTTGAGAGTTCATCTGCTGTCATGGAGAGTGAGGTCATGGGATAGGATGATGTTATTATCAAGCAAAGGGAAATAATATGTTAAAAGGAACCTATTGCTCAGGTGTTGAATCAGTGCCTTCCTTCTCCAAGAGTGCCATTCCCTGCAGATGGGCAGTTCTTAGCAATGGATCACTGAAGTAGAAAGAGGGATTTGTGACAACTGTTTTTATTGTATGAAGACCTTTCTGTCAGGTGCAGAGGTCATTCAGTTAGGCTAGCAGATCATTAAGTGGAAAAATCTGTTGGGGGGCTCAGTGGTAACAATGACTTTGAGAAATGCAGCTGTGTCCTAGAAGGAAAGTTTAGGGTGCTTGGTAGGATCTCCAAATTTAGGACCTCCAAGATTTTCAGAAAACTGGTAAGTTTTCTTATGTTTGTGAGGTTGTCAGCTTGCATTATTTTGTTTTTTTTCTACAGATCTACTTAGGCAGGCAAAGGGGAGGAATTTCAGTGCCTGGATGAAATCATGGTGTCAAAGAGGCCGCTTTACTTAAACTTACAATAAAGGAAGCTGAGAGAACATGTGCATTATAGATTAAGAAGGGTACCATTGAGTCCAAATCCAGCAGAGTTAACTAGCAAAGTTAAGAAAGCCACAAAGGCAAGGAGGCCTGTGAAGCATCTTGCCAAAATAAGGAGAGCGAGAAACAACATGGTCTCTGTAAAGGAAAATAAATGTGAGCTGATGGTAACCTAAACGAAAAGAACATTTGAGACACATTGCTAAAAACTTCATTACAAATAAATGTTAAACACATAAGAACATAGGTGTCAAACTCGCCGCCCTCCAGATGTTATGGACTGCAGTTCCCATCATCCCCTGCCAGCACATTGCTGGCACGGGATGATGGGAACCAGGGATGTAGGTATAGGGTTTGGGGAGCACACCCCTAGGGCATGGCCACACCTCCCCAAGCCCCGCCCCATCCTAGCGCTTATAAAAGCAGCTCTCTGAGGCCGGGGACGGCAGACTCCCCTGCCCTGCCCTCCCCTGCCCCCCATCAGTTGGGCTCCCAGCCGGCAGTCGGCAGTTCCTTCTGCCCTCCCCTCTGGGCAGAAGCATAGAGGGAAAATGGAGCCTGGTGCAAAATCTGAGTTTTGCGCCTCCCCCGAGCAGCCACTGTGATGCTGGAATCCACCCCCAACAGCATTACTTTCAATGGTGTTTAAACTAGAGAGCCAAATTCTCCTTTTAAATCCACCTTAAAGGGAGAATCTGGGGTCTCCAGTTAAACAACATTGAAAGTGAGGCTGTTTTGGGATGGATTATCCCCCACCCTGAAACAGCATCACTTTCAATGTGGCGTAGTGGTTAAGAGCAGATACATTCTGATCTGGAGGAACTGGGTTTGATTCCCTGCGCTGTCGCTTGAGCTGTGGAGGCTTATCTGGGGAATTCAGATTAGCCTGTACACTCCCACACATGCCAGCTGGGTGACCTTGGGCTAGTCACAGCTTTTCGGAGCTCTCTCAGCCCCACCCACCTCAAAGGGTGTTTGTTGTGAGGGAGGAAGGGCAAGGAGATTGTAAGCTCCTTTGAGTCTCCTACAGGAGAGAAAGGGGGGATATAAATGCAAACTCTTCTTCTTCTAAACTGAGGATATCAGGATCTCCCTTTAAATCCATGCCGAAGGGGGTGGATTTAAAAGGAGAATCTGGGGAAATTGGGGGGGGTGCCTGCTGTCAGGGGTGCAATTGTTAAGTTAGAAGCACCAAACTTTCAGGGTATCTTTAGGAGACTCTCCTGATGATACCTCCCAGGTTTGGTGAAGTTTGATTCAGTGTGTCCAAAGTTATGGAGCCTCAAATTTGGAGCCCCCATCTTCTATTAGCTCCCATTGGAAACAATGGAGGATGGGGGCACCCCCGTTTTGTAGTCCATAACTTTGGACCCTCTGAGTCCCCCAAACAATCCCTGAAAGTTTGGTGCTGCTAGCCTAAACAATGCGCCCCCTGCAGGCCAAAAACAGAAAATACACTAAAATGTTTTTAAAACACACAAACAGGGGGGCGGAGCTTCAGGAATGAATGGGGGATTGAACCCGAGACCCCCCTTTATCTATGTCCTTGATGGGAACTGTAGTCAAAGGCATTCCTCCCATTCGGCAAAGTGGGCAGATGCCCACGGAGCCCCCTTGTAGTGGGCGCCAAGAATGCAGCTTTGTTTGTGGTTTTTTTATTTTTGGCCTGCAGGGGGTGTGGTTTTTAGGCTAGCAGCACCAAAATTTCAGAGATGTTTTGGGAGACTCTCCTGATGATACCACCCAGGTTTGGTGATGTTTGGTTCAGGGGGTCCAAAGTTATTGTTTCCAATGGGAGCTAATAGGAGTTGGGGGCTACTTTGAGGATCCATAACTTTTGACCCCTGAACCAAACTTTACTAAACTTAGGTGGTATCATCAGGATAGTCTCCTGCTGATACCACCCAGGTTTGGTAAGGTTTGGGTCAGGGGGTCAAAAGTTATGGACTTCCAAATGGGTTGCCCCACCCCCCATTGTTACCAATGGGAGCTAATAGGAGTTGGGGCTACACTTTTGAAGGTCCATAACTTTGGACCCCATGAACCAAACTTCACCAAAACTGGGTAGTATCATCAGGAGGATCTCCTAAAGGTACTCTGAAATTTTGGTGCTGCTATCTTAATATATTGCACCCCTGATAGCAGGCACCCCCTAAATTTCCCCAGATTCTCCTTTTAAATCCACCCCCTTCCTGCCAATGCTTGTTTTTTTCTTTCTTTTATTCTCTCGATGCCTAATAAAGGTGGTTTATTATTATTATTATTATTATTATTGTTGTTATTATTATTATTATTATTATTATTATTATTATTAAAATCCACCCCCTTCGGCATGGATTTAAAGGGAGAATCTGCTTCATCAAACCACACTTAATTAACTTATGGAATTCTGCGCCAGGGATGGTGACTAACATAGATGGTTCTGACAGAGGCAAAGATGCTCAGAACATAGATCCATAGTCTGTCTCTGAGTGTCAATTACTGGTGGGCAGCAGTGGGGAAAATCTTCATTCTCTGCTTGTGGACTTTCTGGTGAGATCTGGTGCATCACTGTAAAAACAAAATAGGCCCTTGGTGTGATTCAACAGTACTTTTATGTATGATCCTATGTTGAAACTGATCCAAACTGACAAGCCAGAATCTCTACAAATTCAAAATGTAACTCTGTGCTAGAATTGGAGACTCTCATGTTAAACCAAATATGAATAACTGAGGGCGCAAAGAGGCTGTGAGAGAGAGAATAATCAAAGTGTGCGAAAGAGATAACTTTTTTTTTAGTGGAGGCACTTCAGATTCACTTGGTTCTTTACACTTCCTACAGATGGCATTTTCAAACGCAATAGCCCCATAGGAGAGATGCCTCTTTGTTGCTGTTGATGCAACCATGGTCTGTCTGCCTCTCTGTCTGTCTGCCTGATTAAAGTTGGCAGCCTGGATTGAAAGCTTTTTAAAAGGTGGATAACATGTACTCTGATACACAAAAAAGCACTCGGGCTGCAGAACAAATTCACACTGGAGCTGAAAGCACCTATTATTCAGAGGTAAACTGCCTTTGAACATGAAGGTTCTATTTAGCCATCATGGTGTGCAGTAGTTGATAGACCTATTGCATATTCGTTTGCCTAGTCTTCTTTCAAAAACCCTACAAGATATAAGAGCTCCTGTTAATCATAACACACCCCTATACCACACCATGGGAAATCATTAAGGCACTTCATATTTCAGTCATTGTTGTCGGTCACAATGTTGCCTCTGCATTTGCTTGCTATTAACTGTAAAGACCATTAGAAGGGATATGCGGGAACTGAGAAGACAAAGATAAATTTGAAAGAGACAGGAGAATGCTAAGCTCTACCGCATCAATACATTTTGAAACCTTCTGCCATTCCTTCCCACTCATCTTATGTAATCAATTAATTCACATAAAGGATTTCAAGTTAAGTGCCTTTATTCACAACCATTCTCTTTAATTTAGGCTTTTGATGGTTGAATATTGACCTGCTGTTTCACAACTCCATTTGATTAATCCACCATACATGAAAGATACTGAAAGAACTTTCATATATATATGAAATTAATAGATCTTACTTTTTAAAAGTTTTTATTATTAAAACTTAAAAAGCTTACAAGCAAAAAAAGAGAGAAAAACAAAGTACATTTAACAAAAGGGCTCCTGATTTTGTCTGAACTGAATTTTAATACACTTAAGAAATTATTTGTTGTTCTCTAGTTACTTTTATAAAACTAATTCTTAATTATTATTACTAATAAGTTTTCTCAGTAGTATCTTTTTTCCTCATTCCTCTATTCCTCAAACCACAGATTATCAACTCATTTTTTCTGTTTTATACAAAAAGTATATCAAGAGTTTCCAATTGTCCAAGAATTTAGATAAGTTCTGATCTCTAATCAAAGAAGTAAGTTGTGCCATCTCCGCCAATTCCAACAAATTCACAAGCCATTCTTCTGTTGTAGGTATAGATGAAGTTTTCCATTTTTGCGCATATAATATTCTTGCTGCTACTGTCATATGTAAAAGCAAAATTCCATGGGGTTTTTTAAGGTGTCTGTCCATGAGTTTCAAAAGAAAAACCTCTGGTTTCATTCATTTAAACTCTAATACAAGTTCACCCTAAAGTGAAAAAAAGACCTCTCATGGTAATCACATTTTCAGTATGCATCCAAAACATTTTTGTACACCTTTGTCAGTTTCTCTGGTGACAGATACCAACGATACATCATTTAATAAAAATTCTTCTTAAGTCAGAAACTGAATGCAAATTTAAGTCCCTTTAACCACATATTGTTCCATTGTTCCATTTGTATAGTATGCCTGAAGTGAATGGGTCATTTTATCATGCACTCTTTCACCTGTTCCTCTATTTGAAATCTCAATAAGAGTTTATTCATTTTAGCTGTAACTTGATCTTATCATAGAATCATTGAGTTGGAAAAGACCATAAGGGCCATCAAGTCCAACCCCCTCCAATGCAGGAACACACAATCAAAGCACTCCTGACAGATGGCCATCCAGCCTCTCTTTAAAAACCTCCAAAGAAGGAGACTCCGCCAAACTCCAAGGTAGTGCATTCCATTGTCGAACAGCCTTTACTGTTATGAAGTTTTTCCTGTTGTTTAAGTGGAATCTCTTTTCCTTCACCTTGAACCCATTACTCCTGATCAGGAGCATCAGAAAACAAGCTTGCTCCCTCACCAACATGACACCCCTTCAAATATCTAAACATGGCTATCATGTCACCTCTTTATTTGCCTTGGTGGAGTGCTGGCAGGCTGTGTGCAAGCCCTGATGGAATCTTTTTCACTGCTCTCTCCAGTAGGGAAGTTGACTGCTAGGTGAGCTCTGCTAGTGCCAGAGTACAGTGGCTTTGCTCAGCTCTGCCCGGCTCTTCCCTCACTGCTGCTGCTGCCACTGCCACTGCCTCCCCCTCCTCTCTCTTTCTCTCCCTCTGAAAGTTCTCTCATTGTCCCTCCCTCACAGAATAGGGAGCAAGGAGTGGAAGGGGCAGAAGACTGGAAGGAGTGGAAACCCCAAAGCAAGGGAAAACATCAGGTGGTTGTTGTGGGTTTTCCAGGCTGCGTGGCAGTGGTCTGGTAGGTCTTGTTCTTTACCACGGCCACACAGCCCAGAAAACCCACAACAACCAGTTGAATCTGGCTGTGAAAGCCTTCAATAATACATTGAAAACATCCGGGTTTGCTCACTCTCAGGAACTGCAAGACTTCCAGGATATGAAGCCGTAAGTGTGAGTGGGTCTGCAGTGAAAAGTCTGCCATGAAGGAAAGGTACTCTCACTGTGCAACAGAGCACCATTGTATGATTGGCCATAGTCTAAGTTTAAAGGTATCCCATATTCTTAGAATGGAATACCTAATATAATGATTATTACAATCTTTATTAACTTTAAGAACTCAGATGTTACTTAATGCTTTCAGAGTTGTCACTGTGGGTACAGGCCAGGTAAAAATGGAACTGCAAAGTTGCAGTTGTATGGACTTAACAATGACTTTCGTATATATTGCATTTTTGTAAAATAATTGTATAAGTGTTAGAACTAATTGTGTTATGGTATTTACCTTAATCATTGGGCAATACCTCTAGTATTTAATTACCTCCATCATCAGTACCACCATGAATACAACCCTGTGAGGCTGGTTATATGAGATTTGCTTATGGGACTACAAGAGAGAATGCATTCACTGGGCCCAAGTGACAATTTGTATTTGATGGTATTTTCCATTTGAAGTTATGGCAGACATCAACTTTGATGTTCACATAGTTCTTTCTGTTCCCCTGCATCTGTGGTCCAGCTTAGATGTATGCCAGCCTACAAGCAAAGTAGGATTTCTGTTCAGTTCTTGCCTATTGAACAATAACCAATGCCACTTTTGAAATTTGGATCTGTAGACATTACTTTAAACATTTAGTTCTGGTAATCTAATATGAAACCATATTGAATCACTGAGACTCAATATTACTTTCTATTCTATTTAGCCTTTGTGAAATATACTGCAGGAAAAAGATCAAGAGGATCATAAAAAGGATGGAAGTAAGCTGCATATTTTAATTGTGGTTCATAGATGATAAGAAAAACTCCCACTACTTACTGATAGGCATGAAGACAGCTCTTATGAGATGGAATGCAGAATATGTGGGTTGGGGAACATTTTCTCATGCTATTCTGAACAAGCTTTTTCCTACTATGATCCCTCCCCCCTCCCGCCACACACAATGTCCTGCCTACTCCATTGCACTGGGGTTCCCAGTAGAAAATGTTCCCAGTAGAAAAATGTTTTGAAACTGATAGAATCTGGGTCTCAAAAGAAATCCACCTAACCCTGAATTGATAACTGAGGTAAATTGTCAGACAGTTGGCTTTCTAAAGCAAACAAGAACAAAATGTATTCAGGAAAAAAGAGCTAAATGTTAACCCATTGCCACAAGTTGTGGAATGTTAGCTTTTAAAACTGTGGTGGTGGCGGTGCAAACTGACACAAAGGCTCATTCCGCACATGCAGAATAATGCACTTTCAAACTGCTTTCAGTGCTCTTTGAAGCTGTGCAGAATGGCAAAATCCACTTGCAAACAGTTGTGAAAGTGGTTTGAAAACGCATTATTTTGCGTATGCGGAAGGGGCCCTAGTCACAATTGATTCATGGTGAATCCTCATAGGGTGTTCAATGCAGGAGATGAACAGAGGTGGTTTGCCATAGCCTGCCTCTGCATAGTGACTCTGGACTTCCTTGGTGGTCTCCTGTCCCAATACAAACCAGGGCCAGCCCTGCTAACCTTATGAGATCTCATGAGTTCAAGCTAGCTGTCCAGGTCTGGCCTCAAAACTATGCATTACTCAGAAAAACTTTCTTACAGATAAATGTATAATATACCAATACAGCCCACTGCTGCAAATAAGACCCAGAGAACTCTGTAACACCACACACACAGTTCTCTAGATAAGGAAACTTAATCAAATATCTGATGTCTCCTCGGCACTTTAATTCACACTTCTGTTAAACTAACACTTCTTGCTAACCCTTCAAGACCTAACTTTTGATTTACAATCTCAGATCTTAAGTCTTCCAGTACAGACACCACTGAAGTTACTGGGCAAGAAATGGTATAATTCTGTTAAGTCTCCATTTCCCCCACCTGCAAACATTTACTAGTATGCCTCAAATTTAATTACAACAGTTTGCATTGTTTCCAAGAGGGTGGTGTGCAACAGAATTGTGGAATTTCTTCCATCTTTTATCACCTTTAATTGAAGGCTTCTTCTTTTAGAAGGCAGAGCCATAATATTGTAAAACTGCTGTATTTGATAAAAGTTTTATTACTGCTTTTAGCCTTTTCTGATGCTGGTCTTTTTTTGTGGTTTGTGCCCTAAATCTGGCTTAGGGTCATGAAGGATTTCAATAATAATATGAAAATAGCTTGTATTCCTTGTTGTATAAGTTAACTGGCAGAGGCACAGTTAATGCAAATAGACCAGATTCTGGCCTTCATTGATTAGAACCACCACAAAGTGGTTGAGTTGGTCAGGCAGTCAGCTGAAAAGGCATTTCAAAGGTTTTAACTCCAGACCTGTGGAAAGGAAACATTTGGTTGCCCTAAAAGACAATAACACTAAGAAAAGTTGAAGGCAGCAGGAAAAGAGAAAGACGTAGATTGACTCAAAAAAGGAAGCTACAGCCCTCAGTTTGCAAGACCTGACCAAGGCTGTTAACAACAGGACATTTTGGAGGACATCGATTCATAGGGTTGCCCTCAGTAACAAGCAATTTGATGACACTTAACACACACACACAGTTCTTATTATAACTCTTGTACTAAACTAGCTCTGCAAATGGGAGTTCCAATATTATTAATTGTACATCATTAAATTCATAATTGTACCTTTTGTTTAGCACCTCATTTATGGCGTTAAGTTTACTTAAATTGTATTACATGGTTTACAGTCAAAGCAACACATTCCCATCATATTCTCCAGTACAGTGCTAGACTACATATTTAGTCTCATGTATAGTGATTTGCAGATCAGATGTTCCAGGACATAGTATAAATCACTACTGACATATTGGGTTGACTTTTAATACAGTCATGAAGGATCTGTGTGTGTGTGTGTGTGTGTGTGTGTGTGTGTGTGTGTGTGTGTGCGTGCGCGCGTGTGTGTGCATGCGTATGTTTGTAGGAAGAGGACATATGAAAGGGCTTATAGTGTCAGGCTATTGGTTCAATGAGCCAAGTAGCTTCCTAAAGTCTCACACAGCTTTCCAACCTCCTGAGATAAATGCACAGGACTGAACAAATGCAGTGCCCTTTTGTACAGTATGTATTCGTTTCTAACAAAGCACTGTCAGACCTGTCCTCTTTGCATGAAGGGCAGAACAAGACAATGTGCCTCCCCCTACCTCAACAGCAGCAAGAAGGAGTTTGGGCAAGAAAGGTATCCACACACCCTGTTTCTGTACCACTTGCTGCTGCAACTTCCTCCAGCCCAAGATGCTCCCCTCCTCCTATAGTGCCTGCATAAAAGAGAAGATGGAATGGTGATAATGCTTGAACTCCCCTTGGTGGCCTAAAATCACCCCTTTCCCCATTCAGACCGCTATACCATGGCTTAGCATAGAAATAGAAAAAGGACCTTTAAAGGGCTGGGGGCAGTGGAGCATAGCAGTGAGCTGCCCCATACAATTTTGAGAACAGAGTTCAGCTCTTCTTCCTTTCCAAGGTAACTACAGGTGGAACATTGAGATGGATGCTCCACCTACAGGCATCCCACAGATTCCCCTCTGAACCACTGAAAAAGTGCTGTTTTTCTCTGGATTAAAGGATAAAGGCCCTGAATTCCCAAGTGCCATGCTTGGAATGAGCATGACATTATGTGGACATTCGCCTTTACTCCAGGGGCTTCCTACACACAGGGATGCCAGCCTCCAGGTGGGACCTGGGGAAGCCCTGGAATTGCAGCTCATCTCCAGACTACAGAGGCCAGCTTCCCTAGGAGAAAATGGATTCATTGGAGAGTAAACTCTATAGCACAGGTGTCAAACTTGTGGCCCTCCAGATGTTACGGACTACAGTTCCCATCATGCCCTGCCAGCATGATGCTGGCAGGGGATGATGGGAACTGTAGTCCATAACATCTGGAGGGCCGCGAGTTTGACACCTATGCTCTATACTATAGTATTATACCCAAAAGCATACCCTGTCCTCCCCAGGCTTCTTCCCAAATTCTCAGAAGTTTCCCAACTTGGATCTGACAACCCCACCCCACTTCCCGCTATGATGTCCAGCAGCACAAAATGCCATCAGTAACACAATAGCGGGACAAGTTTTGGTATGCAATTATTATGAACTTTGTGAAGTATGGTCAGTACAGAAATTTGTACAAATATGGTTACAATAGATTAACGACTGGAGTTATTACAATCCATCTTGCAAGGTGCCACACATTTTTTAAAATGTATTTAGAGGATTCTTCTGTTCTTGATTATCCCTTGGATTCATGGAGGTATTTATGAACAATGTGAGAATTACCATTTGTAAAGCTGGGGAAATGCATTTTATTGTATTCTTTTAATGATGCAATATTTTATGATATTTGTACACAACACCTGCTGTTAAAGGAGGTGTTTGTTAATAAAAAGAGTATAAAGCACATTATTAATTAAAAGTGCCATACATGCCTTGGATCATACCTATACTATCTGTTGGTGAAAGGCACTGCCATTAGTGGAAAGGGGAGAGATTTTTTTCTGATTCTCCATCACACACAGTATAGACTCCCATTTTGTCCCTTGCCGCGATGTTTCTGAAGACCCACTGACACCTACAGGCAGGATTTGAGGAGTCGTGTCAAGCTATCATGATAAAGAAATACCAGAAATCTTACTTCTGCAACAGCTGCTATACTTACATAGCATAAGATCCAAGTGGTGTTGTAGTAATATTTTCTGCATATTGGTGTGTTATAGAGTCCCACATCATAAAGAGAGTCTTTCCAGCATTTCATGAACAATGGTCATTTGTAAACATTGCTATGGTTGGGCATCTTAACAACTTTTTAACAACAGGCACATGTTTTTGGTCCTTCTTTACCAGCATAGATCCCCTTTGTCCTCCTCTAGAAGGGGCTGGTTGTCTAAAAGAACCACTGAAACATTATCTGAGCAGCTTTGATCCCAACGTAGTCAAGGGCAGTGATTTAAAACTGTGCCATCCTGTCAGTCATTGATGATGCCATCAGAGTTGTTTTCTCCCGCTTTCACTCTGAATGCCTCCTCTCACCTTTCCTCACCGTCTTCCTCTCTCTCTTGCCCTGAGGTTAGGTTAGTCATTGTGTACAGCTGAGCAAAAGAAGTTCTGGTTGAGTGACTGCATTCAGCAGCTAAGAAATCAGACAAGAGCCAGCAAGGAAAATGAAGGGCCATTTGCATTGCATCTTATAACCCTTTGGGATGCTGTTGTATTATGAACAAATGTTAAATTAGGATAAATTCAGCCATATTCAAGAAATTCTTGCTATTGCTAAAAAAAGGGGGAAAGATTTAATATAGAAGGAACGAAGCTTAACATTTCTAACTGGAAGATATTTGTCCAGCATTTCTACATTTGCCTACTGCCTAGGCAGAGTATGAGTAATAGAAAAATCCACTTTGGACAAATTACTACAACTGAACAATCTTTTTGGATGTGAATTCAAATATGAACAGATTTGTATATGTTTGGAAAAAAAAACCCAAAAATCAATTTAAATGTAGAAGTAAGTTAATGGCTGTTGATATTCATTTCACATTTTGACAGGGCATTTCTAGAACAACATACTTGCCAGGTTGTCCAAAGACAGGAATGAAGATTTTTCTAGCACTGCATACAATGACATCTGGAAATACATGTTTTTTCAACCACAAAATCCCATAGCAAGCAGGCTCATATTCATTTTACCAGGAGACATTTACACAGTACCTCACACTTTGTGAAGAGTTCTGGAGGCTGCAGGCCTAAGGGGACTTCCTTGGGGATAAGCCCCCTTTGAATAACATAGTAACTTCCAAGTAGACCTGCTTAGGGTTTCTCCCCAAAGCTGCTAGAAAAATCTGTAGCTAAGAGTATTTAAAAGCATTGTGAATAAGTGAACACTTAGATGTGGGGCTCCCCATGAGAACATCTGTAAAACTTGGTGATGTCCATCATAGTTATTACTTTCCACAGAACTGAAGTAAGAAAATATCATAAATCAACCTTATCCTGTGTGAGCTCCACTGAAAAGAATATACCGGAACAATTATTTGATGTAATGACATTATTAATCTGAGATTATGAGGATGGCAACCTGGAAGAAGGTCAGTAACTGCACCAAAGCTCTGGAACTCTCTGCCCATCTGTCCTGTTCCTCCACTGGTGTGAATACCTTTTTGTTTCATTTGGCATTCTCTCAAATATCTTTCTTTCCTAAGCAATGTTTTTATGTGGTGTAGTGATTAAAGTGTCAGACTAGGATCTGGAAAACCGAGGTTCAAGTTTCATGGAAACTTCTTGGGTGACCTTGGGCCAGTCACACACTCTCAGCCTTGACCCTGACCCTATAGAAGGCTACTAGGGAATACCAGGGGTGTGATGTAGAGGCAGGTAATGGTCAACCATTTCCTGCTTTGAAAACCCTAAAGTGTTGCTGTATGCCCAGTGGCGCACCTGCAGAAAATGGCGCCAGGGACAAGTTCTGAAATTGTACTTCCTCACTAAAATTGCACCCTTCCCCCAAAATTGCACCCTTGGTGAGGGGCAGAGGGAAAGGGTGCCCTGGCCTACTTCTCTGGTGGGCAGCAGGTGGGAAGACGATGAGTGGCAGTCAGGTGGTAGGTGGCAGGTGGGTGGGCGGCAGCCCAATGAGCAACGAGCAGGCGACAGGTGGGCGGAGGCTGGTGGGTTGGTGTGCAGGGGAGAAGAGGCAGCCAAATGTGCCCCCTATGTGACCCTTACAAATGGTACCTGGGGTATGGTCGGCCTCCCCTGTCCCTTTCTAGGTATACCACTGCATACGTTTGCTGTGACTTGACAGCAAAAAAGCTGAATTTTGGCTATTTTTAAATGCTGTTTTTAATTGTGTTAATAATGCATGCTTCCTGGAGAGGGGGTTGGTTTAATGGTTTTATTATGTAATTTTATCATGTATGTTGTAAATTGTTAGCCACTTTAGCAGCCTTTATAAGGGCAGAAAGGTGGGGATATACATTTTTGTTTGTTTATTTTATTAAATTTATGCTCCACCCTCCCTGACTAATGTAAATAATAATACAATAATCTTCTATAATAATGTTGCACACTTCTGTCCATCTACCCATGACCTTTTTAAAAGGTATACATACACCAGGAGATCTAATCTCTGATCTCCAACACAACATGTAGTTTGGCCATAATGAGAAAGGCAAAGACAGCTTTGCTTAACTGATCTGTAAACAAGGAATAAACATGGAAACACAGGGTGAGTAGCCATCAACAGAAGAGAATAACATCCTTTCCTGGGCTCATGCTGCTGCCATCCAGGTCCAAGTCAAGTCCCTGAGTAATGGTAAAGGGCCAGGACAAGATGGGTGCAGCTTGCCTAAGAATACACCGCTCGTCTAGACGCTTTACATGTTTCTACTGGTTACATCAGTAGAACTTACAACATTATTTTTCCTTACTATGCAAAAAAAATCAAAGCAAACATTCTTCCAGATTTGGGTTTTAACTATGTAATGCTAACTGAGAACCATAACCAAGCAACATGCTTCCCATTGGCAATAAGTCATAGTAAAAGAGATTCAGCTTTGAAATGTTCCATCTTTGAGAGACTAATAGAATAAGTTTAGGAAGCTCTACATTGACATGAATGCCTTTGTGGGAAATATACATTTGAAAATAAACTGATAACGTAATTGGATCCCAGGCACAGAAATACAGACATCCAGGAGATAGTTAAGGTGCTACCCAGCTCCTGATTTCTACAGAGAAGTCAGTTTTCCTTTGTTAGTTATTCTTTAAGAGTGTGTCGTGCTAATTTACATATGAAAAGAGAAGTTTATAAAAGAGCTTTCCTCTTTTAAATTATTAACTATTAGACAGACTAAAATCTGCTGCCATTATCATCCTATAGATTGACACAAGCAGCATACGGATCATTCTGGAGCTGAGGGTTAGTTTCTTTTTAAAGAGAGAATTGTTTTAGTTTTTGCAGGAAATTAATCAGGGGAATGGGCTTTGTGGAGCCTGGAGCACATCTAATCTGTCCTTTGTTCAAATTTGCCTTGCTCCAATTCCTAGCAATTGTAGACAACATGGGCTTTTGTTCAGGTGCCACTTGTTACATGCATAATTAGAGACCTCAGTAGCTGTGTTTAAAGAAAAAAACTGTTTTCCAATGTAATGTGTGATCTTGATAATAGTATTTTCATCAAAGGTAGCAATTACATTCATTAAGCCGGGACTGGCATGGCAGCAAGGAAATTAAGTGGAAGGTGAATAAAAAGCTTCTCTCTCTCTCTCTCTCTCTCTTTCTCTTTCTTTTAAAAAAAATCTTTGTCTTTATAAGTTGAAATGCACCATGTTGAGCTGTTACTGGAAAATATATACTGGATATGGCAAAGGAAAAAAATAATAAAAGTCCCCTTAACCTTTCTGAATAATGATCTTGCAGATATCCTAGGGACAGCTACTATAGCTGCACTTTTCAAACGAAAGGGCTTGAGTCTACATTAATTTCTTATGCAAGTTTTAAACGAGCTCAACATACGATGCAGGTCTTTAAAGGCTCCAGGGCTCTGTTGGATTAATTCACTGTTCTTTTCACACATAAATTAATTGTTTTGTGTGCTCAAAAACAGCAAACAACACATAAATCACCCAGTTTAGGAGACAGGCAAGGCTTTCATTATCTATTTAAAAATTATTATAGTGTACTTTTAAAAGGAAAAAAAACCAGGCACTGCAAAATTGGGCTTTACTCTCTATTAATTACATATACCCTGAGTAAGTACCTACAGTCCTGAGAAATGAATTTCTGTAAAGCAAATGTTCTGCAACACAGATGCTTAGATAACCAGAGAGGAATCAAGGTAACTGTGCTCTCCCTCCTGTCTGAGGATGAAGGGTAGTAGACATGTAGTTGTCCTATGCATAGCTACAGGAGAGGCACAAGTTGCTTAGTTTTGAAGAGGATTTACAGACACTTACTTGGGGCTAACCATGCTGTGTATAAACATGTGTAATGGAATCAGCTCCATATTCTAAAAACAAATGGAGGAGGCAGAAGTGGTAAGGGAAGAACAGGCTTAGCCCTTTCCCTCTCTGGCATTTCTGCAGTCCAAATTGCATCATTAGCCCTGCCCCCACTCTGGGTTTAGAATGTGCCTCCAGAGGAAGCAGGCATGGAATTTAGGATGGAAACTGGTCTACCTGATTATTTTAATAGATGAGCTCTGCCTACATAGTTATTATGGTCTTGTGGTCTAACTTAATCATTTTAGGTTGTCAGTATTTATGTTGTATTTGTGTTAGACTCACAGTATTTCACATGTATATTTAGGTTATTAGAAAACAACAGAAGTATTTAAGTAACTGCTGGAGTTGTCTTTGCATTTCTTCTCCATGGTCATTTTTGAAGGACACAGCAATCAACATTGTATAGAATTGACATGGCTGTGTACCCTAAATCTAATGACAAATGTTGAACACTTAGGACATTTCACTACCTGAAGAGAATATGCATATTTACTTTGGCGAGTAAATTTCTTTCTGTACAGCTGAAGATTTGGCCACTATCATATTTTAACCTGAGAAAACCAAGCTCAAACATTCTTTTGGCATGAGAAATTAAACTGGCTCACTGTATCATGCTGAAATCTTTTGTGTCTAATTCTAAAAATACTTGAGTGACAGCACTATTTCAAGCAAGTACACTAAGGACTACGGCTTGAATCTCTGGGACTGCTTTCTGCTCCAATAGGAAGGAACCCAACTTTGTTTTGACCTGAAAGATATAGTTATGCTAACTTTCCTTTATTGAGCTACTAGCGGGGCCCGGCCACGCATTCTGTGGCAATTGTCCTTCTCATCACAGTCCACAACCCACACAGATGTCCATGCAGGTCCAATGATCCCCAGCATAGCCTTTTGGGGCAGTCAAATGGAATCCCTCTTTCCCTTTTCAATTCACATTGTTATATGGTGGTGTTTTTTTTTTAGTATAAGGTAACCCTTTCCATTCCATTGGAACTGTTCAGAGTGCGAATCCCGCTGTCCATGAGGCTGGTTGGCACACACAGTCCTGGCATAAGGCACAGTCCTGGGTAAGGCAGAATTGGGGCAAGGAGGCTATCCCAGTCAGGCAGCAGAGGCAGGGTGGTGAGGCGTTCAGATCAAGGCCAGCTCCCTGGGTTTTTAAAGGGCCATGTGCAAAAGAAGTGGAGCCAGTAGTGTTGGTTCGCCTCCACCCTGCGGATTTTCTTAGAAGAAAAAGGCAAACTCCAGCTCGCTTTTAGTAAAAAAGAGCTGTGGCGAATATGGGTGAGGAAGTGGGCAAGTGGTGGTTGGATGTGAGGAAGGGCAGAGTGAGGTGTGTGAGAATGAGCTGGATGTGTATGAGAGTATGTGTGTTGTGTGGTAGCAGTGGGTGAGACACAAAGAGTGAAAGTTACCCGTGTGTGGGGGGGGGGGACCCCACCTGACGTCTCACATGGCAAAATGTGTATGTGTTTCACTTCCACTCATATTACCTAACAGTATTACCTATTTACTATTTTCAATGCTCATCTCTGGCCATCTGCGCGAACATTCTAAGGGCATACCAACCCCTCAGGCCACAGACATGCTGCACGAACAGTCTAAGGGTGACAGTTAAACACAGCCAGCTTCATGGCCTGGTGCACCAGGAAAAAGACATTTTACCTGGCTCAGGTATGGACTTTCAGTGATTTGAATGTCCGATTACCTGCCCGCAACAGGGAGGAACGTCCTGTGAAAATTTGGGGGCGATCAGTCCAGCCATTTCCGCATTAGGGCATGACTAACAAAGTCACTGTTAGCTTTTTATATATATATAGATATACTTACAGAACTAACTGATATCTGGTGGTGCTTTCCTACTGTGTCTCAGAGAAAGATGTTAGTACAGCAAGTTGAGGTTCAACAGTGGAGAAACTTGTATGCTTCTGCATTAGAATATAGTATTGAACAAATGAGAATTATTCTTTTTTACATGCTGCCTTTGTCAAAACCATTATTTTGTGCATTATTGAACATGGTCCTTTGATACGAGAGCATTTATAGTTCATTGAATGACAGTCACTAGTACTGGTAGGCATTAGGTGAAGCATTCTACAACAAAGAAGGTCTGACACGTTAAGATCTGTGGTGGCGGAATATACAATCCTGCTATCATCTTTTTCTGAGACAGTATACATGCTGTCATACAGGTATAAGCATGATTTCTTCTTTCGGACTATTCAGTGTTGTGAAATAGTTAGAATATTGGACTAGAATCTGGGAGGTCCAGGTTTAACTCTCCACTCTGCCATGGAAGCTTGCTGGGTGACATCTCAGCCTAACCTACTTCACAGGAGGATAAAATGCAAACAGAGGAGAATGATATCATCTGTTTAGCCCCCCCTCCCCCCGTTGGTGAGAAAGGAGGGATCTAAATGAAGCATATATATATATATATATATATGCTCTCATATCAAAATACCATGTTCAATAATGCACAAAATAATGGTTTTGACAAAGGCAGCATGTGTGTGTGTGTGTGTGTGTGTGTGTGTGTGTGTGTATGTATTCTGGATATTGGGAATGGACAATAGAAGCCCCCTCCATCCACAGTAGATATCTGTGATATTCTAGCTTAATTTATTTAGGATTGGGAGGCCAAATGAAGGGGGTAATAGATTCTGCCTTGAGCTCAGTAAAGAAAAAGTGGGATATAAATCTGCAGATTGATACAAAACACAATTGCTCAACTATAGCAACAACAACAAAAAGAATCACGACAGTCTAGATATGACTAAATGCTATAATCAGGGTGGAGTCAACTATTCTCCAGACACTTGTATGGTTGGAGAAAACCATGTTTGACCCTCTCATAAACAGAATCTGTAAAGAATAAAAGATATGCCACAACAACTTATCCAAACATCTGCGTTGAACATTTGCTTTGCAGAGATTCATTTCTCAGGACTGTAGGTACTTACTCAGGGTATATTTAATTAGTAGAGAGTAAAGCCCAATTTTTCTTAGGAAAGTGGGAACAACACTGAAGAATGTGTTCTGTAAAATTTGGAATTCTTTACTTGATAACATCATGGGAGCACCTAAGTAGACAAATAGGCTATTAGCTCCATAAGAGCTACTGACAAATATCCTTCAATTTACATTTTTGAGAATGTATTGATATATTATATATACATATTTGTACAGATAGTCAGGCCTTAAGAAGTCTTGCTGTGACGTTATACCTTTACCGGAGGTAGACAACCCAACTAATTAGCCCAGAATTGAGGGTTTGATGTTCCATGACTCAAATTGGAGTGGGGTTTCTTAAAATTTCTCACATAGCTGTGTCTGGAGCTTCATGCCTAAATTAGGCTCTGTAGTTTTGTTTCTGTGCAGCTACTATGGGTTGAATTCGATTCTCTAGGCTGCAATCAAAAAGTTGAATTGTTCAAAGGAGATTTTACGTCCTATTCTTGTTGTGCCATATATGTATGCATAGAAGAATTGTGAAGATGTACTGTTGTTTCAAAATATATTTATTGATTCATAAGATATGGTACTCTAAGCTTATTTGGAACAGATTTTTACCTCTTGCAATTACTGACACACTAGCCCCCCTCCTCTTTTACCACAGTATTATCAGGGGCTAGCGGCAGCATGCGTATCACACCCACTGTAAAGTCACTCTGCTGGTGGCTTACCAGTTATGGGTTTCAAGGTATCACACACAAAAATCTGCATGGCCTTGGACCATGTCTATAGGACTGCCTCTCCAAGTATGCTCTACCACACAGGTGTCAAACTCGCGGCCCTCCAGATGTTATGGACTACAGTTCCCATCATCCCCTGCCAGCATGGTGGGATGCTGGGAGCTATAGTCCATAACATCTGGAGGGCCGCGAGTTTGACACCTATGCTCTACCACATCAGTTTTGCTTATCTGTGCAGGACCTTCTGCAAGTTGCTCCCTACAAACGGACAAGATCAGCTACTGCTCATACATGTGTGTTCTCTGTTGTTATTTTCACTTTGTGGAATAGCGTGCCTTAGGTGGTCAGGAAAGCTCCCATAATCCTGTCATTTTGCAGACTATGTAATACAGAATTGTCCAGGAGGACATTTTTACAAAGGTAATAATATTAAAACATAGTGGTTCAGGAAGAGACTTCTATAAAAGAGAGCAAGATGGTAAACTATATCACTGTTGTATGTGTTATCCCTTTGCCAAGACCTGGGTGGGCCAAGATAGCTAGATTTTGTCTCAGAAGCTAAGCACAGTCAGCCCTGTTAGTGCATGATGGAAGATCAACAAGGAAGTCTAGGGCTCCTATGTAAAGGCAGGCAAAAGCAAACAATCCATTCGTCTCTTGCCTTGAAAACCTTATAGGGTTGTCATGAATTGGGTGTGATTTTGAAGCACTTTGCACCATCATGATCATATTCTTGCTGGTTTTTTTCATACTTATGTAATACCATTGTCTGCTTTAACACATCATGCTTAATATTTTATGCCTTGTTTCTGATTGCTGTAATCAAATCCTGCTGCATTGCTTATTAGATATTTCATCCTACTGATGACATTGATTTATACTGTGTAATCTGCCTTGAGTCTCAGTGAGAAAGTAAATTAAAAATAAATTAGAAATAAAAGAATGAAAGGAGTGTTTTGTGAAAAATCACCTCCAGTGGCACATTGGCATTGCTTTGCAAGTGAAACTTAACAGAAGTATATACTACACCATGATTCCAATGTGGCAATAATGCCTGTGGGCAGCTTTCTATCCATCCTTGTTGCAACTCTAAAATCCTTTGTTATCTCACAATTTCTTATAAGTAATTTTGTTTAGAAAATAAAAAAGGCTATTCAGTAGCAGTTATTAGGGCTATCTTATTGCTCCCAGAGGATCAGACAAACCCACATTTGCCACAACCCCTTAAGGGCAGTTAATCCAACTAGGCATGACCTAGTCTTTTAGGAATACTTAGTACAAAGAAATTTGTTTCAGTGGGTGGGTGGTGGGCTTCCAACCCTTTCTAGCTCTATTGGTTTATGAGATTTCCTAATAGGAGGTTAAGAGATGAAGAAGAGAACATGATTAGCTCTGGCCAGGGGGGCAGAGAGAGAGAGCCAGCTGCATTTTGCTCCTGGTGAAAATCTGAAGCCAACAGTAAGAAAAGACATAATGAATGAACACTTTAGTACGAAGTCAGCTCATTCTAGTGCCAAAGAGGCCTAATTGTTAACCTTAAGAAAAGTTAACTCAGGAAATGAATACATTTAATTATTTCTAGGCTGGCAAGCTTTCTTGGCACACTTTCCCTCCCTTCAGTATCTTGGAGGTGACATTGATTTAGGATTTGCAAGGTTCGTATGGAAGAGCTCCTGTGCCCTCTACTGTACAAGTTCAGGTATGTACTGTCCATTTTACTAGTAAATGGATGGCCCTCTAGTGGCTGGTTTAAGGTGAAAAAATTACAGTGGAAATTACAGAGTGAGGATTGATTCTAGCACAGTATTTCATGTTTATGTAATAGATTTCAGAAGTTATCTCTTCAGAACATAAACATGGAAATGTAACAGTGGATTTCCAGTGTAACTTTCCCAGGAATATATAATCTTTGTACTTTGGAGAGAAACATTATTTCTTCAGATTATTTTTAAGCTAAGCACAGGGTGGCTTACTAGCCAAATTTAAACTTGACATAAAACAAGCTCAAACCAGTAACAAATCCAAATAACAAATTTAAAAAAATCCTTACAACTCCACTATTAGTAAACATAGGTCAATTCCCCACTGGCGGAATTAACCTAGGATAGCCCTTACAGTTGTCCTGGAACTCCCCATGGCTCCTGTCTCAACTCATGTCTGTACCAGCTCTGTCCCTTCTTCCCATTATTTTTTAAAATCCAACAGGGAGGTATACCTTTTTCTGTTGTTCTAGGGCAAACACAGGACAAACCTGGTATCGTGGGGAATCCTAACCTGCCATGATTCTCCCGTTCATGCCGTCAGCTGATCATGGCTAAATGAATTGGGCATGTGCAGAACAGGAGACTCACAGCGGGCAGAAACGCACCTTTTTTAAAATTTTCTTCTTGCATATGAAGCCACGACCATACAACTAATAGGCGCGCTTTTATGCGCTGTTTCTAGCTACATAGAACACTGCTTTGTTTTTTTTGTTATGTTTTTATTGTTAATGACAAAAAATAGAAAAAGTACATAAAATAGAGCAGACATATTAACATAAAACATAGACATAATACATAGACATAGAACAAACATAGCAAACTTATATATCTTCAACACTAACGCTAACCCTTCAATACACTTTGAGATACAGCACCACACACACACACAAAAACCCAAAAACTACAAAAGAAAAATATAATACATATATTTATGGACAGACTTCCAAATATCTCTATTTGTATTTTTCCTTAATCTTTGTGATGACGTTGCTATGTAGCCATTATGTAAAAACAAAAACAAAAAAGAAATGCCCATTCACATTCTGGCCGTAAAACAACAGCCAATTGGGAACAAGGAACAGAAGAGGCACTGAGGTGATCCCGCCCTCTGATCATAGTTCCAACACAAGACCTCGGCTGCTGTGGGGAGTGACTCTGGAATCAACTAGGTACTGTAATTTAATGGTCCCAGTTCAATCCCAGAATGATTCCGCCCGTGGGGAATCAACTGTAAGCTTCTCTGAATAACTGGGATTTACAATGTTTTCTAAAAGGCCAGGGAAAGGGTACAAAATTATTTTAATCTGACCTGAAGGGTTACAGCAAATGGCTAGAGTGGATATGATTGGAAAAAGTCACTTATTGGTGGGTGAACTAGATATTTGATAGCAGATTTGCATATAAGAGTTGAGCCATTGTCAAACTGATTTAAAGCCTTTCTCGACAGAGGGAAGGGACGCTGAACCTACCTTGCTTGTATTTTCTTCCCCAGACTCACTTCACTCTTTTCTGTTGAGTTCTGTTCATAAAGTGCAAGTGCACTTGATTTTTCTTTGTATGTGTGCTGGATAATTCTCATGCTACATTAAGTGCACATACAGCTGAATATGTTATCAAAAAAAACACACATCTATCCATGTACTGGCTCCCAATTTTAATTAATAAATCTTTCTCTGTGTATGTATGTGTTCTTAGATGAAACCTTCACCTGATGAGCATTTGTGCTCTTGAGCTTAACTCACTTCTTGTTTAGGCCAGAGACTTTTGGGGCAGACTACAGAACATAACTATATTCTATTCCTAGAAGGTGAGATCCCTAAGGACTCAAAATGCAGAACAGGATTCTCAGAGCCCCCTGGAAAAAGGAAATAAGTTGACATCAAGAAATCGTGCCGCATGTTTTTAAATAACAATTCCATTCCCTGGTTGTGGTGGGTTTTCCCACCACACAGCCTGGAAAACCCACCACAGCCAGTTGAATCCAGCCATGAAAGCCTTTGACAATACAATTCAATTCCCATTTGCCCCCTAATGGTAATAGGATTGAAGAAGTCCAGGTTCTGACTTCCCTGAATCCCCAGGCTCTGCTAAAGACCCCTGTGCTAAAACTCTTCTGTGTCTACTTCTCTCCCCAGAGTGAAGGCAAAAGCCTTTAAGATCATTACTCCATCCACCTATTAATGTTTATATCCCACTTTTCATTACAAATCACAAATTAAATTATACAATGTAAAATGTCTAAAATACAGTAAACCCCTTGTGGCAATCATCTCCCAAAGTCCCACCTCTCATCTTCTTATCCAGGGCTCTGAACCAAGGCTTGTGATCTTGGCCTTATGAAAATTCAGTGATTGTCAGCTAATCAGAGTCCATATAATCTGCTGGATGGGATGGGATGATCCAGCCTCAGTTTAAGAAGGGGAATGAAAAACTTTTCCCCTTAGATAGGAAATTGTGACTCTGAATAATAGTGTCAGTTTAGTCAGGTGTGTGTTTATTTTGCTTTTAGTTAAGATTTGGAGTCAGTTTAGGGAAGAAAGCTTGTTTTAGTGAGACAAATAAGGATCTGACATTCCTATCTTACTTGTACAGGTTCTATGGGCTGGAACTCTCTGTGTTAAAAGAGGAACCTTGAACCTGGGGAGAATCTTGTCTGTTATGATGATACATTCCAGTAAACTGAGGTAATCTGACTGAAAAAAGGAGAATAAATCTCCCCTCATGGTTTATTAACTGAGGCTCAGCTAAAAGTGGTTACTCTCACTAGGGGAAAGTTTGTAACCTGTGGGGGTGAAGTTGAGAAGTTCACTTTATATACTGAAACATTCCCGTACAAGCTCCTTACCCCATTAAATATTTTTATTTTCTGCTAAATAAACATGTTATTTATCTCCACCTGAGTCTTGTCTGTCTACTCAAATATCTGTGAAAAAATAATTTCTAATTACCTCATAATTACCTCATAAATAATGACAGCCTTGGTCTAGCACAGGGGTAGGGAACCTGCGGCTCTCCAGATGTTCAGGAACTACAATTCCCATCAGCCTCTGTCAGCATGGCCAATTGGCCATGCTGGTAGGGGCTGATGGGAATTGTAGTTCCTGAACATCTGGAGAGCCGCAGGTTCCCTACCCCTGTTCTAAACGTTTCACCTGCATCTGCAGCTGGCATCTTCAGAGGTGTATCACAACACACTTCTCTATGGGATACCCTTCGAAGATGCCAGCTGCAGATGCACGCAAAACATTAGGAACAGGATCTACTAGACCACGGTCACACAGTCCAGAAAACCCACAACAACCAGTTGAATCTGGCCACAAAAGCCTTCGACAATTTAGCTGAAATTCTTTGCAAATGAATGCCAGTGAACTTTAGCTTTGCTATTTGTGCATAATGGAAAGAAATATATATAAACAACATGTTCTTCCCTAGCATGACCATAACAGTCTATTTTCCCTAAGGCTGGTACAAGAGTCCCATCTTAAATAGAAGAGCAGAGAACTATGTGTTGTAGAGAGATTTATTTTTCTCCTGTTACCATCCTGTTACCGTTGCTGTGAGGTACAGTTTGGGAAATGTTTTGCTGGGGGTGGGGTTGTAACAGACCTGTACCCAGCTGTTCCTGCACACTTGAATATTATACCACAGAGCAGCCAAATGCAGGCTGCATTACCTTTGTATTAAAAACAGGGTCCACCTTTGACCCAGTTGAGAAGGAATTATTCTGTTACAGTGATAAGTCAAAATGTATTAAGTTTAGACTTTTAATGAATTTAAGATGGATGTTTTTAGTTCATCTGTGTTTTAAATAGTATTTAATGTGATGATTTTATTGTTTATTATATACTGGAAACTTCTCTGAGCCTGGGAGGCGAAGGGTGGCATGTAAACTGTATAAAATAAATGCATTAAATAAAGTAGACTGGAATTGCGTAGGCATTACTACCAGGAAAGCCAGTATGATGAAGTGGTTAGGATCTGGGAGACCCAAGTCTGAATTCCCACTCTGATATGGAAACTGGGCCAGGCACTGTCAGAAGGGGATAATGTCGTAAGCTACTTTGGGTATCCCAGATCCTAACCAAAAGCTTGCACTGCATATCACCTCTATAAGCTCTTTGAAAAATTTAGTGTTTTGGCTATCTTCGCATTCATGTTTCTGCTTGTTCCTTGATTGTATGCCAAGCAAGATTGTCTTGATAGTCTTTGCAACGGACCACAAAGAATCATGTTTTTACGCAATGTGTGTGATGAGGTATGCCTTGAAGAGTGTCAGTTGATGGGCAGAGTTAAGGTAGAACTAGGAAAAGCAATTAGAGCCTGGGACTGGGAAAGTTAAGACTAAGAGCATTGTCAGTATTAAAATTCAATGTGTGCAACTACTGTGAAAAACATGACTTGAGATTTGTCCCTGTCCTCCCTCCCTCCCTGGCTCTGTGCTGTGTTTCCAATGTTGGGGGGGAGGCAATTGGGGGTGTTGGATATAATTCCATAAAACGTTTTCACGGCAGTAATAAAACATTTTGAAAGCATTTTGAAAATGTTGTCAACAAATTTTATTTCTTCTGTGTGGCACGGCCCCATTGCTGTGTTCAGATTTGTGAGTTGGGGCATGTTCTATAATGTGATTGTGACTTTGATATGACCTGGGGCAAAAAAAATCATTGTTTTGTCATGGTGGGAGAGGGCAGCCACCCATGGGGGTGGGGACGCAAAACTCAGATTTTGTCCCCAGGCTCCATTTTCCCTAGATACATCTCTGTTAAAAGAAAATATGACCTTCTACTTTCAGTTTTGTAGAGGCTAAATTCTGCCTCATGAGGGAGGGCACTGGGCTTGAAAACTGGTGAAAGTACCAACAACAGTACTGGAGGGGAGGTACAGAAAAATCCAGAGGAGGAGTGAGGGGGAACTGCACCTGGGGCGCGCAGACCCTGCGCCCCTGCCGCAGCACTGCCCACCCTGCTCTGGAATGCCCCGCCCCCAGAACGCCCAGGCCACGCCCCCACCGTGTCACTCCCCTCCTGGTCCCGTTGGCCCCACCACCATCGGAACCTGTTGTTAAAATTTTTGAATCCCACCACTGGATCTGAACCTCCATTGAAAGGGAGGAGACTAGTATTGCGTCCAGGCTCCTGATGGTTGGTGCTGGTATGAATTCCACTGTCAAAAGTCAGGACTTGAGAACTGCTATCCTAGCCCCAAATCTCTCTGACCTAGTCACAGGACTGCCATCTTTGATAAATTCAGTTTCAGCCAACTGTGTTTCAGTGTCTTCACTACAGCCTACAGCCTGGCCAATAAATCCTGGATGGTGTCCAGCTGTCCATCCATCAACAGATACAGCTGAGTGTCAGCTGCATACTGATGATAACCCATCCCCAAACTCCAGACTAGCTGGGCAAGGGGGCACATATAGATGTTAAATGACGTTGGAGAGAGGCTTGTTCCATGAGAGACCCCACAAAACAAAGGGTATCATGGTGAGACCCTCTATCGTGCTATCCTTTGTCCCCAACCTTGGTGAAATGAGATCAACAACTGTAAGACTGTCCTGTGGAAACCAGCATTGGCAAAGTGGTGGGTCAAAAGATTTTGGTCAACCATGCTGAACGCCGCTGTTAGGTCAAGTAATAACAGCAATGCTGACCTGCCTTGATCCAAGCTTCTATAGAAATCCAGCTATGAAGAGTGTGACTTACCCTATAGACTTTTAGAAAAATGACTGTTGAGTCAACATGTTGTACAAAAGGTCAAATGCTGTCCCTTAAAGGCAAATAGATACCCAATTTGTGATATTATACTGTACCTCCTTGGAGGAAGCTCTCAGAAGATGACAAGAAGGAACTGGAACTTTGTAATTCCATTTTTTTTGTGAGGTTCAGAATGCCAGCAGTAGCAGAGAAACTAGGCATAGTGAGACAAATGATAATATCTGCTGGCAAACAAAAGTCAAGAATGACATTGGCTAATAGCAGAAGACGAGAAGCTTGAAGGACTGAAGAGAGGGAGCCAGTGGAGGCTGGACAAGTGCCTGACCCAGTTCCGAGACACATCCCTGAACTTTGTCATCAGCCAAAATAGGTCTGCTAGTTGCTTAGCCCAGGCAGCACACCTATAGGGAAGTTTTTCCAAGGGGCAAGGAGTATCACCTGCCCTGCTCTGGCTTGATAGTGTAAGAAAGATTCTTAGGTTGGCCTCTTGCAGGGCTCATCTTTGGGACAAGTGGTGGAGAACAGGCTAAGTTCCTGCCAGAATTCCTTCAAGTCACCTATTAACCATCTGTAACAGAAAGGTGTTCCATAGTAGCTGGTTGTTAGGACCACCAATGTGTTTGAAGAGAAAGCCTTGTGTTTGTGAAGCAAATTTAGAAATCCATAAAATTGCTCTTGGAGTCTCTGTTAACTGCAGCAGGTGCTTTTGTGCTTTCTACATGATTTGTCAGATTTCACCCTGAAGGAAGCACTCCTGAAATGTATTCATGGGCCTACAGAAAATGGTCATTTGAAAGTCAGTGTGGTTTTGTGGTCAGAGGAAAGGGAATTCCGGAACAACGTGGCTTCAAGTCCTTGCTGGGTTCGAGTTTGGTCTGGGTGGTTTTAGACAAATCATGTATTTTTCAGTTTCAGTTTCTGTTGTGGTAAGGCAAATTATTGTGAAAATGAGTGATACTTAAAAACTTCAGCATCACTTTCAATGTTTAAACTGGAGACCTCAGATTCTCCCTTTAAATCCATGCCGAAGGGGGTGGATTTAAAAGGAGGATCTGGGGAAACTTGGGGGGTGCCTGCTGTCAGGGGTGCAATTGTTAAGATAGCATCACCAAAATTTCAGGGTATCTTTAGGAGACTCTCCTAATGATACCACCCAGGTTTGGTGAAGTTTGATTCAGGGGGTCCAAAGTTATGGATTCTCAAAGGTGTAGTCCCCATATTTTATAGCTCCCATTGGAAACAATGGGGGATGGGGCACCCCCTTTGAGAGTCCATAACTTTGGACCCCCTGAACCAAACTTTACAAAACCTAGGTGGTATCAGTAAGTGACTCCCCTGATGGTACCCCCCAGGTTTGGTGAAGTTTGGTGTAGGGGGTCCAAAGTTATGGACCCTCAAGTGTAGCCCCATCTTCTATTAGCTCCCATTGGAAACAATGGAGGCTGGGGCACCCCCTTTGGGAGTCCATAACTTTGGACCCCCTAAACCAAATCTCACCAAACCTAGGTAGTATCATCAGGAGAGTCTCCTAAAACATCCCTGAAATTGTGGTGCTGCTAGCCTAAAAATCATGCCTCCTGCAGGCCAAAACCCAAAAAATATTTAAATATTTTTTAAAACCACAAATGGGGGGCGGAGTTTCGGACATGTAATGTGCGGGTTTGAACCCGAGAACCCCCCCCTTACCTACGTCCTTGAATATACACATCTAATAAATAAACATTAGAATTGTTTGTTCTTTGCAGATAGTTTTACATGGCAATCAGACCTCAGTATGAGATTATTCCCCCTTGTGATGACTGCATGTAAAGAAACAAACCCTACAAAATGCTGACACAGCAGAAAAGGAAAGAATTTGCTCATCATACATTGCATCAGAATGATTTGAAAATATACAGCATCTGTTTAATGTTTAAAGCAAAAGGAAGTGGGAAAGTAACTGAGCATGAGATAGCATTCAATAAATAACCATGGAATAAATAGGTAAATACGCATGGGAGCACTGTAAATGCATGAGTAGTTTGGTGCCAATAAAATGTGAAAGATAAAAATAAAATACATTACAGCTACAAAAGTATTTATATAAATCATGGAAATGTACGGGAAAGAGAGAGAGGGCGGGCCTGCTCTATACTCATTCTAGCTAGGGTAATGCACGAATGTAGCATTGGCAACAAAGAATGCATCAGGAACAGTGTGAAACAACTAACACGACTGAACCACAGTGCTTCTAGGGGTGACATTTTACAAATTTTATGATTTTAACTGCAAATGGGCAATGTGCAGTTACAATATAATAAAATTGGGATCAGTGGTCATTTTGAAAGAGGACATGCTCTGGATTTTCAATTCCTTTATTCATTCTCAGTAATCGCATTCACCACTCTCTGAATCCAAATTCGGGAGCACGCTCAGATGTACACAGAGACCTCTGGGGTGCTGTGGCCATACTATTAATTTCTATAAGAAGACCTGTACATAATGAAAAAACAATCTGTATGCAGAACACTTTTTCTCACTGAAATCAAGTAGAATAATCTGTTGACTGGACAGTTTCATGTGCTCTTTGAAACCACTGACCCTTAATCAATCAGTGACTGTTGTGGTCCTCTATTGTTATTTATTCTTTGCTGACTGCCTGTAATTCTCTATAATTCCTTCTAGGTGTAATCCATATATCCCAACAATGCTTCTACTTCCACTGCCACCTTCAATGGGTCTTCAGTCAAAGGAGGCATGTGCAATTTACACTGTCATACTTCTGTAGACGACAGGGGCTGAACTACATTTTAAAATCCTCTCCCCCCCCCCCCCAAAAAAAAGAACATGTCTTAGGGGGTATGTCTGGACCGGGGTATGTCTGGACTTAGGGGGTATGTCTGGACCGGCAGCCACACTGAATCCAGAAGGACTTGGGGACTCTTCTCCAAAGGGCAATCTTTGGATGGGTTTCAAATGCCTACCTGGCAAATCTGACATGAAAAACAGAGAGATAGAAACAGTACTTATAGAGCAGTGATGGCGAACCTTTTCGAGACCGAGTGCCCAAATTGCAACCCAAAACCCACTTATTTATTGCAAAGTGCCAACACAGCAATTTAACCTGAATACTGAGGTTTTAGTTTAGAAAAAACGGTTGGCTCTGAGGCATGCGTTACTCAGGAGTAAGCTTGGTGGTAGTCAGTGGCTTTGCTTTGAATCAACCGTGCAACTCTTTGAATGAGTAAATCACAGCCCTAGGAGGGTTTACTCAGAAGCAAGCCCCATTGCCAGCAACCGAGCTTACTCCCAGGTAAAGAATCGCACTTTAGTTCTTCGTATGAAAATCAGTGGGGTTTAACAGCACTTAACAGAGTTACCTTCACTGCTTTCCCAAAACTAGGTCTTAGGTTTAATGCTAATAATCGAGCCCAGCAGCCCAGGCCAGCCTAGGGGTGTGTGTGTGTGTGTGTGTGTGTGTGTGTGTGTGTGTGTGTGTGTGTGTGTGTGTGTGTGTGTGTGTGTGTGTGTGTGTGTGTGTGTGTGTGTGTGTGTGTGCACATGTGCCCACAGAGAGAGCTCTGAGTGCCACCTCTGGCACCTGTGCCATAGGTTCGCCACCACTGTTATAGAGGATCCCCCAGACCCCTGAAGTCCTGTTGATGGTAGAGTCATCAAACTACCACCCTGAACAAGAGGAATTTGGGGCTGATACTGCAAAGGTGGAGAGGCCACCAGTGGGACAGGATTTGCTGGCGCCGAGGTGGCAAATGATCAAGAATGTCCCAAGAAGACTGAAATGTCAACAAAGGACATAATTTGGTATCCCTTGTTCCCTTTTGAATATATTGACGCCACACTTTACAACAGTCCAATTTGTGTTGTGGAGCTTTCTTGGTACCAAGAAATTCTTCCAATTTACAAACTAAACCCGTTAGTTCCAAATCCTGGCCATCTTTGTTTCTCCCACAATTTATATTTTGGCCAGACTATCAAACACACCAAAAGGAACATCCCAAGTGGATCACTGTTCCAAAACCAAGTTAATAGGACACCCTTTTAGCAAATCCTGACAGGTCCCCCTGACCTCAGATTTGCCTTCTATATTGCCCATTATCCCAGAACACAACAGGATATTCAAAGGACAATTATATCCCAGAACATATTAGGATATTCACTGTATTAGAGAACACATCAGGATACTGAGAGTACTCTCCCGGAACACATTAGGATACTTATAGTACTCTCCTGGAGTCAACTTCATGTCCTCTTCTTAAAGTTCTCAACTGTGGCAGCTAAACTTGCTATGTTTGTACACCCATACAATCCCTTGTCCTATGGCAGGTTGAGTTGACTATCAGCAAAATGCTGAGGGTGCACCCAAGTAGGTCAGATGCAGGGGAAGAGAAAGAGAAGGGGATTCCAGACAAGCCCCCAATTGTGGTGCCCAATATTCCTTTACCCAATATCTAGCCAAGAGAAGAGAAGTTTAAATAGCTTTATTTGCAAAGAAAGGGGAGCCATCCTTACATGGCAGACTCCACCAAAACAACACATCCACAGCACATTCATTCCCTTCTCCCAGTTTCGCCACACACCCTCTGTTTCCCCCTATTTGCTAAGAGTTACAGCTTTCCGATCTGCCTATGTACATGTTGCTCCTTGATACATTTTCCCCTCCCAAATTCCTCCTGTATGTCCATTATTGACACCCCTTATTCAAGATGGGGTGAAAAAGTTAATATGCAGTAGCTAACTATGCATGCTTCTTCTACTCCACCCCTCTGCACCCTGCTTGAAGTTTCTGTCTAAGCAGCTGTGTGAGTTTCATTATCACTCACTCACACACTTGTTTTGAGCCTGTACATTTCCTCTTTATCATTAGTTCTTATCTTGTGGTTGGTATTTTCCACCCCATAATTCTGAACAAACATCTTTATATCATGTGTCTCCATCTTGCAGTTTCTCAACTCTGCTGAACACACATCATTCTCTTTATCATCTCACCTTACAGTTGGAAACTTTTGAACAAACATTAACCTGTTAAAAACCTTTAAGCCTTTTGGTTCCCACTCCTCTTATTTTAGTAGAAAACACATTTCTCCTATTTCACATGTGTGTGTGAGCATGTATGTATGAAATGATAATCACACATAGGTAGAGTCAGTGAACAAAATCATGCTATACACATATACGAAGCATACAGGGCCATTCTTGGCCTCTGTCTCTAAAACGACAAGTGATAGTGATTATAATCCAAGTAAACATGAAATGGTCATAAAGCGTCTTGTAAATTAAATGTGAAATATAGATGATAATGTGTATAAATCACTATCAAGGCAAAGAACCGGATCAAGGCAAAGAACCGGATCATTTAAACATCATATTAATTAATCTAATTCTCAATTTGACCAAGTCTATGGATACTTAAATCCAGACTGGGGTCATGGACAGACAAGACAGACCTTTCTAAAACCTGGAAAAAAACCAGGCTCTAAAATCTTTTTTTAAAGAAAGAAACAGTTCCTGTAGCTTTAAGAAAGCTTCAGTTTCTGTTGCTAGGCAACAACAACAGTATCACCAGCATTAGAGGCTCGTTTTTGCAATCAGAAAAAAGCAGGCGGAGGAAGCAGGGCCCTTTACAGGGCATATTTGGCCTTTGAGGGAGGACTCACTGGGACCAGGCCTGCACAACTTGCTAGGATGTGAATGGTATGGCCTGCCATGGCCTGACTGCATGCTACTGTCCAATAGTAGTCAACACACAAACACCAGTGTAGTGTCGCAGATAGAGTTCCTAACTAGGGCCTGAGATATCCAGGTTCAAATCCCTACTCAATTACGGAAACTCCATTGGTGACATTGGACCAGTTACACAGTTTTGGTTGGACTAAACGATCTCACAGAGTTGTTGTAAGGACAAAATGTATGAAAGGAGAATTATGTCAGTGGCTTTTGGTCCCCGTTGTGGAAATAGGAGGGTTATAAATGAGGTAAATAAATAATAAATATATCTGATAATGGGGGGGGCAGATAAAAGGCAGAATGGTGAGTGGGTGGAAAAGAGAGAAGGAAAAAGAAAAAATCACAAGTCTATGGGAGATTTCACGGAAGAAAAAGAGGAAATAGTGAGGAAGGTGGAAATGAGAAGCCCCCTGCATTGCTTGTGGGGACCTCCTCTTCTAAGAACCAGTTTCTTAACTATGGAAAAACTGAGCATTGTGGTATTGCCACATAAAGAGTGCTCTTTTTGGCACAGGTTCTTCTTGCACAACACAAATAAAACGTCTGAGGATGTTACAAAAAGTGACTTGGGGAGGAATTCCACACAGCTTTTCCCGCCAAACATCCTCAGGGGTTTTATTTCAGCTCAACATGGGGTTTTTTTAATGCTAACCTAGCAAGCTTTCCCCCCAAGTTGGCTTAAAGTCATTCCCTGCTTGGTGTGCAGAACTCAGGAAATGACTTATTTCTCCCACCCAGTCTGTAAGGTCTTACCTTCACTTCCCCCCGCCCCCGGCCATTTTCTGAGGCTTGAATCGTCTGTCATGCCTTCCATTTGCTATAGTTACCCTGGAATGTTTGCTCTGCAGGGATCACAGCTGAGCTTCTTTTCAGTGAATTAAGTACATGGATCGATTCAGTGTTTCCTGTTGATCCTGGCAATATATAGTTTCCCATTTTTTAAATTTTTTTGAGTAGGTGTCTTTGAAACCACAAACATGTGTTGGAGTTGACAGAAAATACTGAGTCGATCATAAGAACATAAGAAAGAGCCTGCTGGATTAGACCAGAGTCCATCTAGTCTAGCACTCTGCTACTCGCAGTGGCCCACCAGTTGCCTAGGCCCTGGTGCTTGCAGGTGGGAACAGTGGTCTGGTCAGGAGTCTGTGTGATTGTGGTGGAAAGATAGGTGAAGATGCTTCTCTATTACAAGCACTGGTGGGAGTCAAAGATGTATTCAGTTCATGCAGTCCTAGAGAACTAAAACACCAGTTCATCACAAGGTGGTCTCTATTTCTCGACCTAGGACAGCCACTGTTGTACACAAAAGGTCCAATCCCTTCTCAGTTGCTACTGAAGTTTGGAACCTACATGGGCAGCACATTTTCAGCTGAGAACCAGAAGGATGACACAGTTAAACCTACCAGCAGCACAGTCCTAAACCATTTCTCCCTACCATACAAGGTTGCTTTTGCACCTAACCTG